>NC_087267.1:24006216-24319966 GCF_015220805.1 Pogoniulus pusillus | reverse complement strand
ACAGGTTTATGTAAAGATATTCAATATTTACTATGAAATTTATATCTTTGTATAAGTGTAAACTTAATGAAGGAAGGTTTTTATTCCTCCAGTCAATATTTCTGAAATTTTCCTCAAGGCAATAATATGAAGTAATTTAATAAATAGTGACAATGTTGGAATGGCTGAAGTAAAATCTGGGACTGAGCTGTTATGCAGCTGATGTTTCTGCCAGCAGTTTTTGCAGCAGCTACCTAGCTTCACTGTACACATGGTGTGACCATGATGAATGATATTTTTAATGCATTGCTAAAGCAGGAACAATTTCACTGAGCTTAATTGAAAGGATTACTGAGCTTCTCAAATTGAAGTAGACAAACAGACTACATTGATTTCACCACCGAAAGGTAAAAGTGTAGAAATGTTTACTCAAACATTAAGAGGTTTTGAAAGCAAAGCAATAGTTCAGGTGCACACACGAGAATAGGAAGAAACCTTTACTGTGGAAACAAAGACTATTCTGTTCAATCACAATCTGTTATTCCTACCTTTCATGGGGGAAATAAAACTGCCTCATGTCTCATAACTGTGTGACATAAGCATATATACATATATATATATATATATATATATATATATATATATATATATATATATAAATTAAAAGAAAAATCAGTGGGCACCAGAAAAGGATTTCTCTTTTCCTGGCTGTTCTTCTATGTGGTCTTTAGTAGAAACAACTATTGTTATGTTTTGAGGTGGTGAAAATAGTTTCATAAATGAAAACTGCAAGTGATGAAAAAGATAAACACCTAAACGAGATAAACAACTGAAGTTTCTGAAGCAGAACTCAAGACAGAGCCAAGGGAAGAGGAAAGAGGGGTGACAGTGGCTGCAATGACTTGTACATTTATATGACTTCCTGATTAGGGGGAGCTTTATCAATCCTTCTATAAACTTAATTTTCTGCTTTCTTTGCCTATGAATGGGAAAGTCAGGTTTATTATGAAAAATCTATCTCAAAAAAAAAAAAAAATACCCTTTGCTATCAGGTTCATGTTTTATTTAGGTGCTGGTACAATTGAGCTGTGGCAATTCTAAAACTTTCAGCCAGTGAAGATCTCAACAGAGAATTTTGTAACAGATGTATGTAGACTTACTGTTGTACATCTGCATGTGCTCTCAAGTGTACTCATGTAAATGTGCAGTACTTGGTGATAACTAACAAAATCACTGCTGGGGGCTACCGCACAAGCACCTGAGCTCACAAGAGTCCAGTGATGTGTTTATGCATCAGTTAACGCCCCCACCCTTAAATCTCTGCTGCACTGTGCTTTTGCTACATGTCACTGACAAAACAGAATGGCAAGAAAAACTTTTACTGAGAGCTATAATGGACACCCTAATCCTGAACATAAGACACAGTATTATTACAGATAGTTTTGCCTTTGTTTTGATCAGTTTAATGAATTCTATGTGAAATAAAACCACCATGTAAAATACAGAAGTGATATACGGAGAAATGTAAGTCATTTGGGAGAATTCTATCCTTGGCTGTTCTTGAGCAGTATTTTGCTTGTCTGCATCAGCTGAACTTTTATACTTATCACATGTGACACATTCTCACAGTGCACAAATAAAGACAACAGAAAGGAAATTCTCTAAACAAACACTGTATACCTACAAAGAGATAATGAAGTAATGAAAGGTAATGCAACAGAAATTTGAGTGGGTCTGCTACTTAAGTATCAAACAAGTGTCAGTGAAACCATTATATGACACAGTTAGATACATAAATATAACACTTACGTAGAAATATGTATTTTAGAAATGCCATAAACGTTCTATTCAAGTATTAATGTCAATTATTTTATCTTACAGCCACTAGGTTTCTAATTTTACACCCAAACTAAAACATAAAAATGCATGAAAAACTGCCAAAGAAAATGTCACATATAGTGGGGAGAAGGAAAAAACCGGAAGAGGCAACTGTTGAAGAATGAGCAGATAAAAAGGCTGCAAACATTTGCCAAATTTAGTTATCCAGGACCTTTTAAATATATCATAGTGCTGCAAAATCTGGATTTCTGTACACTTCTGTGCTCCTGTTATCTTGTTTGGATCACACTTTTATTTGAACTAGATGTGAGTAGGAAGATAGTGCTTGAACCTGTGAGGAATGAAGCAAGAATCATGATGAACATCTTTTCAATCCCCTGATTCTACACAAAGATGCCTGATGCATGTTCTGGACTCAAAGACATTTATCTCTAATTAAGCTGAACTTCAGTTGTTGGAAGGAGACAGTATTTCATGGTAAAAGAGTCAGCTTTTTTCTTATTTTTAAGTAAGCAAGTACAGCACTGCTAGTAGGATCAATTTCTGAGTGCTTTATCAAAGCTGGAGGATATCTGTGTACCACATTGTGTTTTGGTGTGAAAGATACAAAAAACGGTAAGTGGCAGTTCAGGTACAATAACAAGACATAAGAATATGTGAAGTGTGTACATTTGCATGCATTTCTGATGTTTATCTGCTGATATCTTACATCAACATGAAATACATACAAATGTCATCTAAAGAAAAAAATTCCACTTGTTCTGATCTGAATTTTCTCTAACACAAACTTTAAAGGAAGCTATGTAAGGAATTTTTCATATATTGCAGTAACAATTTTTGCTTCCTAAAATTCATTCTGATATTTTAGTAACATTTCCTTTTATTAAGCATCCAGCTATAGCCATATCTGCTATGGTGAAAAATTGTAGACAAGAAGAAAAACACGCTTTTTAGTACCTGTTATGTCAACTAATTTGAGATCAACATAGCTTCATATCCAGACATTCCTATGCAATAAGGACTTGATACATAGATTCACCAATAATATGAGACAAGATTCCTGGACACAAAGGTACTAATATTTAACGCTAAAGACCAAAATGTGTGGAGTGTGAGATTTTTGAAGACTGTGTAAGTATGGTAGGTGCTCTCAGCAGGTATTAATTGTTGGCTGGGGAAAACAAAAATAAACAAACAAAAAAAACCCCACCAACAACAGCAACAAAAAAAATGAGAAAGAAATCACGGTGTAATATCAGTCAGGTATAAAAGCAATTGTATTCCAGTCTCATGCATATAACCCTTTTAATGAAGAGCTATTTGAGTCTAATAATAGTGAAACAGTGATGCCTCCTATATCCATGTGATGGTCTGGGCTCTTAACCCGCCCCCCCACACTTTTGGAATTGCCCCAGCTAACTCAGACGGCCTCTGGGAATATAAATGAAGCTATTTATTTTACAGCAGCAAATATACAAGCAGCTATTTACAATATGTATAGTTATATACAGAAATATACAAAGGATAAACAATACAAAAGCACAACTCCCCCCCCCCACCAGAAACCTGAGTCCCCAGGAGGGGCTCTCAAACCACCCCAACACCTCCCCTTGCCCTCTCAACCTTACCCCAGTTCTCAGGAAGAAGAGAGGTGCAGCCAAGAGGTTAGGGAGCAAGGTTAGTGGGGGCAAGGTTAATGAGATGTGACTAGGTCTGAAGGCAAAGGCAGAATGAAAGACAAAATGGAGAATGTTTTACTTCTTCTTCCCAGAGTTCTCAGCATGACTGTGAGCGAAGAGACACAATTGTTTTCATTTCACTGCTCATTATTTAGTTCTTTTACCAAAACATTCTAGCTTGCTTCAAACTAGCACAATCCAATATCTTGCTGTGTTAAAGAACACAGCTGCAAATATAATATTAACGTCTTTGTTTTCTTTGTTTTCTTCCTGTGTTTGCTATCAGTAGAAATACAAGAGTACAGATTCTAGATTTCCTTAGGTATCTTAACACCTTACAGCAGGCATTACAGAAGTAAGGATCTGTACTCAGTTACAATCTTCAAAAAACCAAACTGCAACGTGATAGCAAACTCCTCCTCTACCTCTAGCTTTGAATTATGGATGTTTGAACTACAATATGCAAAGAAGTTTGCTGCCTGGCAAGATCAACCAGTGTTGGCTCAGACCGAGATTATGCTGTCTGCTTTTGCAGTACACTTCTGACAGAAAAGAAAAAAAGTGATGTTAAGATATCTCTGTGCCTCTTTCATTGTGGGGGGACACACTTGTTTCATTAAATGAAAAACATTAAACTAACTCCAGCTACCTGTAGACAATTGCACAAAAGTTTTCTAAGGTTATTGTTAAATTAAATGTGTGCATTTGTAGAGAACTATGCATAAGTGCAAACAAAACCAATAAAGGGGTTGGTTGATTGTAAACAAAGCACTGGATGTAACAACTCTCTCACTGTTTTTAAGAACTGAAATTATACCTGACACCTACGTGACACCAATAACTTTGTACAGAAACTTATAATCTTTCTAGTATTTCCAAATAACCAATCAAGGCTGGTGATTTTCTTCTAAAACGTAGTCCGAAGAAATTAGGTTAGTTCAATCTTCCTACTGAGTGGATGCAGCTTTCTCACTCTCATGATCAACACATGTCTTAGTGGGAAGAGAGCATCATAACATTATACAATAGTGGAATATATTTTGTAGCCTTTCTTGTTAAAATTGGTGTGCTGTGTAGGAAGAAATGTGTGACTGAGAGGAAAGACCATCAGAAGAAAGATAATTCTCTAGCTTAGGTGTTCAGCTGGCAAAGTGGTTCCTGTTTCTGCTACCACAATCACTTCCAAAGTCTATCTGGCAGTTACTTGCTGTAAAATTCAAGCAAAAAGTAGCCCTTATGCATTTCATCAGTACCCCAATCTTACCAGTGTGCATTTGGAAGGACTATTGTAATACTTTTGACATGGAAAGGAGTAAGTAGCCATATACTGCAGGACATCAACAGATATACAATGATCTTTCACTGGAGACACACTTGTAAATGAAAAATAGTTGGAGCTTAATTTAAAACAGGATATAAATTGGCATTTGAAATAGGACCTATCAATAATTAAATGCATAACCATTAATTTATTGGTTTGCAGAATTTCAAATTGTTTGCACCATTGTGTACTATATTTAATAACATTGATTCCATTCATTTGCTTGTCAGGCTATTTGTTTTTTTTATGACAAAGAATTTGCCAGAAAAACTTGACTTTACTGCATCTGTGATTCTGATTCTCACTTTTCTGGAGTGATCTACTTCTGAAACTGTTTCAACATCCACGAATTTATAACAAAAAAGACTTGTTTATGAGCTGCAAACACACCAAAATGCATTATAGGATAAAGAAACAGTTAATTAACTTTCTGAATTTGAAGGTCCTGTCATTGCACATGAAAACTGATCAGTGATTGTATGGATTCCCAAAACTAAACTACTGTGATGTTTAGGTGTTACCCACCCCCTCACACTTTAGAAATCACCCAGGACTAGACTCAGCTGGCTCTGGGAAATTCAATGAAGCTTATATTTACAGCTTAGCACAATATAAAAATAAGATCAAGGTAAAAAGGTAATACAGAAACACAACAGCCCTTCCAGAAACTTGAGTCCCCAGGAGGGTCTCCCAACCGCCCTTCCCCCTTCTCCCACCCCCTTCTACCTTACCACCAGATGTTGCCTTGTGCCCAAGGAAATATGGAGGGTGGCCAAGGGGGTTAGGAGCAAGTGGAGTAGAGAGGCGGAAGGTGAGGTTTAGAGAGATACAAGCCCAAAGTCCAGACAGAGAGCAACTCCCGACTCCCTTATCTATATTTACACTCTAGTTCTTACACTTCTCAGAAAGCCTATGAGTGAAGTAGACATCACAAGTGTTTCCCTTTCACAGCCTGTAATCTAGTTCTTCTCACCAAAACATTCTAGCTAGCTTCAAACTAGCATAATTACCTTCACTTTTCTCTTTATCTGGTTGCTAACTTAAATTCAAGAGATTGGTATTATTTACCCATCTCATCTCATCTCATCTCATCGCATCTCCTCTCATCTCACTCTCATCTCATCTCATCTCATCTCCTCTGTAGTCATCTAAAAGCTAGGTGTATATTTAAGCAAACTCTCTGGACTTTAGAGTCAGAAAAACATTCTCTCTGTCACAGAATATTTATTTTACAGAATCACAGAATGCAACAGGTTGGAAGGGACCTTTGAAGGTATTCTTGTCCAACAACCCCCTGCAGTGAGAGGTTACTTGTGACCCCCACCAAGTTTCACCTTGAATGTCTCCAGGGATGTGGCCCTCACCAAATCTCTGGGTAATCTGGTTTCCTACTGTGCCATTCTGATTGTAAAGGGTTGTCCTCCTACATCTAAACTAAATCTGGTCTGCTCTAGTTTTAAATAACCATTACCTCTCATCCTGTTGCTACAAACCCTTCTAAACAGTTCTTTCCTGCCTTGCTGTAGGTCTCCTTGAGTACAGGTCTCCTGGAGACTTCTCTAGGTTGAAGAGTCCAAACTTTCAGCCTGCCTTTGTAGAAGTGCTCCTGCCCTCTGATCATCTTTGCAACCCGCCTCTGGATCCACTCCATCAGATCCATATCTTTCTTCTGTTTGGGTCCCCAGAGCTGGACTCAGTAGTCCAGGTGAGTCTCATCAGGGAAGAGTGTGAGGAATCACTTCTCTCAATCTGCTGGCATTATTCAACTTTCTACTAAAAAGTAGAGGATAAGAATCTCAGCCTTCTCACAAAACATCAGGGAATTCTTTACTATTTCCTTACATTAAATTTAGAGTTGTATATTCAGTATAATATACATTTTGTCTTAAAAGATCAGGGGAAAATATTTTAAAATGCATGAAACTTTAATATAAATATACTAATGCTTCCAAGCAGAAAAGAGAGCTCCTGTTAGCACAGTCTTAGACAAGTCATTCAGCCTGTACCAGCAGATCCAAATAAAAGACCAAGATTATGCTAGAGGATGTGATGGTGCCAGCTGTGCTTTCAGCATTTTTATATTTACAAACAAAATGAGTGAATTCTACTAAGACAAAAGATAAGCACACTCATTACAGGCTACCAAGCACTCCGACTGCCTAAGGAAATACAAAGTTGATGGATGATGTAAATTTTTAATGACAAATTAATTCTCTACATTTCCATTGTAGATTTTATTTCCTAGTTAAATGAGCACTGTCATTGAGTCTTGTTATCAGTGTGATAGCCACAGCAGGGACTAACTTAATTTTTTATGAACTGTCTTCGAAGATTGTATTGTGTTTGGCTGAGATGGAGTTAGTTCTCCCCATAGCATCTTTTGTAGTGCTATGTTTTTTAGTGGTAGTTAGAAGGATGTTGATTGTGTTTTGGCTACTATGAACACTGCTCACACAGAACCAAGGCTGTGCTTCCCCAACATTCTCCCCCTCAACAACAGGCTGAGGGGTAGTCAATATTTTGGACTTGGACATAGCTGGGCCAGCTGACCCAAACTGATCAAAGAGCATTCTATGCCATATGATGTCAGCTCAGATGTAAAAACTAAGAGAAAGAAGAAAGAGGGGAGGATTTGTTGATGGTGTCTGTCATCTGGAGCAATTGCTACACATACTGAAGTCCTACTTCTTGGGGAGTGACCAAACATTGTATGCTGATGGAAGTAGAGGAATAATATCCTTGTTTGCTCTTCATTCATGTGTGGTCTTTGCTTTCACTTTTGCTTCTCTAAACAGCTCCGGTCTTGACCCATGGCTCTTGTTATTACTTTCCCTCTCCTTTGTCCATCTGCTAAGGTCCAGAGAACAGAGATTAACAATATCTCTGTCCAGAGGAGCAAGATCTATTCTGATAGATTTTCTGTGTTGTGAAATAAGGTGCAAGTTGAGACCATATATCACCACAAAACTGTTATTAAAGGATCAACTTGAACAAAACAGAGGAGAGAGGGAAAAGGAGAGAGAGTTAACAACAGAGAAAAAGAGAAGAAAGCAGAGAAGGGAAAGGAGCAGGGATTATATTACCATCAGATGAAGATGGGATTTGGAGACAGAGAGATGAGTGCGTGGCACAGGGATACTTTTCTGTGGAGTTTCGTCAGGAGTTCTTCTGGTGGAGGTGCCCATCTGGAGGTGCTTCCGGTGGAGGTGCCCAGGTGGAGGTGCTCTGGTGGAGGTGCACCATTAGGCAGGCATTGCCTATGTCTTTTTATACAGTTCTCACATCAGTGCCCAGGTGCAGCTCCCCAGGAAATCTTCATGTATATTCATGCATTCGCATGCATTCCAACTGTGGAGGGCCTCCGTCCCTCCGTGCACTTCTTTGCCTGTTCCATACCCCAAATACATGTAGCCTTTTTCTCTTAGGGTAGCTGATGTAAGGCTGCACATCCTGGGCATTCAAGCTAGCTGAGGTATCCTCTGTTGATTTACATCTGTTGTGGAGGGCCTGTAGGCCCGAAAGAAGTCTTACTTATGCCTGCTCTGCCTGGACATGTCTCCTCTACCTGCACCAGGGGTAAACGAGCCACAAAAGGCACAACAGACTGGGGCCATGAAGGTCAGTTGCCCAGGACACCTGATTGTGTAAGTCCCCAGACACCCAGCTTGTGCCTGCCTGGTGCTGGGCCCATATGATTCCCATATTTGGAGTCCAGGCAAGTGCCTTTTGGCTAGTATGGTAAGGTTTGGGCTGAGTGATTGGTCACCTTGAGTGGCCAATGAAACCCATTAACTCTTGGCCCACATTTAATAAATAGGGGTGCATGGTCTCCACGTGCAGCCTTTCCCACATTACTTGCGGCTCCGCCACATGCTTGCTTTGCCTGCCTGTGTGCGTACTTCCTTGCAGCTTTTATGCCTGCCTTTATATGATTATCTGGTGTGTGCCATTGCCACAAGTTGCCAGGAGCAGACACAATTGTCTGCATTTGATCAGCCTGAGGAGCCAGCCTTAGACCCGTGCTCAGACTGCACAGAATCCTTCCTCTGCAACCTGGAGAGCCTACCTGTGTACTCATGGAGAGAGCTGCCAGCGGGAAATCAGCGGCAAGGTCAGAGACTCTTATTCCCCCTGAAACTGGAGAATTCCAGGGTTAAAGTCCACTAGGCAGAGATCTTGAAGATTGGGACACTTGGCAATAGGCTGTGACATAGCCTGGAGGGTGATTTCTTATTAATCTGAATGTGAGTAAATACTTGAAAGCCTCTGTAATTTCTATTACCTCTGCCATAAAGCAGAGAGCAGCTTTCAGCTCAGCTTGCTGGGCAAAGAGTATAAGACCCCAAGCAGCATTAAGCCCGCAGGGAATACTCTCTGTATATAGTTTGAATGTTTGCTAGTTATTAATAAGTTTCTGTAGATATATAACCCATAATGTCTTCATAACCATGTAAAGAAACAATTTAATATTAAAGTTCAGTGGTTGGGGGTGGCAAGAGTTGAAATATGGAAGTTAATAAATAGATATATTTTTTTATAAATAGTCTCTCACATTAGATTAATTTCTCCCCTCCGCCTAACTGGCGTAGGTCGCAGATACCCCATCCGTGACAGCATACCTGAGCTTTCGGCCAGGAACCTTAGCTGAGTCTGGTAGGATAACACAGGCAATCTTTATCTTTGTTGATTTAGCAAGGAAGATACGATTTAGACTCTCACACCATCTAAAAAGCGGAGTGACACAGTGGATTTGTTGGGCCTCTGGCCACCAGCCATGGGCCAAACCACCAACAAAACTATAAGTTAATTTAGAGATGTATTTTGTATGACATTCAGTCTATGGTATAATCAGATAACATGTAACTGAGACAACTATTAGAAAGCCTGAACAGGTCTGAGAAAGTGTAGATATGGTGCACACATTGCACTTACTTTGCATTTTCTTCTGATCTCAGTGCTCTTTTGGATTTAATGTTAGGAAGCAAGACACAAGCACCAGAAATTCCAAAGAGATTCACAGGAACTTACTAGAGTGATCTCTCAACAGACTATTTCTGGGTAGACCATATATTCACTCTTTCAGAAGCAAACCAAACAAAAAACACTGTAAGTAATTAAAGTAAAACTACACAGTGAAGAAAATCTTCTGGTACCTTCATGTGACCATCTGAATTCCTAAGGGGACATTGTTTAAATGCATATTTTGGAGGCAGCTCTAAGTGGTTTTAGTATGACCAGGTTCAAAAGGCAAGACAATACACAGGGAAATTCAAGCAGATTGTGAGTCAGCTTTCATTGTGACCTGTATTACGCAAAGAGATTCAAATATTTATTCCAAAAGTTGATCCAAAGTACTGTCTATTTACAAACTAGATTTTGAAGCTATCCATCCTGACATCTTATTTCAGGGTTTAGCCTCCTGTACTAGGAAGGTATGCTTTCTTTTGAAGTAAAATATTTCTAGACCTTTTTACAAGTCCCTGAAATTTTATTTAGAATCCTTTTTCAGTAGTGCTGCAAATCAACAAAGGGCTGCTATCTGCCCTCAAACATAAAATTTATGCTTACCTTCACAATATCCAACAACATCTTCCTCACATTACATGCCTACTTTTTCTGCCTACAGTTCTTTCCCATTGCTCCTTATGTCAGTCTTAGCATTTAAATCAATCCAAAGCACATTACAATGATCAGACAAGCTGAAAAGAGAAGAGGAAAGTGTAGGCTGAGTAGAAAAATTTTTATTGGAGTTGCAGTATATTGCCACTGTTGGTCCTGAAATTAATTTCATGCTAGACAACCCTATTTCCACTGCCAAAATATTTTATCCATTTTAAGTACCTTATAAGTAACTGCAATGATCAGTTCTTTATCTTTCCTTTCTTCAGTAAGCTGAAGTAAGGGCAAACTGCCTAATTTTGCATGATCTCTTTCATCTCTTTCATGCTGCATGAGGTCTTTCATCTATCTCATTGTTAATTTTGTGGCCCCTGAGCTTGCTTTTGACCTTTTAATAGGTATATAGGGTCTGCATGGTAAGGTTTTGGTACTGAAGAACCTGGAGAAGTGGCTTCTGTGTAAAGACGAGAGAAGCTGTCTCCATGTTTGACAGGGCTGTTTGCAGCTGGCTCCAACACAGACCTTCCACTGGCCAAATCTAAGCCAGTGACATTGGTAGCATCTCTGTGAAAGAGTGTTCAGGAAAGGGTAAAAAGCCGCACAACACCAGGTGGAAGAGAGAAGTGAGAATATGTGAGAGAAACAACTCTGCAGACACCAAGATCAAAGGAGGAGGAGAAGGCACTCTAGGTGATGCAACCCACGGAAGTTAATGGTGTAGCTGATATCCACCTGCAGCTCATGGAGAAGCCCAGTGCTGGAGCTGCTAGATGTTTCTTGAAGGAACTGTGGCTCAAGGAGAGCCTGCATGGGAGCAGGCTCCTGGCAGAACCTCTGACCTTCTGGAGGGAAGCTCACACAGGACCAGGTTTTCTGGCAGTAACTATGGCTCTGTGGGAGACCCACACTGGCACAGTCTGTTTCTGCTAAAGCGTTTCTTGAAGAACCAACATTGGGGAAATTTGTGAAGCACTGTCATATGGAAGGAGGCCCATTCTGAAGCAAGGAAAGAGCATGAGCAGAAGGGAGTAACTGACATAATGTACAACAAACTAACTACAACCTCCATTTCCTATCTGCCTGGGCTGCTTGGAGGGAGGAGGTAAAGAAGCAGGGAGTGAAGTTCAGACTAGGAAGAGGGGAGAGGTGAAAGGAAGGTGCTTTTAAATTTGTTCTATTTTTTTAATCCCTTTTTAATTAGTAATAAATTAAATTGACTTCTCCAAGCCAAGTCATGTCCCTGTCCTTATCTTGACTCATGAATTTTCTGTCTTCTTTCTTCCCCTTTCTGTGTTGAGGAAGAAGAGTGATAAAATGGCTTGGTGGGCACCTGGCATCCAGCCAAGTTGAACCTGCTGCAATATACTAAAATGCTTTGTGACAACAAAAGTTTCTGAATGGGAACGAAAAAAACAATGCCAAGAAACCATAGCAGCTTGAACTGTACAACACAATCAGAGTGGTTGAGCTTGAAAGGGATCTCTGATGGTCCATCTGGACCAACTCTATGCTCAAGCAAGGTTACCAACAGTCAGTTGTCCAAGACCATGTCCAGATATCTTTTATATATCTCCAAGGATGAAGTCTCCAGCTATCATGTTCCTGGGAAACTCATGCCAGTACTCACTCACCCTTACAGTAAAAATATTTTTCTCAAAGTTGCTCTGCTCTGTTTCAGGTTTTGTCCATTGAGCATCTCAAAAAAAAACCCCAAAAAACCAAACTGGCTGCATCTTCTTTACATCTTCCCTTCAGGTATTTATATGGATTGAGAATGTCTTTCTTCTCTCCTCTCTGCTCTCTCAACAGCCTCAGCTTTTCCCTATGTACGAACTGCTCAGATCCCTTAATCACTGTAGTGGACTGTCATGGAAGTCACTCTTGTAGCTTGATATCTCTTGTACAGTAGCTTTTTAAACAGCTGCTAAGAAATATTAGAACAATTTCCACCTTTTGCTAACAGTGCCCAGTCTCTGATAAAAGTCCTCTAGAGAAATCATGGCCTGGTGGTTTGAATCAGTAAAAGACAGGAAAAATACTTCTTGAGTCTTTTCAAGAAGACTGTCCCACACACCCACGTTATAAAGCTCTCCTATATACTAGTTAAATAATACATGTACATATTACAGCTTGTCAACACATGTCTTATTGATCTCTGTTATTACTATTGTATCTGCACCTTATCTTTAAACTGTTGGGTGGTTCTAAGTATGTGAGACGCACTTCTATTTTTTTTATTCTTCTTTTCTATATGTGTTTCCATCAATGCTAGCTCCATCCCATAATGTCACTGTTTACTATAAAATATTCCTTCACTCATTTCAAACATTCATCTCAGAAAGTCTCCAGTCTTCATTCTTCCATCTCCATTTGCTGTTAATAGCTTAATCTAATTCCATTTTCCAAACGAAAATTAGTACTTTTATTTCCCTCTTGCGTGTGTTTCATGAAAATCATGCAATCTACTTGCTTCCTCAGGATCTGTTCTTTGTGACTCTTATCCAGGATGATGTATATGCAGAAAAATCAAAGGCTACATTATGTTACATAATCCTTTTAATGAGCTCTGATATAGATGATAACTTTTGTCTGATCAATAACTAGCTGACCTAGGATACACCTGAAGCTATAAAAGTAAACCTAAATAAGAAGCATTTTACACATTTTCCACATCTTTCTGAAAGAAGTTGCTAGGACTTGGGTCTATTCTATGAATACTTGATAATCCTTTGAGGAGTCAGTTTATGAACTAATGAATGAAGCATAAATATTATACACTTCTGGCAATTAATCTTTATTCATTATTTTTCACAGTACTTAATAGGAAACTTTACCCATATAATTTGGTATGGATCATTAGAGTTCAGAAGCATTTCTCAGCATGATTAAACTATAGAATGCATTTGAAACTAATTACTTCTGACAACTGACATTAGACACATATTTGCAGATAGATTTTGTAATTCCGTAACAGCAAGATTGCCTTGTTATCTTTTGAACTTCTGGGGTCTGTTGTGATTAAAAAAAACCAACAACAACAAACCAAACAAAAAAACACCCACATATCCCCCCAAACAAAGAAACAAAAAAAAACCCTTTCATATTAACTGTTTTAGCATCATGAAAGAGAACTAGCCACAATTATAAACAACTATTATCAAAGAAAGCAAGACAGGTCAAGCAGAGTGTGCTGGTTGATTGTACATATTGACACTAACTAGACTATAAGAAGAAGAAAGAAACAACATTCATATTTTTACAAAAGATTTTAAAGACTTAATAAATCTAGAAATCTTGGTTTAATATTGCACATGTAAGAGAAATTGTTTTATTGTTTTACTATTTAGAAAATTCATAATTCAGAATGCAGTACTTTCTGATTTCTCATTAAATGATTGTACACCATTTGTGAGGTGATGCAGCAGGCCACAATTTGTATCATAGTGAACATGTACTACAATTGAACCACCGGATACTATTTCTCAAGTGAATCAATCATTCACTGTGTTTTCTGAGATGGATTTTTTTAACTTATTCTCCTGAACTAATTCTGTAGAAGATGGTGAGGTACAGTTACTTCTGATCTCCTTGTATTTGCCAGCTAAGATTCAATGACATAATGTGCAAAATGTTAAAAAAATTACAATAGAGTTACCTCCACTGAAAGTATAAAATAATTAACTAGTAAAATAATTTAAAAAATAGATAAAAGTGAGAATAATCATTCATATTTAAATTATTTGAGATAGAGCTGAGAAAAAAAAAAAAAAGTCAATGAAATAATGAACCACCCTTTTCAGGTAGTTTTCCTTCTTCTACACAAATCTGATTACATTTCTTACTTTTACATAGTACTCATTGGTAGGGATGCATCTCTTTGAATAATTTCCCATAAATCAGAAAGTTTCTGGTTTTACTAAGATTTGGTTTAATACCTTATACGGTCTAGTTCCTTACTCACAGAACTATGAGTCTTACTGTATCTCCAAGAAAGGAAGTATCCTTTGCCATCACTCCTATTGAAGTTAAATTAGCTCTGGTAAAAGATTATTGTATAAGGAGTAATGGTGCTGAAAGAAACCAAAGTGAGCCCTTTTATCAATGTGCACATTATAAGCCAAGTTAAAATAAAATAAGCATCTTTGTTTCCTGATTTTCAGAGGCTTTTATCAAGGTCATATGAAAACTAATTTTATTTAGAATGAGCATAAATACTCTCCAATGGAGAGAAATCTATTTCAGAGCCAAGGTACAAGTCCTATCTATAGATATATAGGCTATTCAAATGAAGTGAAGAGTTCAATAGGAAAGATTTATCTCCACTCCTCTGCACAAGTAATTCTTTAAGTAAATAGCAACTGTAATGAATGTGATTAAGAGATATTTCATACTCCCATTATACCCTCATTTTCTATGGCTTTCCAATCCCTCTAGAGAAGAACATAAGTTACTAACACTAATATCGGAATCTACTTAGAGCTACGTTTTTGCTTTTAGATTTCCATTAAATGAGTCATTAACATTTTGGACAAAATGTTAATGTTATCGCCACTAAAATGTTTTTGTCCTATAAAAATCTGAATTTATTGTGTGTAGATGTGAATATTCAAAATGCTTAGTGCCTGATCACTAATTCTGGAATAAAATTTTTGTGATCAGAAAAATATTTCCACAAGTGCTGGAACTCACATAGCTGAAATTTTTTAATTAATTGGGCTTTTCTCCCCATCTCATTGGATGACAATATCCATACCTTTTTTTTTATGAGATTTTTGTCTAGTCCTCTGTCTTATTCTTCATGCTATTTCCACAACCTCCTTCAGCCCACTTAATTTCTCTTCCTCCGTTATTCCTGATTCCTATAACTTAACTGCTTTCCATGTCTGTGTTTCAGCAACAAAAAGGGAAAGCATGTGGTACATCTCCTTCAGCATGTCCTGGCTGCAGGTGGTGGATAACAAGTTGTCCATGGGACAGCAATGTGCCTTGTGGCCAGAAGGCCATCAAGGTCCTTGGGTGCATTAAGAAGAGTGTGTCCAGCAGATCGAGGGAGATTCTCATCTGCCTCTACTCTGCTCTAGTGAGACCCCATCTTGATTACTGCATTCAGTTTTGAGCTCCCCAGTTTAAGAGGGACAGGGATCTGATCAAGAGAGTCCAATGGAGGGCTACAAGGATGATTAGGGGACTGGAGCGGTGCCTTATGAGGAGAGGCTGAGGGACCTGGGGCTTTTTAGTCTGGAGAATAGAAAACTGAGAGGAGATTCAATAAACATTTATAAATATCTGAGAACTGGGTGTCAGGGGGAGCGGGACACAGGCTCTTCTTACTTGCTCTCTGTAATAGGACGAGGAACAATGGATATGAGCTGCAGCACAGGAGGTTCCACCTGAACACAAGGGGGAACTTCTTTACTGTAAGGGTCACAGAGTACTGGAACAGGCTGCCCAGAGAGGCTGTGGAGTCTCCTTCTCTGATGCCTTTCAAGATCTGTCTGGATGCATTCCTCTGTGACCTGAGCTAGATTGTATGGTCCTGCTCTGGCAGGGGTTTGGACTTGATGATCTCTTTGGGTGCCTTCCAACCCCTAACATCTTGTGATCGTGTATCATTTGATATCTGCAATAATAAGAGTAGAAAGATCACTTATTGGTGACTACCCTGTGATAGCACCTCAGCAACAGAAATTAGTGTCTGCATCTTGTTGATCTAACAGAACACTTACTGTGCTGTCATTTACAGATGGATTGCAATCAACAGAAAAAGAAGGAAGCGAGGTAATACAGTATTT
Organism: Pogoniulus pusillus; assembly: GCF_015220805.1. Taxonomy (NCBI): domain Eukaryota; kingdom Metazoa; phylum Chordata; class Aves; order Piciformes; family Lybiidae; genus Pogoniulus; species Pogoniulus pusillus. The sequence continues at coordinate 24,303,737 of NC_087267.1, read as the reverse complement.
TTTTTTCTAGACAGATTCCTATACTGAACAGTTTCATTACTACTTTGCTGTGAACTTTGTTAACTACAAGCACTACCTGTGTACACAGTTATATATTTGGTGAAAGTACAAAACAGTTTGGCCTGTGCAATTGGGCATTTGGCTTTATCCCATGTTCAGAAACAATTCTATTCTGCTCTGTTCTTTTCCTTTCCACCATTTTCAGTGAAAATTTCCTCCACAGTATTCAAAACTTCTGTCTTTTTGCTGGCTCTTTCTCTGTGTGCCATTCTCTCTCTTCCTTTTACTTAACTCCTTTTCCTTTAGCATCCTTCATTGGATTGGTTAACTGTTAGGATTTTTTTGGGGGTTGGATTTGTTGACTACATTTGGGGTTTGGTTTTGCTGACTACATTTATTCCTGTGTTACTATGATTCTCTTTATTATTTGCTTCTCACCTATGATTTGAAGCTGCATTACCCCTTCATCAGTCTTCCTAGACTACTCTTATTTGTCAGTTCACATCTTTGCTTCCTTCTACCCTTATTATCAAACAGAAGAATTAGCATAACAGACAGACGTGCGTATCCATGTGCTTTCTTATTTTTGACCTCTTTATTCCACAAGACAAGTAATTCTAATTTCCTCCACATATATATTTATTATACAACTAGAAATAGTGCTCAAGGGTATAGAATCATCAGCTTTGATTGCAGTGAGCTTATTTTTAAGGTAGGCAGTTTAAAAACACAGTTCTAGTCTTTTCTATGAAGGTCTATGAAGACTAAAACCACAGGAAAGTAAAGGACATGGAAACATACTAGAGGCAAAGAAAAACAGGCAGGCACCTATGCAATCAGGGTCAGTCCTGAGTTAAGGTCAGAGATACCTTGTTAGCACAGACTTTCTTCTCAGAGATACCTTGTGCTACAGAGGGGATGCAGAACTCTCAGTAGAAGAAGCAACAAGAAGAAAAGTCCTTGTATGATGGCAAGAACTCATATGCCATAAGTTCCTAGCTCAATTTACTTTGAATTATGATTGCAATAACAGCAGATTACCATTAGAGATCAAACACCTTGCTTCTGTGTAAGAAAAAGTACCAACACTTCTCTACTTTCCTGGGTAAGGACTTCCTATACAAAGAATTTTGTGAGAAAGGACATGGCCAGCAATACTAACAATAGTAAAAATAATAGAGTACTACATCATGGTAGGGTTTTTAACAAGTGACAGAAAAAAGCTCTTGCCTGATCTCAAAACAATTCATCTAAACATGAACAGCTGATAGGCCTTAATTAAAAGAAAAAACAGAAACAGAAATAACAAAGACCAAATTGATAGGTAGTAGAAGAAAAGAGCAAACATTTTGCTGAGAGAGTACAGCAAATTAGCTTTGTGGATGTACAACCTCATAAATGTAACTGGTCAGATATGACATCCAGTCTCTTGATAATGGAGAGGAATTCTCACAATTTCTCCAGGTTGCTCAAAGCCTGGTCTTGAACACTTCCAAAGATGAGGCATCCACAACTTCTCTGGACAACCCATTCCAGTGTCTCACCACCCTCATAACAAATTAATTTTTCCTAATCTAAATCTATCCTGCTCCAGTTTAAAAACATTGCCTCTTGTCCTATCACCACAGGCCTTTGTAGAAAGTCCCTCTCCAGCCTTCCTATAGGCCCCCTTCAGGTACTGAAAGGTTGCTATAAGGTCTCTCTGGAGCCTTCTTTTCTCCAGGCTGAATAGACCCAATTACCTCAGTCTATCCTTGTAGGATTTGTGCTCCAGTTCTCTCATAATCTTTGGCCTTCCTGTGGACCCTCACCAACAGATCCATGTCCTTCTTGTGTTGAGGGCCCCAGAGCTGGACACAGCACTCTAGGTGGGGAGCAGAATAACCTCCTTTGACCTGCTAGCCATATATCTTTGGATGCAGCCCAGCATCCAGTTGGATTTTTGGGCTTCCAGCACACATTGCTGGCTTATGTCAAGCACCTCATTAACCAGCACCCCCAAGCCCTTCTCAGCAGGGCTGTTCTCAACCCACTTATCACCCAGCCTGCATTTGTGTTTGAGATTGCCCCATTCCGTGTGGAGGATATTGCACTTAGCCTTGATGAGCTTCATGAGGTTGGCATGGGCCCACAACAAGGAAAGGCTGGGAGAGTTGGTAGTGTTCAGACTAGGAAAGAGGAAGCTCTAGGGAGATCCTTTTTTAGCTTTTCAATATATAAAGGGGGCTTATAAGAAAGATAAAGACTTTTTACCAAGACCCATAGTGAAAGGGCAAGAGTCAATGGCTTTAAACTGTAAAAGGATGGGTTTAGATAGGACATAAAGAAGAATTTTTTTACAGTGAGTGTGATGAAACACTGGAACCTGTTACCCAGGGAAGCTGTGGATGCCCCTTCTCTGGAAGCATCCTCACCCACATAAGAGGGGTTGGACTAGATGATCTCAGAGGTTCCTTTCAACCCAGATGATTCTATGACTGTGATGTCGTGACTATAAGTTTCTTTGCTGTTTCTTCTGCACAGACCTACACAGACTTGATACAAAACCAGAAAAGAGTTTTGTATATGCTTCTAATGTATGTCTTGAAATTTTGTACATTCTAGTAATTTAAAACAGATTTTTCCTGCTATCTCTTACCTAAATTTATCTACTTAATATTCTCATGCCTTGGCACTGCAAAATACAATTATTTTGTGACCTTCCCTGACATCTTTAACCACGGAAGTGATTTATTCTGCATTTACTACTTACAATTCATTAGAAAAAATCACATTGCATTTAGCAAATGCCATGATCCTTAACTGCTCAACAGAAACAACTGAGAAAGAGCCACTTCCTAGAGTTCAGGTATCCAATACAATGAAAGAATCAGTTAAAATAACAAGGATCACACCTGTGATACCTGAGAATTGAGTGTTTATGGATAGAAGAGCAGTATACTCTGATATATTTGTTATTTTTTTAGTGTTTTGGGGAAAAAAGAAAACAAAAACAAAGGAAAAGTATGTAAAGAAAGCATTTAGGTGGATGAATTTTAACTTTGTGAATGTTTTTTGTTGGGGTGGTTTTTTTGATTGATCCTTTAACTCTTAACCTTGAGTTTCTTGATCAGCTGATACCACATGTGTAGAAGATAGTGAGAACAATGATACATTTAACAGGATGGAAGGTGAACAGCTGTGCTTTGTTTCAGCTCTCAATCTCTACATTTTCAACTCATCATTTCTAAGAGTAACTCAGGTTGCCAATGCATCACTTCCAAAGACTTTTGAGATTTCATTAAATACTGGTTTATTGATATTTTGCATGGTAAAATTGCCAATAGATAAATGGGGAAAAAAGGCAGAAACAAAAGAAGAGAAGATAAAAGAGAGAGCACTGAGCATGAAAACATTTATTAAGTCTATGCTGTGGATTCTGTTTCAGTTTCTAATGGATTTCTTTCCTCAGCCCACCCTAGGGCAACTAGAATTTTTAGAGAGTCTGTAATATGCAGTCCTGTGCATTTTTCTGTACCTGACACATAAATTTTGGAGCAGGTATTTGATATTTACCCAGAAGTAGGAATTCGAAGAATTAATGCCAAAAAAAAAACCAAAACAAGGAACAGAGGAAAATATAGGACAATGAAAAAGGGGATTGCACTAGTATCAATTTTCAATGCTATGCATTTATTGTTTAGATAGCACTTTAGACATCCAAATTTCCCAAGACGCCTTAAAAAAAATCAACAACTCCATCCGAAGAAATACAGCTTAACCTTAGGGCAAAATTAAAGGAAAATCTTCAGAGCAAATTATCTCTGTGAGGTGACACTGAAGATCTCTGAAGCAAATGGAAACAGCCACCAGAGATGAAAGAATACCTTACAAAAGGCTTTTGAGAATTAAGTGTGTTGGACAAGATATAACTGTTGTCAAGACATAACTATATATAACATTTACACCACCCCCAACCACTATGAAATCCAGGTTCTTATGCAAGGGGATTCCCTGGGCGGACCCCAGGGATACATGGGCTGGGCATGTGTGTGTTATGCAACATGTTTGCTGCCTCATGGGTCCTGGCAGAAAAGCATGTCTGGGCATGCAGAGGCATAAAAAAAGACTCAGTTTTGGGGCTGCTGCCCCTCCACCACAGACCACCCCCTTGGCCAATGGCCATCGAATCGAGGGGAACATTCCCTCTGGGGAAGGTGTATTTGGTGTGGTTTGCCTTGACTGGGTATGCTGCCTCTCTTGGCAGTTGAAACCCTTTGTCTTGGTATGTCACCTTTGGATTAGGTTACCTGTATAAACAGTGGGTTAGATATAAATGCACAGTGAACTTAACATACTATGTACATCATACAACAGTGAGCATACAATCTTCTTGCTCTATATAGAGCTTAATATGGATTGTGTTGAGCTTTGTTGCTCTGAGCCCAAATACCTGGTACTCTTTATTAAAGCCTCCCCACCCCCTTGACTGGAGATGGGTGTTTGCTTGTGTGACTCTGGGTCAAGAATATGATTGCAGCTTTTCAGAATTTCCCCAGGTCCACCCCCCAGATGAGGTGGGCGTGCTGTCAGTGACAGCTATTTCAGCATATTAAGTTGAGGAGACATTTGCTTTCTTGTCATCGTAGCTGCTCAAAATGACGTGGGAAGTCCTCGTTGTTTGATGCTGGATTCTGGGTAGTTATCTTCATAGTTGCTCGAGTAGTAAGCATTGGAGGTACTCGTCATCACGTTGACGGAATAATTGTGCCACTTCTGACCACATGCGCCTCAGCTCTTTCACCTGGTCCTCCAATGCCTGTAGCTTAATCTCTCGTTGCAGATTTCTCTCCTCCCAGGAGGCGTGCTCCTCTGAATGGCTGGACAGCTGAGCTTGCTGTCTTTGCAGCTAGAATCTGGACCGCTGGAGTCCTTGTCATTACTGTGGTCTGGACAGGTGGGGTCGCTGTCGCTGCTGGGATCCTCGCTGATCCCCGTGGCGCGATGTGCCTTCTCGTCCTGCTAGTGGCGCTGTTCTTCAGGTTCCGAGCGCTCAGGGGACGAATTTTGGGAAGGACTCTCTTCTCTTCCCGTTCGTTGCCCCGTGGCTTTGCCTCGCGGCATTCGCCTGCGCCCCCTGCTGCTGCTGGGGCTGCAGGTTCAGCATCTCGGTGCTGTGGGGGATTAGTGGCTTCCCCTCGGGGTTCTGCCTCGGGTTCACGCGGGGGGGCATCACAATCCTTACCCGCGGACTTGCATTGTGGCTTGGGTTTGCCGGGTTCCTGTGGCTGCTCGGCTCCCTCGCTGGATTGCGACACGGACTGGCGGCTGGCTGCCGGCTCCCGGTAAGGTTCCCTCGGTTCCTCGGCGCCTCTGGGGCTTGCCGAGTGTGTCTTTGTTCTGCCCGCGTTTCGCCGCGGCTTCTGACGCTTTCGCTGCTGCTGACGCCGGCGCGGCGGCTGCGCTATGGCCAGGGGGCGGTCCGACGATGCCGGCGCCTGCCGCGTTGGGCGCGGCTGCGCCGTGCCCGGGGAGCGGTCCGACGATGCTCGGCGCGGCTTCTGACGGCGGCGGTCCGGCACGGGACTCGCAGCTCCTCGGGTTGGCTGCGCGGCACGGGCGCTGGCTTTGTGCACACGTAGGCTGACGCTACGGACGTCTGTGTGCCACTTCGCCGGTGGGGACTTGTCGGTCTGGGTCCCGCGGCTGATTGCCGGTTCCCGGTGTCCTGATGCCGCGCCAAGATGGCGGCATTCCGTTTCCGGTGCTGCGCTGGTAAGGGCAGCTGGGACTTGGAGGCTATTCCCTCCCTGGTCAGGGCTTTGCCCCCTCAGCTTCCTGTGGAGAGTGGGCGGGGTGCGGCCCCTTCTCTGTGAAAGGGTTTAGTTGCTCTGGGCTGGGCTCTGAAAGGAACGCTTGTGAGCCTGGCCATTCCTTTATTTGTGTTAATGGCCCTGCCCTGGGCTCGGGTGAGCTCTTTGTGCTATCTATTGTGTGGGCTAATGGCCCATTACGGTCCCTGCCCTGCTTCAGCTGAGGTGCTGTTCGAAGCATGCAAAGCGATATCAAGTCGAGAAATCTCTGATTTTGACAGTGCAATTTTTCATTCTCTCTAAGCATATAATATTTTCATCTGCAATTTTCAACTCTGTCAATGTTTGCGCTAGGCACGTGGCTAATATTAAGCCATGGTTTTCGCGAGCATTAATCGCTAAGGTGTGGAACAACAGCTCAGGTTGTCTTGCAACCTGGCTTGCCCACTCCAAATCGCTCCCTTTCCTAATATATCCCAAATTATGAAATATTTTCAACATTATGCAACCCAATCGCTGCGCCAATTATGTCGTGGAGGGGATTTCTCTATTCCTTCTTAGGGGGAGGTGAGAAATCAATTTGAGGCGGTTTTGATTTTTTATAAAATTATTTATTAAAATTAATATTTACAAATTTACACCACCCCCAACCACTATGAAATCCATGTTCTTATGCAAGGTTATGAAAATAGCTTTGGCATATATTTACAGAGATTGATTATTAAATGGAAATATCAAATTATTAACAATTATTGACAGAAGATTTCTTAGGCTTAATGCCTCTTAACAACTCTAGTGTTTGCCCAGCAAGGGCTGAAACTGTGTGTGCTCTTCAGATAGAGACAATTTATATTACAAAGGTATTAAAGCTTATTTAGGTATGATGCTCTTGAATATTAATCATTAAATCACCCTTCCCCAGGATTCTGCCTCCATGTGCCTCAGTCTCTAGGGACTTGATGGAGCTGGAGATTTGTCCCAGCTTGCAAGGGGGATTGATAAGGGTTTTTCCCAGTCTCTGGGGTAAATTGAGTTTCTCTAACCTTCTCTCCTGGGGTGAAGGTAGTCTCTGCCTCGGTGCTGTCTTTCTTCTGGAAGCCGTGCGTGTCCAGGGGTGATCAGCTGGCAGGATTCCCAGGTGCAGGAGAAGGATTTGCCCGTGTAGCCTCTTGACAAGGACTGGCAGCTAGCAGGCTGCGTTTGCAGGTTTGCAGACCAACTGGAAAGGGGTCTGCCAGCTCTGGGTCTTCCCAGAGTTACAGGATAGCTGGCAAACAGTATTTATGCCAGGCAAGCAGGGTCTGTGCCGTGCTGCAGAGAGATTTAACTCCTCGGAAGAATCAAGATAGCTCTAGTCTTTAGGCAGGGGGTTCTCGGCTCCCCATATATGTATGGTGCAGGCATGAATGTGCTCTGCTTCTCAGAGGGCTGGCAGATAGCTTGACTGCACCTTGAGATCAATGGACGAGGTCTAAGCCTCTGTAATGCTTGCGAGTGAGTGAAGCCTGATCCTGTCTAGGCCAATGCAAGTGGGTCAGGGCAGCAGGATGCTGCTGTGGATCAGAGCTGAGTCTATATGCTCTAAGCTTCTGACCTGTTAAACAGTCTGGATCGTCTGACTAGACTGAACTGGACTGACTGACCATCTGACCACATGGTACTACTGTGCACCCTCTTTATAGACTCTGGGCCGAGATTCGTGGCTCGTTGGACATCTAACATGACCGATCAGGCTGGCCGTAGGCCAAACCTTGCCCCAATAGGCGATAGAGATATGCCTGGACCCTCCCAATAGGGGATTCTCTGGGCGGACCCCAGGGATACATGGGCTGGACATGTGTGTGTTATGCAACTTTTTTGCTACCTCATGGGTCCTGGCAGAAAAGCATGTCTGGGCATGCAGAGGCATAAAAAAACCTCAATTTTGGGGCTGCTGCCCCTCCACCACACACTAGGCATAGGCTATGACATAGCCTCGGAGGACGATTATTGATTAATCAGAATTGTGAGTAAAAGCTTAGATGCCTCTGTAAATATAAGTTGCCTCTGCCATAGAGCAGAATCAGTTTCCAGCTCGCTCTGCTGGACAAATAGCATATAGACCCCAAACGGTATTTGCCGTGGGGAAAACTCCTCTCTCTGTTTATAGTTTGAATGTTTTCTAGTTATTAATAAGTTACTGTACATATTTTATCCTAGAAAGTTTTCATAACTGTGTAGAATCCTTTTGATATTAATATACAGTGGTTGGGGGTGGCGAGAGTTCAGAATATTGAGTTTGATAAATATATATTTTTATAGAGTATTATCTCGCCCCAATTAATTTCTCCCCTCCGCCAAAACCGGCATAGGTGGCAGAATACCCCTCCACGACAAAGGGTCCCAGAGCACTAGAACAGGCTGCCCAGAGAGGCTGTGGAGTCTCCTTCCCTGGAGACTTTCAAGGCCTGTCTGGGTGTGTTCCTTTGTGATCTGAGCTAGATTGTATGTTCCTGCTGTGGCAGAGGAGTTCAACTCGATGATATCCTTGGGTCCCTTCCAACCTCTTATATCCTGTGATCCTGTGAACTATTTTGCTGTGAATACTATTATCTCAGCTAACAAGTGGATAGGTGACTTGCCAGAACAGGAACTGCACTGAAATAGTAAAAGACAAAAGGATTAAATAGGAATCATAATTAACATGTCTATCTGGTTAGCTGGTTGGATGGATAAGTTGATGGATGGATTTTAAATGTTTAAAAACCATCTTAAATTTTAAAAATGGTGTGATTTAAATGGGTGAGTTTTCCTAATTCTGTCACCACCTAATTTGTTCTATTCCCTGACATGCCTGAATAGCAAAATTTTCAGTCTGAAAATATACATTTTCATTTCTTTAAACAGTAAGTATTAGCTCTGTACAAAATTACAAGCAGTCTGTCTGCTCTCCATGGTCACATTGTATTATTCAAAATGGAAAAGAAATTAATAGTTTGTTAAATTATAACCAGACATTATTAATGTAGTCAGTTCAGTGTGACTGCACTTGAGTGACATTATTATACATGCTCTGTAAAAGAAGAAAACAAAGTCCCAATATGACCTTATGGAGTTATTTCTCAAGTTTTTGAAAAATCATGAATCAACCACTTTCTTTTTGAAATCACTTTGTAAAATAGTTAATTAGATGTCCTGTAACAGTTGCATATGCTAAACTCAGCTCACAGATGCTTCTGTCACTTAGGCTGATAACTGCTTCTTCTCACAATATGACCTTTCTTCAAAGAATGAAAGCCTGTTAACTAGACCAATGGAAGTGAATGAAATCTTCACTTTTAAAAGCTCATATTTTGCTTTCTGTCTGCAAACTTAACAGCTATGTGTGTGTTAAGCACATTGCAAAAACCTCATGGATTTCATAAAAATTTTCAGCCATCAGTTAAATATGTAGGTGTTCTGACGTGGTTCTTTTTTAACAGTAAGCTGCTTTCACGTTATTTCACTTGTAACTCAGAATCTAAGTTTTTGAAATTGATGTATTTGTCTTTTTACACTAAATTTTCTGAAATGTCTAGTATTAATGAATTTGCAATAAACTAGCTTGAAAGGACACCTTAATATGTTGTAATTGACATGTAAAGATACGTTCTGCAAGAGTGGCAAATTCTGCAAGATACAGATATTAGCACAATGATCCATGTCACAAGCACCTCAGTTTATCATAATCTAATTTCCTTAATGACAAATATAAGCATTTAAATTCAGAATACACTCTAATAAATCAATATGACACTGCATCTGAATGCTATCAGAAGGAACATTGTTGGATAAAAAGGCAAAATATTTTCATCAACACTGTAAGAAAGCAGAAAAATGTATCACGATCTTGATGAATCATTAATAAGCTAACTTCTAAGTTATTTAGCCTAGCCAATGACTTCAGGAAGTTTCCTTGATGGTGTAATACAAATTTTGTGGGGCTTTAAAGCTTGTTTACTATTTTGCTCTTCAAAGAACTTAAATTTGTGTAAATCAGAGTATTTAAATGATAATAGTAAAGCTGTGTGTAAGTAATTATTTTTTTCTGCTAAAAATTACTGCTCAAGCTGTCCCTTTGTGTACTAGCTTAGTGTGCTCTGTGAAAAAAAAATGGAGCTGTGTGCAAACAACCTACCACCAAGCATCAGCTGCAAAAGGGAAAATCCCTCACTACACACTATTATGCTAATATGAGGGAAAAGTTATATTGTGTTTGGTTGATGATAAAAGAAGGGGGAATCAAACTGACAACACAGATATGTAGACAGACATGCATGGCATTTCTCCAATGATGCTCTGACAAGCACCCATTTTCCAAGAGATGTGAAACTTTAGCCCTACCAATAGGTGGTAGTGGGGCTGAAGACAAGAGAATTAAGAGATGATATGAGAGATCTAAGACCACTGTGAGCATAATAGACATGACTGGGGTGAAAATGAGCCATAGGCCGGGTCAAATAGAGTTCCTTTCATGTCAGAAAGTGATGGCTCTCTGAAAACATTCACTTTCATAGAGGTGCACAGATATTGAGATGTATCTTTCAGAAGGTAAAATTAATTCTCCCTTTTTGTATGATTTTTTTGAGTTTGTTTGTTGTTTGTGTTTTTTAGATAGATATTGTAAAACATAAAACAAAAAACTTCAAACAATGATCTTGTTCCTCTTCACCACCTCCATACAGTTTTCATTTTATTTTGAAATTGTGGATTTACACGAGAAAACAAACAATTCCTCTTTCCCAAACTGTTCTATATCATCCAGTCACTGCTTCTATATATACCACCAAAATATTACCCCTTTATGAGAATCTCATTTGGCAAAATGTTAAACCTTGAATTAAAAAATAAAACCATAGAATGTGTATTAGATCATTCTGCCATTAATTAAATATCTCAAGATCAAATTTTTACTTGAGGGTCTCCTAGAGATAACCTTTTTATGACAGGTCTTTTCCCAGACAGCCAACAACAGAACAAGGGGACATAGTCTCAAGTTGTGCCTGGCGAGGTCTAGGCTGAATGTTAGGTGGGAGTTCTTGACAGAGAGAGTGATTTGCCATTGGAGTGGGCTGCCCAGGGAGCTGGTGGAGTCGCCGTCCCTGGAGGTGTTCAAGAAAAGCCTGGATGAGGCATTTAGTGCCATGGTCTTGTTGATTGGCTAGGGCTGGGTGCTAGGTTGGACTGGATGATCTTGGAGGTCTTTTCCAACATGATTCTATGATATCTCAACAGTGGACCTGATAAAAATCTGCATATACTTCAGCTCATGAACCAGTTAAACCAAGCATGATTAGTTGCATTAAGCAGGTAGGTTGTGTAGAGATAGAAGTCTCAATCATTGAAGTATTCCCATTGCTAAGATCAATGGATCTTCATGTGGACTCTCAGTTGCATTATCAACAAAAACATCTTTGTGAAGCAGGTTTTAGTCAGAAGGCTTTATAATGTTGAACAGCTGAGGACACTGCTTTAATTTTTCTGCATTGTATTAACTTCTTCAACCAGGCTTTGCATTTCATCTGGAAAGATGCTTAAGCACCAACTGTTTAATGCTTAGAAATCAGAGTTTTAAAAACAGAGCTCTAACAATTTTTACCACAAGACTGATCCCAGTGCACTTGGATATTCTGTCTCAGAGAAGATCTATGTATTGTCCTCCAATGTTCTTTATACAATTTTGGTGCTTTGCTAGAAACATTTATGAAAATAGAAAACATGATCTTTTGTGGGTAATAGTTTGTCAGAAACTTGTTAACCTGAAGGGAGAATAATTAATTTATCCAAATACATGAAAAAATAAATTGCAGTTCAAGTACATTCTTTAAGTGCCTGGGAAAAACTTGGAACACCATTAAAGGAGCACTTACAGTGTAAAATGAAAATATAAATGAGAGACTTCTACTTTCAATTGACCACAATTTAAAGGTTTGTCTCTTTGTAGGTGATACTTAGATTACTTGACTAGAGGTCAATTCAATTGATTAAAGGTCATTTCAACATGCTTTCATTCCTATGCATGTGAAAAAAAAAAGTTATGTTTGGCAATATTGCTTTTTAACTTGCCAGCCATTTCATCTACATTTTTTAATGGCTTAGATATATTGCTTCTCTCAAAATGATAAATCAGTTTCTTCATCAATATCTTGCTTGTGCCATTCTTGTTACCCAACACAAATGTTTAATAAATATGGAAATGGAATTTAGATAAAATATACACAGGAAAAAGCAAGTAAACAAATGAACAAACAAAAAACCCACCACAAATAAAACTAGGAAAGAAGAGGATTCCTCAAACCCAAGCCCAAAAAGCTCATCTGATGTCTAAGACGGTAGAAATGGACACAGTCAAAAAGCAAATTGTGTCACATTGAGGTAGGATTTATGCTCAAAATCATTCATTGCTCAGATTCTACAATATTATTTTACTAATGTATATTCTACCACTTTAATTTAAAAATAGAAGTGAAGATCATCGTTTTCACTAAAATAAGCTGTATTCCAATGATTTTTCCTGAATATCATCGAATAGTATCATAGAATCAACCAGTTTGGAAGAGACCTCCAATATTACCCAGCTCTATCCAATCAACTGGACTATGGCACTAAGTGCCTCATCCAGATTTCTCTTGAACACCTCCAGGGACGGTGACTCCACCACTCCCTGGGCAGCCCATTCCAATGGCAAATCACTCTGTCAAGAACTTCCTCCTAACATCCAGCCTATATCTCCCCCAACACAACTTGAGACTGTGTCCCCTTGTTCTGCTGCTGGTTGCCTGGGAGAAGAGACCAACCCCCACCTGGCTACAGCCTCCCTTCAGGTGGTTGTAGACAGCAGTGACATCACCCCTGAGTTTCATCTTCTCCAGGCTAAACAACCACAGCTTCCTCAGCCTCTCCTCACAGGGTTTGTGTTTTCACACCTTTTTCTCCCATTCAAACCTGGGCGGTGGGAAGAAGAAAGGAATTTGGACTACCCTGGAACAACTGGTAGTACTTTACATGCATTTAGTCAAAATTATTTTATCTTTTTTGTCATGAAAAGTTCTTTCACAATATGGAAGCGGATTGTTCTATTCTTCTCCGAATCTACATTTTTTCGTCACCTATGCATAAGGTTACTAGCTGTAAGTACCTTATTAAATTAAAGATCAACAATTATATTGAAATTATAAAATAGCAGTAGTGAGTATAAAACAATCTGAAATAAAGACCTTCTGCAAAAATAAGTTATACTGTGTTCCCAGACTGTTGCTTCACTGAAAATGAAAGAATCCTACTTAAATTGACAGTTGTCTCTAGGCGTATTTTTAACCTCCTTTCTTTAGACATTGTTTGCAGCACAGAGTTAAATTCTCTCTGTCTGGCTTTGGAAGTCTAACCATAGCAAGATGGGAAAGCCTACTAAAGAGGCAATTTAGGAATTTTTGTCACCTGAAGTTTACGTCATGCTGTTTCTTCCTCTGCATGATTATTCATAGAATCATAGAATCAACCAGGTTGGAAGAGACCTCCAAGATCATCCAATCCAACCTAGCACCCAGCCCTAGCCAGTCAACTAAACCATGGCACTAAATGCCTCATCCAGGCTTTTCTTGAACACCTCCAGGGACAGTGACTCCACCACCTCCCTGGGCAGCCCATTCCAATGGCAAATCACTCTCTCTGTGAAGAACTTCCTCCTAACATCCAGCCTGTACCTCCCCCAGCACAACTTGAGACTATGTCCCCTTGTTCTGTTGCTGGTTGTCTGGGAGAAGAGACCTTCTTTATTACTATGAAGGTGCCTAATATGTTTTTTTTTTGTTTGTTTGTTTTATGTCTTAGACTATAGTTTACATGACTATAATTAAGTCCAAAAATGCCCTGAAAATGTTGGCTTTTTTTTTGCCACTAAATAAAACTTTGATAACTTCTAAAGGACTGGGGTTTTTTTTTGTTTCTTTTACTTTTTCTTTCTTTATTTCACTTTCTTTCTTTCTTTCTTTCTTTCTTTCTTTCTTTCTTTCTTTCTTTCTTTCTTTCTTTCTTTCTTTCTTTCTTTCTTTCTTTCTTTCTTTCTTTCTTTCTTTCTTTCTTTCTTTCTTTCTTTCTTTCTTTCTTCCTTCCTTCCTTCCTTCCTTCCTTCCTTCCTTCCTTCCTTCCTTCCTTCCTTCCTTCCTTCCTTCCTTCCTTCCTTCCTTCCTTCCTTCCTTCCTTCCTTCCTTTTTGTTTTGTTTACAAGGAAAACAATCTACAAAAATAAAAGGATTAAAAATCTCAATAGACAAGACCCAGATATGATGCAAATTAGTGAAGTTAGGAATGTTTTAAGCATTTGGACCTGATGAAAAGACCACATTACAATAACATTAAGAAAGTCTTCATTCCCTCATTCCTTGCCTTAAATCCCTACTAAGAGTGATAAGGATATTGCAAGCATGCTATACTTCCTTCTGCTTAACCTTAATTGACAGAAATTTGAGACACTATTTGGAGATATTTTATTTCCTCTTCTTTAGATTTTTTTGTCTGCTGATGATTTAACTCACGTTGTTTTATTTCAACTAGTACCCTGCATCCAATCCTACAATATGGGCACTACGAGGCAGAGGATTGTTAGGATGTTTTCGTTTGAATTAATGACACGTCTGTTTAGCTGAGATAACAGAACTCTTTGCATTAGCAGTGAAATCAGTTTCTGGCTGACGGTCTAGTATTAGCTTGTTTTTTTTTGTGGATCTGTTTCTTCTGTGGCTGTAGCAATACTGTTCCTGTATGGGTAGTTAAGCAAACCTGCCTTTGTGCTATTAACATTATGCAGATGAGGCTCACATTCTTAATGTAATGACATTTTGGTTATAAAATGTGTTGTGGAGGGAAAAAAGACAATAATGAAACAGGCATATTCACAGAAAAGAGAAAGTAGAAGCTATCTTCCCATTTATTCTTTGCATACTTCATAACTCTCCTGCATAAACTTCTAAACAGGCCTTTGAAGTTATGCACAGCATAATTACATTATAATAAGTTTTCATGTGGTTTTTGTTTTTCATTAATTTATCATTGTCTTACAGAAAGTTGAGCTACACTAGTAATAAGCATTTTTCTTAAGGCTAGGTCTCTTGGTCATATTCCACACTCACATCATAACAATTTTAGTTCAAAGAATGCCCCTTAGGAGTACTAAAGAATCCTTTCCCTCCTTCTTCCTGTGCCTAGCTGCAGGATTTCTTGTGCTAATTCTGTGCCTGACTCCGTCCAGGTTCTCCTTCAGCTCCCTTGTTGGAAGAGAGCTCTGAGACCTTTGCTGGGGTAGTGGTGATAAGTCTGTGCAGTGGTGTCATACACCTCACTCACGTCTCAGTTTCCTGATAGAAATAAAACACAAAATATATCTCACAAAAAAATTCCTTCATTTTATCTCATTAGTACCATTGCCCAGACAAAGCTAGATTTGCAGTGCTAGCATTTTTATGAAACAATGTTGCCCTTACCAGTCCTGGGGCCTTACACTCTCCCTACAGTGCAGTGACTAAGGACTAGCAGTTTAAGTCAGACATAACCTGTGGTATTATCCCTGGTGCTGACTGACCAGCGATATAGTGAAGATCACTCTGTTTCTTTCTGAAAATTAGAAGATAAAGGCCATTAGGATTTTGCTCTATTTGAGCTTCATGCTGTTTAAAAATATCTCGCCTACATTTGGCTGACCCAAACTGGATGCCATCCATCTGCATGCTGGTTCTGCTCCTGCTAATATAGCCCAGGAGGCTGTTGCCTCTCCTCGCTGCTGGAGCACTGCTGGCTCATGCCCTGCTTGCTCTCTGCCAGAGCTCAAAAGACTTTTCTGCAGAGTTGTTCCCTATTTGTGTCACTGCTAGGAGTTCTTCTTCCCACATTCAGTATTTTTAATTAGTTCTTGTATTTCATGAGGTTCCTCATGGCTCTTTCTTCCAGTTTCTCTAGGTCCCTCTATTCTACACTGTTTAATAGATAGGGCATCCCAGTTTGGTGTCACCTGCGAAGCTGATGTGAGTGTACCTATCACCCAATCACTTATGAAGTTTTTGAAACAAGACTAGTTTCCCAGGGTAGACTCCTGCATTGCTCCACTTGCTACTGATCTCTGAGTAGAATATAAGTCAATAAACATTACCCTTGCATTACCATCCAAGTCAAATCATCCAAACAGATGAACCATGCAACCTATCTAGTTGATTGGTTTAGACCTTGAATAGGCCATCCTGACTAGGACACAAGAATATTGTAGGGCCCAATATCTAAAGACTCATGAAGCTGAGATTGCTGACATCTCCTACTGTCCATTCAACCACAGTTCCAGTTTATTTATCACTGAAGACAATTGGGTTCATCAATTCATAATTTTCCCAGGTACTCACCCATCTCTGGTTTCCCAGATTAAGCAATTTGCCTTTTTGGAAGCTGAGTGAAACATCTGCCCTCCAGCAGAGACTTTTTCAGTCTCCACAACACTCTAATTAAAAACTGTCGAGTGGCTCTGCAAGAACCTTGTTCAATTACCTCAGTTTACTTGGTTGCAGCCCATCAAATCCCATGTATATGCAAAGGATCATGTGAATCTTACTGTCAAAACCTTTACTATAACATAAAAGTTGAAATATCCTTCTGAATATTTCCTCAGAAATATTAAGTTATATCATTTTTTCTAGATAACAGTAGACATAACTATTCACTTGTGAAGCTTTGCCATTTTATTTTGATTGGAACTGGAAGTGAATCCCAGAATGGAGCATCAGCTGAGGATAATGACAAATTTCCTTGCTAGCAGACAGTATATTAAGAGTCTGTAATAAGAAATTCATAGTTAATGTTTAGTATTCACTTTCTGTTATTTTCTCTCGGAGTTAATGATGTGATCTTCTCACTCTACTCTGAACTTGCCAGGCTGCACCTGCAGTACTCTGCCCAGTTCTGATGCTCACAGTTCAAGAAAAATGCAGACTGGAGAAGATCCAACAGAGCATGACAATGTCATGACAATGACAAAAGCACTGGGGAGCCTGGCCTGTGAGAAAAGAAGGAAAGAGTCAGAACTTTTGTCACTGGAAAAGATAAAGATCAGAGGCAGATGATCCTTTGAGGAGCCTTACAACCTGGGATATTTTATGGTTCTATCAATAAGTTTATTTTTTTCTTTCCTGGTATGTTCCAATTGTGATGGTCTTTCAGAATCAGAGATTTTGTTTTATTTTCTAGGTGAGATAAATATGAAAAAGTGAGAAACAAGGTCACTACAAGTTTCTTTATATAGTTTAAAATTCAAATCATTAGTCAACCTGTTGCTTGTTGAGAGTTCTATACATAAAAATAGGAGTACTCTTCATAATCATAGATGTAAAAGATGTAGAAACACTCTCATACTTAATTAGTATAACCAATTTATTTCATTACATCTCATTACATGTGCAAGGCAAGGAGCGCAGAAAAATACCAAGATGAAAACTTACTTTCTTAATATCTAATTTACTTCCTATATTGGAGATAATCAGTATAGCAGGTGCAGAGAAATACGCAAACTAGCACTTTAGGCAAAAGGTTACTAAGGCCATTCCTATAAATTTATTGGTTTACTAAAGTCACATTCAGGTTTTTTTTCTCCTTTTTCTTTGGCTCAGTGAAGCCTTTCCTCACTTTGTCATCTGAAAGGGAAAGTGGAACTGATGTTTACTTGAGTCCCTGAGACACCAATAATATCACAGCCAGGGAGCACAAAGGTCAGCTATCAGTACTCAAAGCTACTTTTTCTCCTCTATGAGTTTTGTTTCTTTTCTCCAACAGACCGGAAGGATTCCATCAGTTCCTAGAAAGTGAAAAGCATGGGAATATCTGACACAGACTCAAAAACACACCTATAAAATGTACATTACCTTTACTATGCATTGCAGAAATTATATTGAATATGTTAAATCTTTCCAAGTATATATCCTTTGGCCTATATTACTCCTAAATCAATGTTGCTTCTTCTGTTTGGTAAGAGTCCTAGAGTGTGTCCTGCTTGCATATATATCATTGTAATTTAGCTGCCTTTAGACCTGCCAGTCTGTAAAATGTGTTTCTTGTATTCCTGTAATTTTCCTTCCAGTTGAGGATACATTAGTGCAGTAGTTGTACCATTTCAGTGTAAACATAAATTTAGAATATTTCAAGAAATGTTTCTGGACACTTAAAAGCTTGCAAAAGTCTAAGCAAAGTGCTACTAAAAACTTTCAGAAGTCTAAGTAAAATACTACTCCAAACAAAGAATATATAAAATAAACACTTTTGACACAGCCTTCACAAGATAAAATAAGCTGCCTAAATTATTCTGCTTGGATACATCCCCTTTCACCACATTTCTGGAGTCTCAGTTTGACGTAGATATGCTATTTTATGTGTGTAGCACTTCTTTGTGAATGGTAGGCAGCAGTATATATTTTGTGTAGTCTGAAATCCTTGCACTGGAAGTCAGCTATAAGGAGTGTGGAGAGATAGAAATGTGTATCGTGGTTATGGTTTCCCAAATATCATCACAAGAAGTTGATGCATCTGTATACAAGAAGTGAAGGATGATCAACAGTACCTGTAGCATAATCCTTTATAGCAGAAAGCCACAAGAAATCAGTGTTAGATTCCTCAGCTGTCATAAGTGAATGTTAACCAACACGCTTCAAAACATTAGTTTGTATTGATATATTGCGTTTATATACTGGTTTAGTAAAGACAAATGGATGGCATCTTAGAAAGTGCACTGTTAAACTTCAATAGTTAACCATTGGTTAATGCTATTTAAATACAGTGAATTATGTTTATCATTCATTAGCTTGTGTGATGGTTTGGGGGTTACCCTGCCCCCCCACACTTTGTATTTGCCCCAGCTAACTCAGACGGACCCTGGGAATATAGATGAAGCAATTTATTTACAGCTAGCAGAATTTACAAGCAGCTATTTACAATATATACAGTTATATACAATTATATACGGAAATATACAAAGGATAAACAATACAAAAGCACAACTCCCCTCCCAGAAACCTGAGTCCCCAGGAGGGGCTCTCAAACCACCCCAACACCTCCCCCGGCCCTCTCAACCTTACCCCAGTTCTCAGGAAGAAGAGAGGTGCAGCCAAGAGGTTAGGGAGCAGGGTTAGAAAGCAGTGATGTTAGAAAGATGTGTCTCGGTCTAAGGCAAAAGCAAGAGTGAAAAAAAAAAATGGAGAAAGTTTTCTTCTTCTTCTTCTCAGCGTGACTGTGAGAGAAGTTGACATCAATTGTTTTCATTTTACTGCCCGTTATCTAGTTCTTTTACCAAAACATTCCAGCTTGCTTCTAACTAGCACAATCCACCCCTTGTCTACTTCGCTCAGAGTATCGCTGAGAATTATCCAATCTAATCTAAACCAATATTTACACTAAAATAATATATACAAGTTCAGTTCACACTTCAATCAGATGTAGGTGATTCAAAAGCTCAGAACAGGGACTCCCAGGTGATGTTGGGTTCATGCTCACGTACTGTAGATTCTATCGTAGATTCTCTCAGTGTTGGGCGCCGATGTTACCTAGAACAGAAAACTCCTAACAGCTTGAATTTAAACTCTCTCAGCTAAGGTTAAATTTCTCTGTGGAATACACTGAATTTCACCATTCTCCTGCATTACCCAGTAGGTATGACCAGGACCTTCAGCAGAAACCACCCCTTGGACAGGTTTCCCTTCGCCTGAAGGAGAAAATACCCAAACAGTTTTCCCTAACAGATTCTTTTCACATACAACAGGAACTTTATCACCGTCTACTGTGTGGACTAAATCTGATTGTGCAGGTCCTGCTCTGTTTACTGAACCTCTACTATTTACGAACCAGGTAGCTTGTGCTAAATGTTTGTCCCAGTTTTTCAGAGTCCCACCCCCCATGGCTTTGAGGGTGGTTTTCAGCAAACCGTTGTAGCGCTCAATCTTCCCTGAAGCTGGTGCATAGTAGGGTATGTGATAGATCCATTCAATACCATGCTCTTTGGCCCAGTTTTTCACGAGATTGTTCTTGAAATGAGTGCCATTGTCTGACTCAATTCTCTCTGGAGTTCCATGTCTCCACAAGATTTGTTTCTCCAAGCCAAGAATGGTGTTACATGCAGTAGCATGTGGAACTGGATAGGTTTCCAACCATCCAGTGCTGGCTTCTACCATCGTTAGCACATACTGCTTGCCAGAACGAGATTGAGGTAAAATGATGTAGTCAATCTGCCAGGCTTCACCATACTTGTACTTTGACCATCTCTCACCATACCATAAGGGCTTGATTCGCTTAGCCTGCTTAATAGCAGCACAAATGTCACAGTCAAAAGAAGGCGTGTCCACAAGCTGACCCTACCAAGAGGACTTGCTAGGTGTTTGTCCACTCCACTCTCCTTGGCAGACTTGTCTCCTACCTGCAGGGCATTAGCACCAATGCCACGGCATCTCACTAGCCAGCTTAGGATTGGCTCACCTGATTCCCTTGTGTATTCCTTCCTAACTTCCCTGACCTCTCTGAGTGGATCCTTGGAGCCTTGGATGTCATCTTCCACCTCCTCTTCCATCTGTTGATCTGGTGGCACTGGGCCTAAGAGAACCTTCCTCATAGCATTCCTAAACTCATTGGAACTATCATCTCTCTTAGCAGCTAACCTCACAGCACTCCTCTCACTTGAGTATTGTTGTCTCAGCACATCTACAAGGTCTCGCAGACTAACTATCTCCTCCTCCTCTTCTCCCTGCTGATCACCAGAGGTCCCATCTCTTACATCCTCCTGCGAACCACTCTTTGTCTTAGCTTTTGCCTTAGCAGGTTCCAGAAAGGTCTGAAGAGCAACAGACTTGGATGTGTCTGCTGGAGGGTTTGTATTATTGGGGGTCTGACTTGGAGGGTT
This sequence comes from Pogoniulus pusillus, assembly GCF_015220805.1. Lineage (NCBI taxonomy): Eukaryota > Metazoa > Chordata > Aves > Piciformes > Lybiidae > Pogoniulus > Pogoniulus pusillus. The sequence continues at coordinate 24,283,016 of NC_087267.1, read as the reverse complement.
TGAATCATTAGGGGTCTGACCTGGAGCTTGTGAGTTCAAATCTGTCTTGCTTTTAACAGAAGGATTTTGGTTCTGGTCTGCTGTCTGGGGGTTTGAATTGGCTGAGCTGGTGTCATTAGGATTTGGACTGACTGGGCTAGTGTTACCAGCATTAGCAGCATTATTATTTGCCTGTCCTCCTGGGATGCCTGCCAACCCTGAGGTGTTATTGTTGCTAGGAACATTCTGATTTTGGGTATTTGCCTGTGCTCCTGGGGCTCCTGCTAAACTCTGCCCGTTGTTTTGGTTATCCTTATCATTGTTTATGTTAGTGGCGAGAACATTGGCCGTGTTCCCAGCACTTGGAGAAGGAGGGGCAGAGGCTGGCAAGGGGGAAGCCAATAACTGTGTTCTCTTTTTTTGATGTGAAAGAGACTGCTTCTGAGACACAGAATTTTTCCTAGTTCTTACAGAAGCTGGTTTTGAATTTTTCACCAATAATGCCAAAATTAATATGAATATTAAAATCATGAGGCAAATATTAAAAACTGTGAGTAGCAAAACAGTTTTACACGAGCATGTCCCTAAACAAACAGTTGGAATTCCTGGCTTAGGCTGAATAACTCTCATTAGAGCTGTATTTAAAGCAGAATTTCCATTGATTGTCATATTATTGACCAGAGCTCCTGTAATATCCTTGGTAATATTCTCAGAGACATTAAAACCGACATAACCAAGAATCAAATCACCCCAGCTCCAGAACATATCTGAAACCTTAGCTTTAGCCTTATTATAAACCAGATCAATAAAATAAGCAACAATTTGACCTTTTAACCAATTAAATGCCAAGAAAACAAAACCAGACCAGAGCAGTGCACCAACCAAATACAATAGCTGCTTGATTAGCTTCATCTTAATTCCCAGAGCTAATTTCCAACCACTCAAATATCTCTAGCCCCACGTTGGGAAAGCCAATTAAAAACGTGATGGTTTGGGGGTTACCCCGCCCGCCCACACTTTGTATTTGCCCCAGCTAACTCAGACAGACCCTGGGAATATAGATGAAGCAATTTATTTACAGCTAGCAGAATTTACAAGCAGCTATTTACAATATATACAGTTATATACAGAAATATACAAAGGATAAACAATACAAAAGCACAACTCCCCTCCCAGAAACCTGAGTCCCCAGGAGGGGCTCTCAAACCACCCCAACACCTCCCCCGGCTCTCTCAACCTTACCCCAGTTCTCAGGAAGAAGAGAGGTGCAGCCAAGAGGTTAGGGAGCAGGGTTAGAAAGCAGTGATGTTAGAAAGATGTGTCTCGGTCTAAGGCAAAAGCAAGAGTGAAAAAAAAAAATGGAGAAAGTTTACTTCTTCTTCCCAGAGTTCTCAGCGTGACTGTGAGAGAAGTTGACATCAATTGTTTTCATTTTACTGCCCATTATCTAGTTCTTTTACCAAAACATTCTAGCTTGCTTCTAACTAGCACAGCTTGTTTTTACAACGATATGACATTTCAGGAATATTTTTAATTTCCCCCATAATACTAAAAAAAATCCCCAAATTCTTGACAACATCGCTGTCTTACTTTGCATATCTGAAAAAAAAACAACCAACTAACCAACAAAAAAAAAAAAAAAGCAGAAAACCACAGAAGAATAACTTCTGTGTCACTGAGCTTGCAATGTGATCATGAAATAATATGATCAGAACTATTTGAATAATAAGATTGCAGGGTTCATGGTGTGAAAAATACTCTTTCTGTGAGTATTCTGCCTTAACATTTTTCCATGAAATATTTTATTGTAAGAATCATTTCTACTTAAAAAAAACACCCAAGAAATAGCATGGTATATAGGGGTAAGAAAATTTTTCCATAGATCTGTTACTGATATTTTGATAGGGTGCATATACGACAACACTTCTGAGTAGTACATTACATTTTTTATTCTTTATTTATGATTTTATTTTAATTTCTGGATTATTTTATTGCCGATAAGCCAATTGCACAAGGGAAGAGGAACCTGTAACAAGATTGGGGCCAGAAAACCAATTGTGTTTTAAAGGCTTTGGTACTACTCAGCTTTAAGAAGAGTATTGAAAGTTGTGCTCAGTTTTCCCACCCAAAGAATATAGTCTTTTTCAATTATTAACTAACATCTGTTTGGTGGAATTGAAATTGAATTTTTTTTTTGGTAGACATTGAATCAACTGTAGTGTCTGGACCTGGGTTTCAAAAGAGACCTGTTTTTGCCTTTATTTCTTTTACTTTCTGAGTGTGTAATACACAGTAATGCCATGCACTTTTTGTCGTTTTTTTTACAGATTGGCTTAAAATGTTAATGTCCTCCAAAAGCCATTAAAGGCCTTTTTTACTAAGCAACACTTAAATAATACATTGATTCTTATTTTGAGGAGGCTTCAAGGGAGAAGAAATTCTCAAATCACTTCCACCTCTTCTAGATATAGTTTGGTACAATCTAGGATAAAACAATCTGCTATTTTTGGACAGCAGACACAGTAAAGAAACGTGGTTGAATGAGCCAGATTTCAAGGTCAAACTTAAAAACAAAGCAGTCTTTTCTTTGCAGAAAATACACAGAAAGTACTGTGATTTCAGATTTTGTTCTGAGCATTTAGAAGTGTTTTTTCTGCATGTCTGCACATCCAAGAAATATACTGTGGGTATAATCAAGACCTGCATTTTGATCTCATCAAAGCTCCAGTAAGTCAAAATATGTCATGAGAACCACTTTCTAAGTTATATTATAACAACCATGACAATTTCATTGCTTCTTTTCATGCAGAAATGAAGATTCATGTTATCAATCACAGAACAATATTTTGAGCTTCTGCCACAACAAAGTTAAAGATCATATGCACTGACTCCCTGCATTTTTCCATAAGCACTCATTAATATATTTAAAGATGATGATTGTGACATCTATACCAAAATGGACAGTAGACATATCTTAAACTTCATATACATTGAAAAAAAATAATTAAAATACAAAGAAAAGTAACACGATGACACAGGGCATGCGATAAAGATTTGGTCATCCCTGGAAACCTTTGAAAATACTGGACTGGACAAAAAAGGTGGAAGAAAAGCTTTGTTCTTCATGACAATGAGAATTATTTTTCTTCTTTTATCAATGGGAAGACCTTCTGTGTTTACAACCTAAGAAGTTAAAGATTTGAGGAGTTATCTTTTGTTCGATGCTGTACTTTATTTCAATAAAACATTAGCTTTATAGACTGGACATCTTTGCTATCTTCTGTCCAAACCTGAACACCAATCTCAGTACTTTGGAGCTGACTGAAGATTATTTTTGGGTATGGAATTTTTCTTGAAATTAATTATTTCAAACATAGTCATATGATGAGCAGTTCTTGTGGTTCTGTGTATGGAAGGGCTACACATTGTGTCTGTAAGCAGGATTACTGATTAACATGACATTATTGGCATTACTCCATGTTATGCCTGCAAGATTGGGACATTATATTGTCAATATATTACACTGCAATCTATGTATTCTACATTTTTCAGGAACTAAATGGTCAGATAAAATGTTTAGCACTGAAATACTACAGTTTGTAATATCATTACAAATGAAGCACAGATCAGATAATGAAATTTTTCAGGTGATATATCTTAAAAAAAAGAGTCCTGGTTACTAGTAGGATGGGAGAGGCCAAAGCAATTCAGGAGATCTTTTAAAGGATGAACACTTAAATAAAATAAAAGAAAAAAAATAGTTTATAGTGGCCAAAAAAAGGAAAAATTGAGCCACAGAGACTAGGAATTTTTTTTTGTTATTTTAAGAAATTGTAAACTGAAATATACCCAATATGGAATAGAGAGAGATTAAGAGTATTTTTAAAGTAGTTTTTATTCTTCTATCATCTGATTTCACTTTCCATACATATGTCTGGTATTGTATAATTTATGCCTTGTCCCTGTTCTCATCTTGAAGTTCATTTGCTCTGCTCCAATGAGGTATAAATATACAAGTAATAGAAAAAGTCATCATAACTTGGAATTGTCATAAGCTGACACCTCCCAGAAACAGTATTTAGTGTCAGGGACTGTAAAACTGAAAGATTTTCTGGATCATTGATGACTATAATTTTTCTTATTTATAACACTATATTACATAATTTCTGTTATAAATGGCTGGGACTCCATTTTAAAAGTAAAGATAGATTTTATTTTCCTGCTGAAATGCTGGTATGCATTCTTTTTGCTTCAGTAAGTAAAAGTATTTTTTCTCTGTCTTTGAGTACATTTATGCACCATCATTTTATATACTTATTTTCCTGATGTTTATTTAATTTACATTTAAATATAACATTAATGCTTAAATGCAAACATAATTTTCACTATATGTTGTAAGGCATATGCTGAAATAATGCGTATCTCTTCCAGCATTCATTTCTGTACATTGGGAAGGCAAATATCTTCTGTTACAAAAAACATCTTAATTGCCTATATCACTTAAAAAGAACATGTGCCTGTTTGCATGGATGGTCATGATGACCAGAAAACCAGAAAATTCTCCAGATGGCATCTTTAAAAGAATAAAGGCATTGGCACTTCCTTATCTGTACTAGAGGTTGTTGTAAAACATACCATTTTTGTTCACTGCCTAATGATCACACTTCAGCAACAGATAGACATCTTTCCAAGGACACTCTGTCTGCAAGCACTTCTCCTTATTGTCCTCCATCTAACTATTTTCTCAGTCTATAGCCTGGAAGTCATATCAAGACATAAATCACAGCAAAAATGTCAGCATCATTTCATTCCAGTTTATGTTTATTAACAAATCTCCTCCCAGGGTGGCACCAGTTACCTTTGCAGTTCCCTTGCTATTTGACAGGAAACTGACAGAAAACTACTGAACTCTCTTCTAGCTTTCTGAAGAAAGACATATGTGGTTTTTGTTTTTTTTAATTGGCTATTTCAGTGGCCATTTTACATCTAAACAAAATTATGGAAGAGTTTCAAAGCAAAGCAAAAAATAGAAATAGTTGATGCATTTCTTTGAATATGCATTTTGCATACTTGTGCATACTGAAAATAAAGAAAAAAGGAAAGCCTGTCTTGTATATTTAACAAGGCATTACATGCATCTGTATTCACGTGTTTGATGAGAATTCCAGGATCCTAATTTTAAATATTGGAATGTAAGTTCACATCAAATAGACTTGAATCGACAATTTTTATTATGACTTTTCCAAATTTTAGATAAAGTGATGAATTACTTAACTGTGATCCCTTTTGAGGGATAAAGTAACTGGGGAGTAAAGTCAAAAGGCCTTTGTAGGCATAAAAGTAGAAAATAAATATTATGGCAATATGAGTGATTAGAGTTCAGCTGACTCATGATTTTGTTAAATCAGAGAATCATAGACCCACAGAATTGTTTTGGTTGGAAAAGACCTCTAAGCTATCATTGTTGCGAAGGGGTTCTTCTGGGTTTTGGGGGAATGAAATATGAGGCCGAATTTTAAAAGGATTTAAATAATTTAGTATTATATACACAAGGAATTCCCCTTCCCCACACTTATTTACAGCTACCTGTTATGGAGAAGAAAGTTTGGTTGAGTTTTCGGGGAATTAAATGCGAGGCCGAATTTGAAAGAATTTAAGAGATTTATTACTATAAACACTAAAAATCCCCTTCCCCAAACTTATTTATAACTATCCCATGTAAGTTCTCTGTCCGTGGTTGCAAATTAAAATACAGAATGACTGAAATGAAGAGAGTCTGTAATTTGAGAGAGTTCATTGGAGTCTTGAGAGATTATTCAGTCTTTAAATTAAGTTTTATCAGTTACTCACTGTCCGAATTCAGTTCTGAGAAGTCTTAGATTATTATGGATTAAGGCGCGTTGTCTGAGCCTCCGCGGGTCCGGGCCGAGTTGGACACTGGATTCCGAGGCTGGTGGGGATCGTAGCGCTGCCTGTAATAGTGCCGTCTCGAGCCGGTTGTAGCTTTGATGCTGTGAATGCCGAGCGAGTGCTGAGCTGTGCCGTACCGTGCGTGTGTGTGAGCAAGGGTACCAGTCAGAAGGAGAGCGAGCAGGGCAGGGTAACAAGCAAAAGGAGGCTAAGGTGCTCAATTAAGGCAAATGCAGCATCTTTTATAGTGTTTCAGAAGAGGTGTGTTAGCCAACTCAGGCGGACTTACGTGAACTTTACAGATTGGTACAAAGTTACAATTAATTCATACATTGGCTAATTTTTACCAAAAACAACCTATGGCACCACCCAGGGGTCAGCCCCCAACATATGTTCATCGGGTAGTCACAATGTCTAAAACCCCAAGGTCTTCTTCCCAAAACAATAGCCTATGTTTACAGTTTCTGCCCCTCTGGGGGAGAAATCTTCCCAGAGGTTGTAACGGCTGCTGGAACAGCAGCTGCCGTCATGCAAACAGATGAAATCAATGTTTTGACTTTTCGATGGAAGGCCTTTGAGCCACAATTCTGTCCAAATGAGGGTTTTGCAAGAGGACTCTGCAACCCTCCATGACACTACCCCACACAAATTATTTGTATGCGGTTCCAGGATTTTATTGCAGAAGGTCTATATACAGCAAATTGGGAATTTAGCAAAAGTTTGAAAGGATTTAGGAAGAGAGTCTGTGGCATGAAAGTGCCACTGGTAAAATTATTGAAAGTTTATGCTGTCTCAGATTGAGTTTGCTCAGTTACTCACTGGCTGGAGTCAGTTTCGATGGTCCCAAATATCGTGGGTTTGAATAGATTAGCTCAGGGGTTATTGGGGCGCGCTGTCTGGAGCTTCCACAGGCACAGTCAAGCTGGGAATGGTGGGCTGGGGTGACGGCTGGCCAGGAGCGCCTTGGTTAGTTCCCTCGGCTGGTGACGTGGGCTGGAGTCATGCAGCGGCAGTGGTCCCCAAAAGTGGCTGGAAGCGGCTAGGAGCAGCAGGTGGAGGAGGGTGGCAGGAGAGGAGCGAGATGCGAGATAGCAGGGACACTGAATTGTCCCTTTTTATGAGTTTTGATCCCATGATTGATGGTCCTTGGGCCACAATTCTGTCCAATAGGGGCTTGGCAACAGGCCAAAACATACCAAATAAGGTGAAGTCCAGGGGTCTGGTACCCCCAAATATGGAGAAGGCTCAGGTGGGTTCCCCACCCTAGGAGCGTGAGCTTACACAACGTGTTTACTTCAACCTTCAAGTAGGCAACCCAGACTCAAAGGCACCAGTTCTATTGTGCCCCTTTGTCCCTCTTAACTTGTTTTGCCCAAGTTTAGGCAGGGCAACACCTTTCAAGGGGACAACATGTCTGGGCATGAATAGATCTGTAAATGCAGTTATATGGGGCCTGTGCAACCCTCCACCACAATCATTAAGTCCAACTGTTGACCTTACACAAACATGGCTATTTCACCAAGTCAGGAAGTGTCATGTCTACATGTTTTTGAACATCTGCAGAGATGGTGACTCTATCAACGTCATGGGCAGCCTATTTCAATGCCTGACCATTCATTCAGTAATGTTTTCTTTCCCAATATCAAATCTAAACCTCCCCTGACACACCTTGAGGCCTTTCCTCCTGTCCTATCACTTGATACTAGGGAGAAGAGACCAACATCCATCTCATTACAATCTTCTTTCAGGTACTTGGAGAGAGCAATGATAGCTCTCCTCAATCTCCGCTTCTCCAAAATAAACAACTCCAGTTCCCTCAGCCGCTTCTCACAGGATTTGTTTTCCAAACTCTTTACCAACTTTCTTTCCCAGTGACTCAATGTTCTTGTAGTGACAGGCTCTGACTACAGTATCCATGGTGCAGACTCACTGGTGCTGAATATAGAGGCATAATTGCTTCCACAGTTGTACTAGACACAGTATGCCTGATACAGGACAGGATGTTGCTTGAAATCTTGGCCACCTAGGCACAATCCTTTGCAGCGGGCTTTAAGTAGCACCCCCAGTCTTTCTTTGCCACACAGCTATCCAGCCATGCTTCCCCAAGCCTGAAAACTTTGCATGGCATGGTTGTGACTGAAGTGGAGATCCTGGCGCCTGGCCTTGTTAAACCTCATACAACTAACCTCAGCCCACTGATCCAGCCTGTCCAGATGCCTACATAGAGCCTTCCTACTTTTGAGCAGATCAGTACTCCCAAGCAATTTATTGTCTTCTGTAGTCTTGCTGATAAAGATATTAAACAAGACTGGCTCTAAAACTGAGCCATGGGGAGCAGCAATCTGTCCTGAATGCTCAGCATTCTAAAGGAAATTGTTGATATCAGAGTCAGTACTTTTCTGTTCTTTTGCTTCATGCCATGCTTCATCCTTCATAAACTCCTCTGTAAATCTGATTTAGCACAAGTTTTGGCTTTGTTTGAGACAGCAGTCAGACCAAAAGTTATCGTAACGACGACTTATTTAAGAAACTCGGTAACACTTGCTTCTGGTTGTGTCAAAAGGTTTTTTGATAGACAGACAATACAATAGTAGTACAAATCTCTTGAAAGAGTAATTACACAGCTGATAATAAAAATCAGATTGGCATGGATGAAACTGGAAGTAGTCACAGATGAGTCACTGAATGGATTTCAGTAAAAAGAAATCCAGTTCTCCTGATTATGAGCCTAGAAATAAGATGTCAGGGAAAAAAATAGAGCAATCAAAAATTTGTTAATAGTATTGAATTAAATTAAAAGTTTTAAAAGCATGGGTCTGTCTCAGGCTCTGAACTCATGATGAATGGACTTTCATCCATGTATATAGATGGAATTCTCCTCGTGCTGCGCAGTTGATCTTGAAAATGCATTTCTATAGATGCTAATGACAAATAAACAAGTAGTTTCTCTGGAGATAATTCTGATTCATTTACTAGCGTACAAAGTTGCCTTATTAAAGCACCTTCTGAAAAAACCACCATTACTTAAAACTTTTTTCTTCCTGTCATGTAGTTGTACAATATTTGGCAAAATTCACTCACCGTTTTAGAAGATGATAAATTAACCTTTTTAGAAAGAGTTACACCTCCTCCATCCTCTGAATGCAAATGTTGCAATTCTGCATTTTCATGGAGAATTTAAGAAACCTGGTGTTACCTCATTAATATTACCAAATGTGGTATACATGCTCCCAGCCAGGTAGCTTTATGTCATGTTAAGACTGCATCAACTCCTGCAAAAGATAATTTAATTTCTTTCTTGGTTTTCAGTCTGTCCTCTTCCTCCATATGTTTTAGATGAAACCCAAAACCTTCCTTTTCCCATCCATGAGTGTTTTTTCTTTATAATATTTTCCCTGTTTTGTAATTGGAGTAAAAATAAGCTACTGTTATCAAGAGGGAATGTAGACATTGTGGGTTATAACTGCTTTCCTTTTTAACAAGTAATGTTTAGGAAATGCAGACTGATAACATTAGAAGCAGTTTATGTTTCATTTGTCAGAAGAAATAATTACTAAAGATGTGAACATAAAGTCATGCTAACTCATCTTTAAAGTTGCTACACACAGTGTAGGAAGACAGACATTACAGAGAAGCTATTTTTTCATGTTCCACTGAAATCGTTGTATAGGGTTAACACTCCAGGTGGAGTAACCCTGAACCTGACCCTGGGTGGTCTTGACCCCTCCCCAGGGGTGGGTATGAACACCACCAGATGATGGTTAGCCTACTCACCCTTCCTGTCTAGAGATTCATAAAAGCAGGGGGGACTTCCTGTTTCTCTCTCTGCACTTCCTGCTCCCTGCATACCAGCATCACCATCCTGTTCCTGGTTTCTCTTTGTTTTACCATGTGGCCATCACCCATGATGAGGACAAAGCCATCACCATCAAAATCCGGTTATATTTATATATTTTGTATTTGCTTTTCCTTCCCTATACCCTTTGTAACTTCCCTACCTCAGATAACCTCAGTTATTATTAAACTTTTTAACTTCCAAAGCAAGTGAGATTCATTTATTTGGGTGTGCTTACTTTTCTCTCTCTCTCCATCTAATCCCTTTCTTTTGGGAAAGGAGGGGGAAGAGGGAAGGGCACTCTATATTATTGGTTCTATCAAATTTATTTCCGTCTCTGGAAATTTAAACTAGAACCAAGACAAGAGTTGAGAAATTGCTTAGGCCTCTCTGGATAGCATTGATTGCAGATACATTAAATCTACCTTAGACTGTTCTGCAGTCCGTGAAGCCAGAGCACTGAAACTGATTCTTAAGCCTATCTGAATTACACTTGTGCAGCAGCAGGATTAGGATACAAACGTGATTGCAAGACACTTCTAGCCCGCAACTGACTTTTGTAATTATATACACCAAAGTTCAGACTCATCCCACTGGGTGTTATCTGCCATAGTCAGGTACAGAAGAACGTACTTTCCATTTACTAATTACATCAATTATTCACATAAAATGAACCGAAGGATGCTATTCTTCAGTAACTACTGTTACGTAACAGACAGATAACAGGGAATGGCTATGTGTGACAGATGCAGGCTGTCTACTTGACCAGGCAGTTGTATTTTCAATATTATTAGAAATCTAATTATACATTTCTATTTGTTAATGCATTGAACACATAAGTAGTAATTATTTCTTTCAAAACACTCTTTAGCATGCTCTAGTTAATTTTTTCTTCAAAGACAATTACTGATTTCTACAAGTGGTCCGAAAGTTATAACCTCATTTACACAATATATTTGGAACAACTCTGTGTTAAGGAGAATAAAAAAAGAAAATGCAATTACAGAACATCACACTGGTAGCTAATAGATGCTATGTACCACAACTAGTAGGAGAAACAGTCTCATAAAATGATAATAATTTCTAATAATCTAATTTGGATGTGAATTATGTTTAGCCAAAATCCATTCAGTCATATACTGTTTCTGAAGACATTAAAAACTCCTCATAACCATGGCACAGCAATGTGCCCTTGTGGCCAAGAAGGCCAATGGGATCCTGGGGTATATTAGGAGGAGTGTGTCCAGCAGATCAAGGGAGGTTCTCCTCCCCCTCTGCCCTGGTGAGACCTTATCTTGAATACTGTGTTTAGTTTTGGGCTCCCCAGTTTAAGAGGGACAGTGATCTGCTAGAGAGGGTCCAGTGGAGGGCTAGGAGGATGATTAGGGGACTGGAGGGCATGGCTTATGAGGAGAGACTGAGGGACCTGGGGGTTTTTAGTCTGGAGAAAAGAAGACTTAGAGGGGATTTGATAAATGTTTATAAGTATCTAAGGGCTGGCCAGGAGTGGGAGGACAGGCTCTTCTCACTTGCTCCCTGTGATAGGACAAGGAGCAACGGGTGTAAGTTGCAGCAAAAGAGGTTCTGCCTCAACACAAGGGGGAACTTCTTTACTGTAAGGGTCACAGAGCACTGGAACAGGCTCCCCATGGAGGTCGTGGAGTCTCCTTCTCTGGAGACTGTCAAGGTCTGTCTGGGTGTGTTCCTCTGTGATCTGTTATAGATAGTATTGTCCTGCCCTGTCAGGGGGATTGGACTCGATGATCAATTTGGGTCCCTTCCAACCCCTAACTTCCTATGATACTATGATTTTCAGCAGGATGTTTAACCTGAAATTCATAGGAATTCTGACACCACTGCAGTTAGAATGCAAAACATGCAGTCTTTATTTCTAAACTTACCACTGTGGTAGTATATGAAGAGTAAATAACAAAGAGTTTCCTTTCCGATGAGCTGTTTTCTTTCCCTCTGGCAGACAAGCAGTCAAAAGTAGTTAGAATGATAGGGAACCAGGACAATATTTGTCTAGAATTTTCTTAAGGAGAACTGACTATTTAATGAGCTCTGCTTTTGGAGCTCATTATATTTTGGATTCCACCAAAATATCACCTGAGAATGAGAGTGAATGGTTAAAGCTGTTACCAGAGTTTATTATGATTTTTCCTCCTTTTTGAAAATTTAAAGTCTCTTGAATACAGCCTGCTGTTTTGGGTTCTAGACTGCATACTTTTTCTTCAAAATGTTTTCTTTGTTAAAAAAATTCTAAAGAAAAGCATTGTCTTATGAAAATAGCAAGGTTTTACATAATAAAACCAATTAATTGACATTTTTATGATCCATAAAACCAAATAATTTTCTGTTGGTAGCCAAAACTTAATTGGAACACTGCCCAATTAATATATGGAGTGAAATATTTATAACTGAGTAAACAAAAAAATGCAAGTAAAACTATAAATTTATTCAGGAGGGAAGGCAATTGGATACTATTTTTCTTCATAAAAATATTTTTGTCATTAAAAAAATCTTTTTGTTGGACTACAATCCAACTCTAAGCTTCCTATTTAACAGTACTGGCATAGCTTACATTAAATTTCATATTTACTTTATAGTTCCTGCAATAATATGCTTTAAACTTAATATTTAATATAAAAAAATGGTTTGGGATTATTTCTTTTAAAGAAAGGGTAATTACTTTTCTACAAACAAGTAAATTATTTTGTCAGTTAATAATAATTTAAATGTGAATAATATTATGTAACTCAAATGTATCACTTTGAAATCACCATAGTGTAATTTTAAAAGAGATTACATTTCACTCATCAGGATTTCAGGGTTTTTGATATGTTAGTAATACATGCTTCAGAACTATTCAGTAATAACAAATTTGGCCTACAATTAAAAAATAATAATATCCTGGATGAATGTTTAGAGTAGGAATCATGCTACAGGTCTGGAATCTTTTATTCATTACATTGCTTTTTAGTACATTTAATTTATCATTTATGTAATGTTTAATTACAAATTACATAGTTGTGGGTTTTTTTCCCCCTACCTTTATGTTATAGATTATGCTTTGTCTTGATGTTTTTCTGCTATTTAAGTGTAAAAATAAATTTTGCACACTCTGGTTTCATAAGTAGCTTTTAGAAATGCTTGTCACACGGTTGGAGACTACTCATGTGTTCTGTCTTCTGAAACAAGCGACAGTTGGGTCTTAGTGTCTGTATGACACAAGAAACCATTCAGCATTACCTCATTGTTTGGAAAATGTTGATTGGTGAGAAGTAAACACTTTTGGGGTACTTTTGGTAACAGTTCATCCACTATGGTAAATTTACTTATTACTCAATCCTGATTTTTAAAGTAAATCAGGTAAATCAGTCAATGTTGAAATGTTGAGCATATCAATATAGCTTCAAGGCTTTTCTATATTTGACTGACACTTTAATGTGGAATGAATTTCCACTTTCTTCTGAATATCATCAGAGGCAAAAAAAACCCAACATATAAATATTTTTTAAAAAATATTATTAAAATAACCAGAGGATATGTTGAAACCTCAAAAAACAATATTGGAACACACAAATAAGAGTACTTTGAGTGCTGTGAATGTCTATACAAGGACATGACAAGTAAAGTGAACAACTGGCTGCTTAACAATTTACTGTCACTCTGTCAGGATGAGCAAGAAAATAATCTTCCTCTGAATAAATATATTTTGGCATTACAAGAATACACATCATTAAGCACAGTAACAGGGACTGAAAAAGGTCAGGAAGTTTTCAGTAGTTTATTTTTTGGTTTTGTCTTTGGTGTTTTTTACCATGAAAATGTCAGTTTGTCAGAACCAAATAATATTTGAGGGAATATTTACTTTTGTGAATTTTTACTAGTTTTGACATGTGAAAAATCACATCTTGTCTGTTTGATAAAGTGTGGTATAGAAAGAATTCTGGCTTTGGGTCATATGACTCTTTAAAAATATAAGTTATTTTCATGAAGATGAAAAAATTAAAACCAATTAAGTTACATTGAAGTTTATAAAGTAAAAGTTTTTATTTATCTGAGGTGGTGAGAGAAGCTGCTCCACAAAAAGAAGTGGGATTGAATCATGACTTGAATTGTAATGGGCAAAAATTTTGTGAGATGTAAGCCACTTTTCTCAGAATCACAGAATGGTAAGGGTCAGAGGACACTTCCTGAAATTATCTAGTCCAAACCTCTGCTAAAGCAGGAATGCTAGGATTTCCAGAAGGAAACTCCACATTTTCTATGGATGGCCTATTCCGGCGCTCCATCACCCTCAAAATAAGATTTTTTTGTTTAGGTGAAACCTCCTGTGTTCTACTTTGTGCCTGTTGCCCTTTTTCTATCACTATACATCCCTGAACAGAATGTGGTCCCATACCCTTGGTACCTACCCTTTGATATTTATGAGTACTGGTAAGATCTTTCAGTCTTCTCCAAACTGAACCAACCCATGTCGCTTATCATCTTGCAAGAAAGATGCTTTGGTCCTCTCATCATTTTTGTCATCCTCTGTTGGAGTCTACAGTAGTTTCTTGTCTAGATCTGGGCAGCCTGGAATTGGAGACAATACTCGAGGTGTGACCTCATGAGGACAAAGTAGAAATAGAGGGGAATGTCCCTCAACCTGCAGTCCACACTATTCTTAATGCACCTCAGGCACCCCAGGATAGTGTTGGCTTTCTTGGCCACAAGGGCACATTCCTGTTGTTGTGCTTACCACATTGTACTAGGATTGTAAAGGGGAACCACAATCATACCACAAGCCATTATTTTTTAGCATTTCAGATACAGTGTAATGTGAAATCATGGCCTGAGGGCTACATGTATGTCTGCTACAGTCCACTTTGCAGTACATGCACATGGAAAGTGATTTAAGACACATGTATTTTTTGTCACATGAAGAACAAGATTTAACAGCTTATGGGTTTGGGTTTATTTTGGGGTTTGCTTTTGTTTTGTTTTGTTTTGTTTTTTGCCTGTAATGGCACACTTTAGAAATACCCAACTAGATTCAGCCAGCTCTGAGAATGTAAATGAAGCTATTTATTTACAGCTAGCACAATATACAAGCAGCTATTTGCAATATATACAGTTATATACAGAAATATACAAGGTAAAAGTAATACAGAAACACAACTTCCCTCCCAGAAACCTGAGTCCCCAGGAGGGGCTCTCAATCACCCCTGCACCTTCCCCCTGCCCCTCTCAAGCTTACCCCAGTCCCAAGGAAGAATGGAGGTTCAGTCAAGAGGTTAAGAAGCAAAGGTGAGTGGAAGGTGAGGTTAGGGAGATGCAGCTCAGTCAAAGCCCAGCCCGAGAGTGACAAAGATGGTGAGAGTGTTATCTAATATTTACATTTCTTGTTCAGCAAGACTGAGGGAAGTAGACATCACCATTGTTTTCCTTTCACAGCCTATGATCTAGTTTTTTTCTCACCAAAACCTTCTACCCTGCTTCAAACTAGCACATTGCTGTAGAAGGATAAGCTGTCTACTTTTCAAATGAGGTTAATGGTCGACCTATTTGCCAAAACATATCTACCAGGGTCTTCTATTGAGACTTAATCAATCAAAGGGAAAGTAGTGGTGTTTGATGCTACATTTTTGCTTAATTTCTTAGGTATAACCAAAATGTAGTTTTATATTAGAAATATTACCAAAACCCCTTTCCTTATTAGAAAGTAAATATTAACTACTAAAGTTAAAGGATAGAGTTTTAAGTCTTTACTGTAGAGTCTCACTGTGGTGTTGGAGAATTTCTTGCTAACAGGACATGAAATGATAAACATGAGCAACCTGTGTCCTTGAGTCTATCTTGGGAGTTAAGATACCTGGCGCTGGGTAGCACCCCCCACATGCAGCTGCAGGGGGTGGAGTGCCAGCTGCATGTGGGCAGAGTTAGCCAGCCCCAGAGGCTGACCCTCAGATTGTTACGGTATATTACCCTATACATGCTTCACATGTAACCCTGTACCCTCTATATGTAACCAATCTTAGTGGAGCACGCCTCTTGCAAAAAAGCATATGTCTCTGCATCACGGAAATGAAGCGGACTATGACCATCTAACCATACTGGTGAACAAAGAGTCATTTTACCCAGGTGCTCCACTGGCACTGTGGAATCTGTAGTAAGAACCTGGAAGACGAAAAGTAAATTTGTTATCACAACTCTTTAGGAAAAATAGATATTGTTTCAATATCATGATGCATTCTTGCTTTTTAATAGTTTGCTCTTATGTGTGTAATTAAAATTAATTAGCTTGTTTGGTTGAAAGATATAATATACTATGGAGCCAGGACCATAATTTGTTTTTATCAATGCTTTTTAACTGCAGATGATAAAAAGTATTGTTAATGACAACATTCTGGTAAAAGATAAGCATTCCATCAAGTTTCATAGCATTCATGAATAGTGTTATAATTACAAGTGTGATGATTAGAGTGATGGCATGGATTGTACCAGTGGTGATTCTCTATAACTCTGAAAGAGCTTTATGAGGAACTCACAAATGTGCTTTCAGTAGATTTATCTATGACCTGAATTACATTGAGTCCCAGCTGAAAACTCATTGAAATACTGCAGGGCATCCATTGATTACCTGCCAACAGTAATAATCCTGCAGAGGCTTTGTATAACAGATTATATGTTATATTTCAAAATCTTTCTACTAAGAACTGATTTAATTTTTTCCCCACTGCTTATAAATGTCACATATTTTAGGAATACTGATGTGGAGGAATCAATGATTTTGCAAGGCAAATGGCTCAACACAGGAGCTCTTGCTGCCTTCAGAGCTTGGAAATGCAGCATATAAAGGCTGGTTACCACCTCTGAAAAGATCGACAACTTGGCCTGCAGAACCTGACCAGGAATTGCAGTCTTAGGTGGCTATATAAGACTCACACCTGTTGGTCAATATTTTTTGTATCTTCATAAAACAGTTGCCCACAAGACTTCTTTCTGTGCTTTATCAGTGTGATCAGTAATGGTTACCCATCTTCTGAATCTTTGTCTGAAATATTTCAAGTTACTATTATACTTCAAATAAAATGTAGCAGTACAATGTTACTGATGTACCCTTCTGAAACAGATAGGATTTTTATTTTAAGTCAACCCTAGTCATCAGCCAGTCTGCACAGGAAATCAGTTGAGGTCTCAAAAGGCAGGGAAAGCTAGTACAGGCTGCTTATTATACAACCAGGAAACAAGGGCTCATCAGCTTCCTCGTTTTGGCAAAGGTCAAAATACGTGACTCATTATTTGTGTTAATCTCATTTGGGGTGAATTTATGACAGTGCAGAACTGAAATGTTGTCATTCATCGTGCTCTTTGTTATAGTAACCCATTAAGGATTATCTCTGTGTTGAACAGGACACTAGACAAATGCAAACTAAAAAAAAAATGTTTCTTCTTTAAAGGGTGTAAAAGAAAGACTTTGTGTCTAGGTAGCTTCAGATAGAATCATAGAATTAACCAGGTTGGAAGAGACCTCCAAGATCATCCAGTCCTGCCTAGCACCCAGCCCTATCCAGTCAACTAGACCATGGCACTAAGTGCCTCATCCACTCTTTTCTTGAACACCTCCAGGGACGGTGACTCTACCACCTTCCTGGACAGCCCATTCCAATAGCAAGTAACTCTCTCTGTCAAGAACTTCCTCCTAAAATCCAGCCTATGCTTCCCCCGGCACAACTTGAGACTGTGTCCCCTTGTTCTATTGTATAGGGTTAACACTCCTGGGGGAGTAACCCTGAACCTGACCCTAGGGGTCTTGGCCCCTCCCCAGGGGTGGGCCACACTCCAGGTGATGGTTAGCCCACTCCCCCCACTTCCTATGGTATAAAAGACAGAGGAGTTTCCTGTCTCATCCTCTTTCCCTTTGCTACCTCTTGACACACACACACTCATACTGCATACCAGCACACCACGTGGCAGCCACGGGGCAGAGACACCATCACACTACTCAGGTTGTATCCATCCCTTTTTGTATTTTGCTGTTTTCCCTTCCTTATCCTTTGTAAACTCCTCTACCTCCAATACCTTTTCTAAGTTATTGTTAAACTTTTCCTTTTTAACTTCCAAATTGAGTGAGATTGATTTATTTGGGTGCCCCTACCTTTCTCTCTCTCCCTGTCTTTTGGGAAAAGGAGGGGGAAGAGGGGAGGGCACTCTATAAATTCTATAAATTGTCATTGGGTCTATTAAATTCATTAGAGTCTCTGGGAACCTGCATTTTAACCCAAGACATCTATTGACGGGTGTCTGGGAGAAGAGCCCAACCCCCACCTGGCTACAATCTCCCTTCAGGTAGTTGTAGACAGCAATGAGGTCACTTCGGACCCTCCTTTCCTCCATGCTAAACAACCCCAGCTCCCTCAACCTCTCCTCATAGAGTTTGTGTTCCATGCCTTTCACCAGCTTTGTCACCCTTCTCTGGACATGTTCCAGCACCTCAACATTTATCTAAGTCTTTTAAATGACTGAAGTAGAATTTATAGGTAAATTCCTTTTTTTTTGATGGAATGTTTGTGTCATAAATATCCAAACAAATACTGTGAGTATTCAGAAAACTACAAAATTAATTACAGTAGAGCAGCCAGTAGTTTATTTTAGCCATATTGAAGTGTTATCATGTAGTCTGATACCTGGCCACAGTCAGCAGTTAACATATATATATTTTAGCCTGTATTACCGTATCAGGATTGGTACTGACCCTTTTTTTTAATGCAGAAAGTTATTAAAACAGCAGTTAAAATATCCTTTCAAAGGCAGTTTACATAATGCATACATTGAGATGTGTTGCTGTTTTTTTCTGCATGTTTAACAATTAAGAAGCATTGCAGAAACAGCTTTTGCTCAGTCAGGAAGAGTTACATGTACTACCAAGAGAAACAAAAAAGCAATAATGTATGCTTGAAACCAGCATGAAAGGCCTCTTGGAAAATGACTCATGTAATCTACAGAGGTCAGGAAATATTTTCTACATTTAAGGAACAAAAAAACCTTTTACCTATCTTAAGAATGCATAGGATAATGGTGAGATGTATAGTGAAGACTAATTCCCAGTAAAAGGCTGTAAGGTGAGTCCCCAGAGATCATTAAAATCTAAAAGCAGCATCATATTCCTGGAGGTTTCTTTGTGTTTGTTTTTGCTTTTGTTTTTGTTTATGTTTGGGGTCTTTTTTTTTTTTTGTGAGTGAGATTTTTGTTTGTTTTGGTAGTGTTTTTTTGTTTGTTTTGGTGGTGGTTTTTGTTTGATTTGGTTTGGATTAGTTTGGTTGGTTTGGTTTTTTTGTTTTGTTTGGGTTTTTTAGTTTTTGAGGTTTTTTAATTATTTTGTTTTACACACATGAAATAAGACATTGATTTTACAGCAGAACGGACTGCAAAGGGATAAAAGGTGCTCAGTTCCCCTCCTTCAAATACATAGAAGGTATATATAAGCAGATGTGCTACTTTGAAGTTTATCCAAAGCAGTTTGAGAGCATACATATATGAACAAATGAGGAAGGTGTGATTAAATTCCCATTATTTAAGCCTGAAAAGTTCAGAGCATACATATGTAAGCAACAATAATTTATGTTTTTTCACATTAGCTTTATTTAATTATCACTCCTATCATTCCAAGTCTGTTTTCAATGAAATCATAAAGAGAATTAAAATTGTTATCCCATTTTAAGGGGATGATTTGTGTAATTGCTGCTGTCATTTTTGTATTTTAATAATTTCAGTAAATTGTTGTTCCAATTCCTTATATTGTCTTTTTCCTATTAGGTAGAATTTCATAAGAAATTACCATGACATATGAACTTATAATGAAATAGTTGGAAACATAAAAAAAAATACTCTAAAACACCTAAAATATTTTATAATGAAATTCAGGACAGTTAAAATATTTTCTTCCAAATAGTATAACTTATAATATAAATAACATTATTAATAGTGGTGTGTGAAAAATAAAGCTTCAAGAATTCTTAACATTCATCTGTACTTCAAAAATCTCACATTATCAGATAAGCATTGCATTCTTTAGATATATTTCATGAAATAAATACTAATCAGAAGCTTGAATCAAGCCTGTTAATCACTGTCATTAAATGTTACTTCAGGGCATAGCACTGTGTAAACAAAATCAAGACACATTTCTATATCATGCAAATATCAAGGTGTGCATGTATAGACTCACACAGGTAGCATGAGTAGCAGTGATGGATGTCAATTTCAGTGACTGTTTCTTATCTGAAAATTTGCAAAAACTGGTTCTAAGAAGCAACTTGCTGAACAAAAAAGTTCAGTTCACTTACATTCAGTGTCTCACTTCTGAGTATTCAAATGGACTTTTAAAGTGAATTTAAAGTAATATAGAGTTCTATTAAAATATTTCATGAAAATCACTCTCTCCACAACAGAAAATTTCTCATTGTAATAAAAATGAATTTTTTAAAAATAATTTATGTGGTGCAGGTAGTAAATTTCTAAAACTCTTGACAACAAAACCTCCTAAGCACTGCCCTCAAATATAATGTTTATTGTGTATAGTTAAAATTCATTACAAGGGAAAAAAAGTACTCCTACTGGTCAGATTCAGAATTGTCTTCTGTACACATTGACAAACCTTATATTTTTCAGAAATATTAACAAAATCAATATATTCAGAAAAAAAGAAACTTAAAATCCCCCCAAAACCAACTCATTGTGAACTTTTGTTGGTCTCTGCTTCAAAGCATATATAAGGACCAAAGATAAACTAGTTGATACTTGAGCACAGAGTAGAAAAATATTTCTGAAGGAAACAAGATAATTTCAGAAAATCAAAAAGTCATGAAGAGTAATGAACACCTCAGAAAAGAGTTACTGTAGAGGAACAAAAATGTGTTAACAAAGCCTATTTTAACTAAAGTAAAAAATCTACATTCTCACCCTGGTGCTCTCACATTTATATTTTATTTTCATCATTATGAATGATTAATATAATCAGGCAAAAAAAAAATCTCCTCTTCTATATTGTTTGAAAAAAACTTTCTAATGAGAAACAAAAGAATGGCTTGCAGTTTGTGATGCTTTGGGCTTTTACCTGCCCCCCTACACTTTTGGAATTGCCCCAGCTAACTCAGACGGCCTCTGGGAATATAAATGAAGCAATTTATTTTACAGCAGCAAATATACAGGCAGCTATTTACAAAATATACAGTTATATACAGAAATATACACAGGATAAACAATACAGAAGCACAACTCCCCTCCCAGAAACCTGAGTCCCCAGGAGGGGCTCTCAAACGACCCCAACACCTCCCCTTGCCCTCTCAACCTTACCCCAGTTCTCAAGAAGAGAGGTGCAGCCAAGAGGTTAGGGAGCAAGGTTAGTGGGAGCAAGGTTAATGAGATGTGACTAGGTCAGAAGGCAAAGGCAGAAGTGAAAGACAAAATGGAGAATGTTTACTTCTTCTTCCCAGAGTTCTCAGTGTGACTGTGAGTGAAGAGACACAATTGTTTTTCATTTCACTGCCCATTATCTAGTTCTTTTACCAAAACATTCTAGCTTGCTTCAAACTAGCACAATCCACCCCTTGTCTACCTCGCTCAGAGTATCGCTGAGAATTATCCAATCTAATCTAAACCAATATTTACACTAAAACAATATATACAAGTTCAGTTCACACTTCAATCAGATGTAGGTGATTCAAAAGCTCAGAACAGGGACTCCCAGGTGATGTTGGGTTCGTGCTCACGTACTGTAGATTTCTCTCAGTGTTGGACGCCGATGTTACCTAGAACAGAAAACTCCTAACAGCTTGTATTATACACTCTGAATTTAAACTCTCTCAGCTAAGGTTAGATTTCTCTGTGGAATACACTGAACTTCACCATTCTCTTGCCTTACCCAGTAGGTATGACCAGGACCTTCAGCAGATACCACCCCTCAGACAGGTTTCCCATCGCCCGAAGGAGAAAATACCCAAACAGTTTTCCCTAACAGATTCTTTTCACGTACAACAGGAACTTTATCACCGTCTACTGTTTGGACCAAATCTGATTGTGCAGGTCCTGCTATGTTTACCGAACCTCTACTATTTACGAACCAGGTAGCTTGTGCTAAATGTTTGTCCCAGTTTTTCAGAGTCCCACCCCCCATGGCTTTGAGGGTGGTTTTCAGCAAACCGTTGTAGCGCTCAATCTTCCCTGAAGCTGGTGCATAGTAGGGTATGTGATAGATCCATTCAATACCATGCTCTTTGGCCCAGTTTTTCACGAGATTGTTCTTGAAATGAGTGCCATTGTCTGACTTGATTCTCTCTGGAGTTCCCTGTCTCCACATGATTTGTCTCTCCAAACCAAGAATGGTGTTACGTGCAGTAGCATGTGGAACTGGATAGGTTTCCAACCATCCAGTGCTGGCCTCTACCATCATTAGCACATACTGCTTGCCAGAACGAGATTGAGGTAAAGTGATGTAGTCAATCTGCCAGGCTTCACCATACTTGTACTTTGACCATCTCTCACCATACCATAAGGGCTTGATTCGCTTAGCCTGCTTAATAGCAGCACAAATGTCACAGTCATAGATGACTTGGGTGATAGCGTCCATGGACAAGTCAATTGACCTATCGCGAGCCCATCGGTATTCTGCATCTCTGCCTTGATGTCCAGATGAATCATGGGCCCACCGAGCTAGGAACAGTTCACCTCGATGTTTCCAATCAAGGTCGATATCAAGATCAGAGTTGGTATCAACTGGAGAAATCTTATCAGCTTGGTCTGCCTGCTGGTTGTGTTGGTGTTCCTCAGTGGCTCTATTCTTGGGCATGTGTGTGTCTACGTGCCACACTGTCCTAGTTAGAAGCAAGCTGGAATGTTTTGGTAGAAGAACTTGATAACAGGCAGTGGAATGAAAAACATGGTGTCTCCTTCTCTCACAGTTACGCTGAGAACTCTGGGAAGAAGAAAAGACTTTTTCTCCATTTTGTCTTTCACTTCTGCCTTTGCCTTCAGGCCTCCTACTAACCTTGCTCCCTAACTTCTTGGCCGCACCTCTATTCTTCCTGAGAACTGGGGTAAGGTTGAGAGGGCCGGGGGAGGTGTTGGGGTGGTTTGAGAGCCCCTCCAGGGGACCTTGGTTTCTGGGAGGGGAGTTGTGCTTTTGTATTGTTTATTCTTTGTATATTTCTGTATATAATTGTATATAACTGTATATATTATAAATAGCTGCTTGAAAATTCTGCTAGCTGTAAATAAATTGCTTCATCTATATTCCCAGGGTCCGTCTGAGTTAGCTGGGGCAAATACAAAGTGTGAGGGGGCGGGTAAGAGCCCAAACCATCACACACACCTTCAATGGAATTCCCTTCAGCCGTGCATCAATGTCCTGCCATAGATCAGCACACCAAATAGACTTTCCTTTCCTCTGCCAACCATTCTTCTTCCAGTCCTTTAGCCAACCCCATAGAGCATTGGCTACACCATAAGTCGGTGTAGAGGTAAAGGATAGGCAAATTTTCACGTTCAGCCACATCAAGAGCAAACTGGACAGCTTTTACCTCAGGGAACTGACTGGATTCTCCTTCGCCATCTCTCGCTTCGGTAACTCTCCTGGTAGGACTCCAGACTGCTGACTTCCATATTCGCTTGTTCCCAACAAGATGACAGGAACCATCTGTGAACAAAGCATAGTTCTTTTCCTGATCAGAGAGATCACCATAGGGAGGAGCTTCCTCAGCACAAGTTATTTTCTCCTCCAGAGGTTTGGAACAGTTTGAGCCTTCTGGCCAGTTGGTGATCACCTCCACCAGACCAGGTCGATCAAGATTACCCATTTGTGCTCATTGGGTTATCAAAGCCATCCATTTAGACCAGGTTGCATCTGTGGCATGATGTGGTGATGAACCTTTGCCTTTGAACATCCAGTTTAGAACTGGCAGTCTAGGAGCTAAAAGCAATTGTGACTCAGTTCCAATCACTTCAGAAGCTGCTTTCACTCCTTCATAGCTGCTAGTATTTCTTTCTCTGTTGGAGTGTAATTTGCCTCTGAACCTCTGTAGCACCATCCCCAGAAACCAAGTGGACGACCACGTGTCTCATCTGGAGCTCTCTGCCAAAGACTCCAAGTTGGACCATTGTCACTGGCAGCTGTGTACAGAATGTTCTTAATGTCTGGACCAGATCGCACAGGTCCCAAGCCCACCTCATGGACAATTTCTCACTTGATCTGATTAAAGGCTGCTTGCTGTTCAGGTCCCCACTCGAAATTGTTTCTCTTACAAATCACATTATGGAGAGGTTTGACAATTTGACTGAATCCAGGAATGTACAGTCTCCAAAATCCCACTGCTCCTAAGAAAGATAGAGTGTCCTTCTTGTTGGTGGGAACTTCCATGGTAGAGACTTTGTTGATCACATCCTGTGGAATGTGACGGCGATCATCCTGCCACCACACTTCCAGAAACTGAATTTCTCTGGCAGGTCCTTTGACCTTGTCTCTCTTAATGGCAAAACCTGCTTGCAACAGAATGTCAATGATTTTGTTACCTTTCTCAAAGACTTCCTCAGCAGTTTGGCCCCACACTATGATGTTGTCGATGAACTGGATGTGCTCTGGAGCTTTACCTTTCTCCAATGCATTGTGGATGACTGAATGACAGATCGTGTTTCCACCCCTGAGGCAAACGGTTGAACTGGTACTGGATTCCTCTCCAGGTGAATGCAAACTGAGGCCTGCACTCCTTTGCTATGGGGATAGAGAAGAGAGCATTAGCAACGTCTATGGTAGCATACCATTTAGCCTCCTTTGATTCCAGCTCATACTGGAGCTCCAGCATGTCCGGCATAGCTGCGCTGATGGGTGGCGTCACCTCGTTGAGGGCACGAAAATCAACAGTCTCCATTTGGTTCATGCACAGGCCAGATGGGACTGTTGAAAGGTGAATGAGTTTTCTCGATGACAGCCTGACTCTCCAGTTGATGAATCAGCTGATGAATGGCCGACAAAGAGTCACAGTTAGTTCTGCACTACCTGTGGTGCACAGTTTGAGTAGCAGTCGGCACTTCCAGATCCTCTATGTCATGATGTCCCACAACTGCAGATTCATCAGAAAGTTCAGGTCTAACGGACAATTTCTATTTACCATCCTCAGTCTCTACAGATGCTATTCCAAAATCCCATTTGTGACCTTTAGGATCTTTGAAACAACCTTGTCTCAAAAAGTCAATTCCCTGAATGCAAGGCGCATCGAGACCAGTTACAATAGTGTGTTTCTTCCATTCTTTACCAGTTAAACTTATCTCAGCCTGCAACTTAGTTAACTCTTGAGATCCACCAGTGATTCCAAAAATAGATATGGACTCTGTCCCTTTGCAGTTTGATGGCAATAAAGTACATTGAGCACCTGTGTCAACTAAAGCCCTGTATTTCCAAACTTTTGAACTGCCAGGCCACCTAATGAAAACATTCCAATAGATTCGGTTCTCTCCACTATCCCTTTCCTCCTCCTGGCTGGAGGCAGGGCACCCTTAATGCTGAACATGGCATGTAGGGTGTACACAGTGATTTGTGGTGTTGTGAGAGAAATTGTAATTGTTGGAATAATTGCAATTGCTCTTGGGAGCTGAAGAAGTGACAGCTACTTTTCTGGCATTCCTGCCTATGTTTCTGCCTCTCTGCAGTTCCCTGACTCTCTTTGAAAGAGCTGAAGTCGGTTTACCATCCCACTTGTTCATGTTCTCACCGTATTTGTCTCGCAGACTTGTCCACGGTGACGCATGTGATTGCTGATGTCTGGGTGGAATTTGTCTCCTCCTAGGCTGGAATTGCCTTGCAGGAGGTGGGTGTCTGTTCCTGATGGCAGAAACATGCACCCATTCAGATGATGCAGGGATAGTATCCTTCACCAGATTGGCAATGTTTTTAAGATCCTCCTTCATTTCTTTCTTGCTGTCTTTGATGCCATCCTTAATGCTATCTTTCACCCCCTTTATCTCTGTAGTCATAGTGTTTGTGGCAGAGACTAGGGCAGAATGTGACAAGCTGTCCTCCATCAGTGAATTCACCAACAGTGATAGGCCTTCCATTATCACTCCTTGCTAGAAACTTGCTGGCCAAGATATTAGCATAGGATGAAGGGGCAAGCTTAATCAGCTTCTTCATGAGACCTGTTCCAAGAGGAATGTCATCAGGATCATGTGTGCCATGATCTCCATAAAGCACTTCCTTCACAGCAAACTCCTTCAGAAGCTTAATTCCCTGCTCAATGGTGTTCCACTTCTTGGCAGCCCATGGCAGATCATCTCGGGAAGGATATCTCATAGCCACAGCCAACAGAAGGCGTGTCCACAAGCTAACCCTACCAAGAGGACTTGATAGGTATTTGTCCACTCCACTCTCCTTAGTGAGTGGTCCCAGCTGCTTGGCAGACTTCTCTCCTACCTGCAGGGCATTAGCACCAATGCCACGGCATTTCACTAGCCAGCTTAGGATTGGTTCTCCTGATTCCCTTGAGTATTCCTTTCTAACTTCTCTGATCTCTCTGAGAGGATCGTTGGAGTCCTGGATGTCATCCTCCTTGTCTTCCTCTTGTTGATCTGGTTGTCCCTGGCCTAGAAACAGAACCTTCCTAATAGCACTCTTAAACTCATTGGAACCATCCTCTTTCTTGGCAGCCAACCTCACAGCGCTCTTCTCATCAGAGTACTGGGATCTGAGAATGTTCCCCAGGTCCCGAAGACTAAATGCCTCCTCTTCCTCCACTTGCTCACCAGAGGTCCCCTCTCTCACATCCTCCTTTGAGTCACACTTTGTCAAAAGCTGTGTCTTGGCTTTTGCTTTAGCAGGTGCCAAAAAAGCATTCTGCGCAGCGACAGACTTTGACGTGTCTGCTGGAGGGTTTGAATCACTGGGGGTCTGGCCTGGGGTCTGTGAGTTCAGATCTGCCTTAGAGCTAACAGGGTTCTGGTCTGTTGGCTGTGGATTAGAACTGCCTGAGTTAGCGTTGCTAGTATTATTAGTAGTATTATTTGCCTGTGCTCCTGGGATGCCTGCCAATCCTGCCGAGTTACCTTTGTTATCATTCCGGCTAGGAGTGTTGGCAGCGTTCCCAGAATCTGAAGAGGGAGGTGTAGGGAGTGATGTCCCTTGTTGTGCCCCTGAATTTTGCTGGGAGAGAGGTGGTGTTCCTGAGTTATCTTTGTTTTGGTTTGGTTACAACACTGTCCCTTTTGGTTTAGAGACAGAGACCTTCCTAGTTCTTACAGGCACTGCATTCAAATTTTTCACACAGAATGTTAAAAGTATTATAAATTAAAAAATTATAAGACCCAGGATGACATACACCAGACATGCCACAGTTTGCCTTGAGTAAAATTCTGAACAATGGTCAGGCATCTCAGTTCTGGGGTAAATTACTCCCATCAATGCGGTAGTTAAAGCAGTATTTTGATTGGACATAATATTATTGGTAAATACCCCTGTAATGTTACTGGTAAAATTTTCAGTGACATTAAAACCAGCATACCCAAGAATGAGATTGCCCCAGGACCAGAAAATGCTTGTAAGTTTGGCTTTGACCTTCTTAAAAACAACATTAAGTAAGAAATAATCAATTTGGACTTTGATCCTATTGTACACAAGAAAACAGAAAACAGGCCACACAGTAGCCCCCACCAAGTAAAATAGCTGCTTCATTAGATTCATTCTGATTCCCAAAGTTAATTAAGAATCACTCAAATTAATTTGCCCCACGTTGGAGGAAGCCAAATAAAGATATGTGATGGTTTGGGTGTTACCCACCCCCCCGCACGTTAGAAATACCCAACTAGACTCAGCCGGCTCTGGGAATATAAATGAAGCTATTTATTTACAGCTAGCACAATATACAAGCAGCTATTTGCAATATATACAGTTATATACAGAAATATACAAGGTAAAAGTAATACAGAAACACAACTCCCCTCCCAGAAACCTGAGTCACCAGGAGGGGCTCTCAACCACCCCTCCACCTTCCCCCTGCCCCTCTCAATCTTACCCCAGTCCTAAGGAAGAATGGAGGTTCAGCCAAGAGGTTAAGAAGCAAAGGTGAGTGGAAGGTGAGGTTAGGGAGCTGCAGCTCAGTCAGCAGCCAGAGTGAGAGTGCCACAAAATGGCGAGAGCGTTATCTAATGTTTACATTTCTCCTTCAGCGAGACTCTGAGGGAAGTAGACATCACCATTGTTTTTCTTTCACAGCCTATAATCTACTTTTTCTCACCAAAACATTCTAGCCTGCTTCAAACTAGCACACCTTATTTCCCATTTGTTATGCTAATTATCCAAGTCATTTAGCAGAGATATAGTTTTTTATGCTAAAAATTGACAGCACAAAGTCAGAATCCTTGCATGAATGTGTTTGAAGGAGGAAGTAAAAGCAAGAGACAAATTGTTGTGGAGGCAGGGAATTAATGTGGCCAAGTCTTGAATTTTTATAGAAAAATAGAATTATTTTATTTTCCCGGAAATCCGCCCCCAAAACTATATAAAGAAATTAATTTAGTTTTAATTACCAGATTCAGTTCCTTTGAGAAGATGTATAGGATGCCATAGATAATCTGACTATTTTGGAAGTCAGAAGTTAGAAAAGGCTTTAGCTATTAATGAATAGCGTTTCCCACTTAATAATAAAGCTGAGCCAAAATAACTCACGATAGCGCAGAGTTACCACTTTCTAGATGCGAAGGCCACAGCCAGTTACAGCCCGATTCCAGCGCGGGCACTGCACGGGGCACCTCTTGTACCAGAACGGTCCCTCACTCTCCCCCTTCACGCCTGCAGGGTAAGGCGGGGGTAGGGGTGGGGGGGCAGAGAAAAAGGTGGCTTTTCCTCTCCCATTCAAGCCACAGAGGGAGAGGAATTTAGGGGTATACAGGACTCAGGACACAAATATGCCCTTGTTGGGGATGGGAGACCATAATTTCTTTGTGAACCTAATTATGACAGGAAAATAGTAGCAACTGACTGAAGTGGGTTTTCCTTTTTTTCCCCTCTACCCCTGAATCTTGTTGCAAATTAATTATGCCTGTGAGGGATTCATATTTGAATCAAGATTTTTCTTTGCTTACATACATTTGAATCTTTTGCAAAATAGTCTCATATTTTGATTTCTATAAAGCTCATATAAATGATACAATACTTGTTTATTTTTACATAAATGTTTTCTCAGAGTGGTTCAGGGAATCTGTCAAGGTAGATTAGGAACGTTGCACTAAGCATTACACAAGGAAGACAAGAGCTTCATGCCTAAATCTTCCTGGGTTGAAAATATCTTTATTGTGGCAAAGGCTTTCTAGATCAAAAAAGTTCAGGTGTTAGGTGAGGTAGAAGCCATTCAGAGTGATTTACTGTCATCTGAAAAGCCAGCTTTTGGATCTCAGCCACTCTGCTGTGAATTCCTTGGAGGGATAAAGAGAAAATGTATTTCTAAGCCTATTTTGTCTATTGAAAGAAAACAAAATCTGCAGCATCATAATCAGTTCAGCTCTTTGTTCAGTAGTGGTGAGTCCTGCAGTGTATCATCTCTGCTTACACGAATAAGTATCACTTCAGTCAATGGGAATTCTTATAAAGGCAATCTGCAGATTTGGAGATAAACCATGCCGCTAAAGAGGCATTAAAAATGAGAAAGGGGGGCAGAAGGATACTAGCAGTTTGGAGTATATTTAGCTGTCATTTAAAAGAAAAGAGCTTGAAGCTGGCGTAGTTTTAATATAATGAATACTGCAAGAATCACACTTACACCATTACCTCAGTGATTCAAACAGGAAGATTTAAAAGATGGTGGTGAAAATAAAAAGCTTTAGGATTTAGGGCTTTTTTTTTTTTTTTTTTCTTTTTAAAGTCAGGTCTCGTCATTTATGAGATTGCAGGTAGAGTACAGGGGGTTATTAAAAATACAAGCAAGCCTCTTGTTCTTTTGGAATTGAGTTGGATTGTGACAGCGGTGTCACTTTTGAAAATGAGCAAGGACTGATTTTGTTTCAGGTATAAACAGTAAAAATTAAAAAAAAAAAAACAACAAAAAAAATCAGTGAGTTATTGTGTATTCCACTGAAAGTGTTTAAACATATACATACGTAATCATAATGTATACGTACGTAATCATAACGTACCACATGAGTATCGAGCCTGCACTGTTTTTACGTGCATAACAATTGGTATATCTCCTCTTACTGTATTTAATTTAGGGAAAAAAACAACTGTGTCAAAAGAGTTATTGCCTCTGTATTCCTAGTATCTTCCTGCAGTTCATCTTGAAAAAACATAAAAGTTTTGAAGAGGAGAGAGATTTTATTTTCCACATTAAAGTTCATCTTGTTGGCAAATTTGACCAGAGCCAAAGCAAAGGATCTGTGTGGTCTTCAATGAGTTTTAAGTGTATCTCTCCTCCCAAACCTTGACAGTGGAAATATCCCAACTGACTAAAGGTGTTAGTGAATGCTAATATGAAAAGTAATTAGTAACTATTGTCCTTTAGTCTTCCATACTTGTTACTCTCAAATACTGATCCAGATAGAATAACTTTTAAAAAAAAAATCTGCTATAATACACACCTGATGTCATTGTTAAATATCATAGAGCAATAAAATAGGTTAATGAGCCAAATAAATTCCTAGTGAAGTTGTACAACCTTGGATATTTGAACCAGCATCTAAAAAAAATATTTTTTTTCCCTTAAGGAATCACAAATGAGACTTAATTCAATCCAAATATTGGGAGCTATACTTCTGGATAGTTTACGGTGAACTACACTGCTAGGCTATCCCTAAAGAAATCAAAAAAGCAATATCAAATCTGGGAAGCAGAAAACCCCATAGCTGCATAGATAGCTGTATAGATAAATGTTGTTTATGTTGACCTCAGTAAGGCTTCCATAACAACCTCATGGACAAACCGATATAAGTGAAAAGTGGGATCAACTGAAGACTGATTGAATGGCCAAGCTTAGAGGCCTGTGATAGGTGGCACAAAGTCCAGCCAGAGGTTGGTCATGGGCTGCATGACATGGGTCCAGCTGGGTTCTGTACCATTTAACATCTTCATTAAAGACTTGGACAATGGCTCAGGGTGTTTAATTAACATAAAATAAAAGGTATTTAAAGGAGAGGGATCAACATAGATATTGGGGAAAGGGATTGTGCTAGTTTGAAGCAAGCTAGAATGTTTTGGTAACAGAACTAGATAACGGGCAGTGAAATGAAAAACAATTGATGTCAACTTCTCTCACAGTCACGCTGAGAACTCTGGGAAGAAGAAAGACTTTTTCTCCATTTTGTTTCTCACTCTTGCTTTTGCCTTGGACCTGGTCACATCTCATTAACCCTGCTCCTACTAACCTTGCTCCCTAACCTCTTGGCTGCACCTCTCTTCTTCCTGAGAACTGGGGTAAGGTTGAGAGGGCCGGGGGGAGGTGTTGGGGTGGTTTGAGAGCCCCTCCTGGGAACTTAGGTTTCTGGGAGGGGAGTTGTGCTTTTGTATTGTTTATCCTTTGTATATTTCTGTATATAACTGTATATAACTGTATATATTGTAAATAGCTGCTTGTAAATTCTGCTAGCTGTAAATAAATTGCTTCATCTATATTCCCAGGGTCCGTCTGAGTTAGCCACGTTGGGCGCCAATTAAAAAATGTGATGGTTTGGGGGTTACCCCGCCCCCCCACACTTTTGAATTTGCCCCAGCTAACTCAGACGGACCCTGGGAATATAGATGAAGCAATTTATTTACAGCTAGCAGAATTTACAAGCAGCTATTTACAATATATACAGTTATATACAGTTATATACAGAAATATACAAAGGATAAACAATACAAAAGCACAACTCCCCTCCCAGAAACCTAAGTTCCCAGGAGGGGCTCTCAAACCACCCCAACACCTCCCCCCGGCCCTCTCAACCTTACCCCAGTTCTCAGGAAGAAGAGAGGTGCAGCCAAGAGGTTAGGGAGCAAGGTTAGTAGGAGCAGGGTTAATGAGATGTGACCAGGTCCAAGGCAAAAGCAAGAGTGAGAAACAAAATGGAGAAAAAGTCTTTCTTCTTCCCAGAGTTCTCAGCGTGACTGTGAGAGAAGTTGACATCAATTGTTTTTCATTTCACTGCCCGTTATCTAGTTCTGTTACCAAAACATTCTAGCTTGCTTCAAACTAGCACAGGGATAAATAGAGATATATACAAAACTAAATCACAGATGGAAATGGATGAGGCCTGACTATGCAGCAAACAGCTCCCAGCCAGCAAAAAACTCCCCACCCAAAGGAAAACCAAAGGAAAAGAGAGCAAACTGGAAATTCCTTAAACAGAGGGTATGCAGGAAAGGGAAGGGAATGATCTGGTGCCTCCCTCTGGGGTCAGGTGACAGCCACCTGTATCCAGTTCCCCCTTAGGGTCCATCAGTTAACTGTTAACCCCCAATACTCATCCCTTTTGGTCTTTATTTGTATTTCCTTCTCTAATAGAAGAGATATTAATTAGCAATGATAGTTATTATTTAAATCTTTCACAATAGCAGGAGGGAGAGTCATATCCACAAATGTTTCAGTATTATTAAACTTTTGATCAGAATAACTTTGGAGGTCTGAGAAGAAGGTCCTAGGAAACTTCCTGTTACCTAGGTGCATCATTCATGTGAAACAGATGCAACCCTGGGATACTTAATTTCATATTGAGGACAATGTCATAAGCTGATGCCAAGGCTTTTTCTTCCTCCACCATCATCTTTGAATACTTTAGATTTTAATCTATACAAACTCCCTTTTCCCTACCCTGTATCTTGGGACATGATTCAATACAGACTACTGCAGAAAGGAATGGTAGCAACTAACAGAGGATACACACCCTAAATGTTCACATAGTCACCAATATTCAGAAATTAGTGTACTCCACTGAGTAAAATGAAATCAGATGAATATCCTCTGCTTTCCTTCTCCCCACAGCTGCTTCTGGCCTTCAGGGAATGGCATGTCAGCCTCATGTAGAGTCCATTCCAGCAGCTGCTCATCTGTCGCTTCCTCTGCTTCTTAATGAATCTTTTTCTACAGAAGCCAATTACAACTTCATCCCTGAGTATCTGAGTGAATCACAGCAGGTAAAAGCTGAAGCCAACTATTGCTGGTGCCAATGCAATTCAGGAAACGGGACATGGAGAAAAATGGAAAATACTATCTTGGTCTAGGGCAGCTGCTACTTCCTAGCATACAGTGTGGTAGGTAGGGCATGTTATACTCTTCATGATGACTCTGGGAAGATAAACATGTCCCGGTCAAACTAACCCTTTAACATATGTTAACACTGTTGAAGTTGTTTTTTTCAGTCTGTGAATAAAGGGCATTGGCTTGATTCCATCCTCCTTCACTGTACTTCATTGTTATCTACAAAAAATCCTATTCTTTGACAATGATTAAAGAAGTAAGTATTTTTCAATGC
This sequence comes from Pogoniulus pusillus, assembly GCF_015220805.1. NCBI lineage: Eukaryota > Metazoa > Chordata > Aves > Piciformes > Lybiidae > Pogoniulus > Pogoniulus pusillus. Next base: position 24,249,826 of record NC_087267.1, on the reverse strand, counting down.
AATCCTCCACAATCCCCATTCCCCATATTCTGATGTTAAAAAAAGGTATTAAGCTAAATATATTAAAACTTCTCCCTTGAGCAGGGCTGGCCTATGCAACTCTCCATTTTTATGTCAGGGCTGGTGTTTTTAATAAAAAAAAATTTCAAGCTGCAATATTTGAGTTATTCCTTTTTTTTTTCATACAGTTCTGTAGAATTCTGTGGGAGTAAAAAGCATTTTAATGTAATCACTTGGTCAAAATGGAAAAATAGTAGATCTATTTTTTACGATCAAGCAATGAGTGGTTTAGAACATTATATTTCAACTACTAATAGTGAAAGGGGGAAGTAACATAAGCATAAATTTGAAATCTATGATAGGATGCATTCAGTTTTGACATTCGGTGTCTGTAATGGCAAAAAGTTGCAGTTTATGTTCCAAACAGCCATTCTTTAAATTTATGAATCTGAAGAAGAATAGTGCTGAGCACAAAAGAAATTCTGCTATAATTAAGTTCTATCTCTCACTATGTGGCATCTTCTTTTACATGAAGTTTAGACTAATTACTCGGGGCTAAGCTTCAAAAAACACGAATACCTCCACTTGTAAGCTGATCATTTCTAGAATTTCCACAAATGCTAAATGTTGGCCATAATTATTCCTGTTTAACTTAACATCTGAAAGTAATCTGAATCAGCACTGCTGTAGTGATGTATTATCTGTGCTCTCAACAGCTGGAAGAAAGGGGAAAGAACAATAATACATAACCAAGTAAGGAATTCTGTCTGCTTATGAGAATGAATTACAATGCTTAGCAGTATATACATATGATAAAAAAGTTATAAACAGGTGGGTGTTCTACTGCAGCACATTAGGCTGGTTCCCTGAAAACTAAACATGTCTTGAAATATCTGAACATTACATACTTTGCCTTTAGAAAATGCTAATTTGTGTATGAGCTTCAACATGGCACGTTGTCACATACAATCTTAATTGAAACGATTTGAGCCACAAAGGCTCCTGGTCTGTGGACTATACATCTTTAAGAAAGGCTGTAAGGCAATAGTTAAATGCAATACATGTGATGGGAGGCTTGTGTGTATCAGAACAACTCTGGGGATCACTCTTAAGCCTTGTTTGACACCTCTATTGATGACTGACAGAGGGAGTTAATGTAATATTAATGAATTGACAGACAGCATTGAACTAGGAGTTTTGAACACCAGTGAAGGAAAAAAGGCACAGTATTGATTGTGTAGATTCTTCTGGCTCGGAGGCAAAATGTGGCTCACTGGGTCTTTGCTGCAAAACATTATTCAGATAAGGGGTGAGATGACAAAAAAAAATCTATAAGAAATAGAAAATTGACCAATATTGAGAAAAAAGTCTGATACAGGGTGGGGGAAATGATTTATAGACACTCTAACAAAAGATAAGAACTGTCCTGAATCCCTCATGTAGAAGAGTCCTGAACTTGACATAGCAGGAGAGTGAAAACAGAAAAAACGTGTAGTTTTATGCTAATACATTTGTGCCCTTTCCCTCTTCTTCTTGACCATTCATCACATGGAACACAGATCACTGATCATTAAGGCATCCGGAAGAAAACATTAATAGATAATAACTAGTTTTTCTGCATTTTTTATTATAAAGAGATGACCACATGACAGTAGTGTATGACATCTAAGATGGTTACAACATATAGAAATGGGAGTTGCACCAACAGGAACTCAGATAAATTCTAGAGTGCTGTCACGGAGGGGGTTATTGCCCGTATGCTGGTTGTGGTGGAGGGGAGAAATTAATTAATATGAGAGAATATTTATTAAAAAAATATTTTTATTAAACTTCCAATATTCCAACTCTCGCCACCCCCCAACCACTGAACTTTAATATTAAAAGGATTCTTACACAATTATAAAGACATTATAGGAATATATATATATTGTGACTTAATAATAGCTAGCAAACATTTCAAACTATATACACAGGGAGAGTTTTCCCCATGGCTTAATGCCGTTTGGAGTCTTACACTATTTGCCCAGCAAAGCTGAGCTGAAAGCTGCTCTCTGCTTTATGGCAGAGGTAATAGAAATTACAGAGGCATCTACTCACAATTCAGATTAATCAGTAATCACCCTCCAGAGCTAAGTCACAGCCTATTACAAGTGTCCAATTCTTCAGGGTCTCTGCCTGTGGGCTGAGGCTGGAATCCTCTGGTTTCAGGGGAAATGGCAGTCTGACCTTATGCTGCTGGATCCTGCTAACTGCTCTCCAGGGGTAAGCAGGCAGGATCTCCAGGTGCAGAGGAAGGATTTTGTGCAGTCTGAGCACGGGTCTAATGCTGGCTAAAGGCAGGCATAAAGCTGCAAGGAAGTATGCAGGCAGGCAAGCAAGCATGTGGCAGAGCCGCAAGTAATGTGGGGAAGGCTGCACGTGAGCCTGTGCACCCCTATTTATTAAATGTGGGCCAAGAGTTAATGGTCTCATTGGCCACTTGAATGACCAATCAGGTTGGCAGTCAGACAAACTTTACCATACTTGGTAAAACCCACAGGCCTGGACTCCAAATATGGGAATCACATGGGCCCAGCACCAGGCAGGCATGAGCTGGGCGTGTGGGGATTTACACAATCAGGTGTCCTGGGCAACTGACTTTATGACCCCAGTCTGTTGTGCCCCTTTGTGCTCATTTACTCCTGGTGCAGGCAGAGAGATGTGTCCAGGCAGAGCAGGCATAAGTAAGCCTTCTTTTGGGCCTACAGGCCCTCCACAACAGCGCAAAAGCATATTAATTGTGTATCAGTGTCATGATAGGCCAAAAATAGGCTTATACATGTCTTGGGTTGCCCAGACATATTTTTCAGCTCTCCCTCTTTCTGTTTTGGGAAGAAATATCATTGGGAAAGAGGACAAAGAACCTGGAGGCACTGAGTCTAAGGACGCTGGCTTGCCCAGACTTGTTTATGTCCTCTGTCGTTTGTGCCTCCCTTGTGCAAGGCCTGAGCTTTTCCCAAATTTAGATAAAGCAAGCCTATGGTTTCACTTAATATGGTCAGGCTTGGCTACCTGCCACTCTGATTGGCTATTCTGTGTCCAAAGGCCCACTAGTCTTGGGCTACACTGATAAAAGGAGATATACAGGTAAACGCAACTTGCTCTGCCATGCATCTCTGCTGTTGCTTGCTGCTATTGCTCTCTGTTTATGGCAGTATTCTGCCATTGCCTTCTGCAGCATTATGCTAAGCTATAAGAGAGCTCTGCCACAAAGTAACAAACTCTGATGCTCTGCGTTTGTTTGCCTGGAAACTGCCTGCCTCTAGTTTACCAGGAACAGGCTCTAAATGCCTCTACATGATTGGCCTGCCTAGCCAGTGTGACATTGTGCTAAGACTGAACATTGCAAGACATCCTGCCTGCACCTGAAAGTCTCTTGCCAAGACAGGAAGTCCTGGAGATACACAAATCACCAGGTGAGCAAAGATATAAAGTCAGAGATTGTTTGCCTCCTTTCCTCAGAAGCCTGGGAAGTATCAGAAGTCTCAGTGGCTGACAGTAACAGAAGTCTCTGAAAGTGTTTGGGTACTATCTGAAGCTGTAGCTAGCCGTGCAAGTTGGGTAATGATATTTTGTGAGTAAATACTTAAAGCCTCTTGTAATTCACTATTGCCTTCTGCCATAAGCAGAAAAAAGCTCCTGGAGTCCATATAGCGGGCAAGAGGTATATTGGCTGCAGGAACCTTCTCTTCCAGTTCAATTTTTGCAAGTTATTTCTAGATCTAGCTATTCCTCTGTATGTTTCCATGACTGTGCAAAGACCCCATTATTATGAAAATTAGCGGCCAGGGGTGGCGAGAGTTCTGAATATCAAAATTAATCATATTAATTTTGGAAAAATATAATCTTGCATTAATTAATTACCCCTTCATTACAATCAGCAATGCATCCACTGCAACTTAGCACTGCTCCAGCTTCTTTACTCCATGTTCCAATCAAGCACAATAGGGTATCTGCCAGGGCTTAATCAATGCCCTGAATTTAGGGGAAGTGTCCAAGTTCCACAGTCTTTGGAGGAAGCAATTTATTGGAGTTGGAGGCAGAGAAAATTGAGTCTCTAGACCAAATTTGCTGTCCATTGAGCTCTGTGCAACCTCCTCTCATGCTTAGGTCATTTCCCTCAGCTTTGTGCTGAGAACTTGACAGATTTCACACCTATGAGCCATCACACTGTGCATTTCTGTGGCAATATAATAATCTTGACTCCTTTATCAGTTTGTTAGATTAGGATTATCGTAAGGCATTTGAGAAATGGGTCACTTTTAACTCTGTATAATTTCTGTATGACAAATGTGGTCATAGTTATATTAATCACTTCTCATCACTTTTTATATAACTTTTGGCATTCATTGTAATTTGATTCTGTAACTAAAGGGAATAATCTATAAAAACAAAATCCTAGTGTCATATTAATTTCTCAGTGCCTAATTTAGTTACTTCAGTTATTAATTTTGTTATTATTCAGTTATTACTTCAGTTATTTCTCATCTAAACTTTTCAAAACTTTTCTGTTTTGTACAACCTGAATACAAATTATAAGTAGAAACTATATAGAGCACTTGATGCTTCAGATTTTAAAATATAATAAATAAGATACTAGTAAGAGTAAATGTTCTAAAAATTTGAAGGGTTCATGTCTTAGTAAAGTAACCAAGTGTGAAACCTTGTCTTTACAAAGATCGCTGGTCTAATGTTAGCAGAAGCAATTGTATTGCATCTCCCAGAGGAATAGAAATAACTTTCTCCTGTACATGTTTAAAAAATCTTGTGACTGACTCAACTACTCATACAGTCAAGCTTTTCACTTCTTTTTTGTCATTGTTTAAGTCCACCTAGCTGGCAGATAAGCACCACTCAGTTCTGGCCACAGGCAGGCCCAACTTTGAGCTGGGTGAGCTTCTGCAAAGTTCTTACAGGAGCCATGACAGTAGCCTCCTCTACACTACTAAAGTCTTGCCAGACACAAAACCAACACTCCTTTTAAGGTGACTCAGACCTTCAGACTTCTGCCACAAATCAATCACTTGACTTTAAAACAGGGAATTCTGGTCAGCTGTATATGACTTCATGGTTTATGGTTTAAGACATATGTAGCTGATCCATCACTAGCTAACTTGTCAGGAAAAGTGAGGAATTCCCAGAGGTTCCCAGTATAAGATGATCTAACATGAAGGAATTGCAATGATGCTTAGCAGAGATATTAAAATAACCACAATCACAAAACCACTAAAGGGAGTATAAATGGTGCTGAAAAGAGCTGAAATAAAATTCATTGGCTTTTTCGCTGGGCATGCTCTATCTTATCAAAATTTGTCCATTTTGAAAACTTCAGGTTTTATGAGGTAAGACTTGACTTCTCAAAAGAGGAAAGAAAATAGAAAAAAATTATTTTACACAGGGAAGAATCAACATGACTGCTCTGAGATTTCTTTCCTGGAAGGATGTTGGCTGAGAAAACCCTACATTCCTAGCAGCTGATCCCCAGATCTAGTAGCTGAAGAATAATTCTACCTCTGCTTTGAGTCAAGCAGAAATACCTGCAGTCTGCAGAACTGCCAACAGACCAGAACGCTCTCACTAAGGTCATTATCTTTAATGAGAGGTGAAAATCTCTTGAAAGGACAAAATATGCAATTAACTTTTTTATTTTCCTGATTAGTGATGAAAATAATTTTTATATGGTTTAGGAAAGGAAATAAAATTTCTCACTACTTCTTCTGGTCTCATCTTTGAAAAATGTAAATATTTTCAAATGAAGCTGCTAATTTAGTAGATGGTTATTCTCCCATCCTGTCCCCATCCTTGTCATTCCCCCCCCCCCCCTTTTTTTTTTTTTTTTTTTTTTTTTGTAAAGTTTAAAGAAGACAGAACAAATGAAAATGCAAATAACAAAATAGCACACAATTTTTGGTTTATTCTGACTTGGCACCAAAATTTTTAACAGAACTTTCATGATCTTATGGATTTTGTATTGAATTTTGAAAACACTTTTTAGCCTTTTATTGAAAAGAAAAAACTATTTCAAAGAAAATATATTCTGTAGAGTAAGACTAAAATTTCAGACTCAAATCATAGTTAGCTAGATCAAACTTCAACTTGTCTTTGATTAAAAAGAATAAAACCAGTTACCTGCAGATTTATCATTGTTGAAATATAAATATATCCATGTAACTATACAGTTTATATATATCCATGTAACTATAGATATATCCATGTAAACTATAACTCACCTAAGTTCTCTCAGCCTATAGACAGTGAATCTATAAAATAATATGTTAATAGCATCAAATTATTATGTTTATTAAAAACCCAACTCAGAATGTGATCATATTCTAGTTGTCTGTATTTCAAAGTGCTAACACATTGTGTTTAAACATTCTCCACTGAGAGACTTACACCATAAATCAGTGTAGTGGTCTATTTTATTTTATAAACATATTTTAACTAAATAAATCAACAAAATGATAAGCTGCAATTTTGCTCTACAAAAAAGTCAAAGACTAAGTGCCCTAGAACAAATGAGATACATAAATTTAACTTCTTTTCTTTGCCCTGGGGAAAAGTAGGAAGATCATTTTCTTTGGCAGCTGGACAAAATGCTAAACCTAAATTCATCATGTTCAAGTCATAAAGCAATATTGTGTTGCTGTTATTGGCAAATACGTATATAACCATAATATTATAATTAGATCTCAAATAAAGAAACTCTGTTTCAATTTTCTTTCTTCCTAAACTTACTGTATTGAAGAAAGTAAATAGGGTAGATTCTTATTATAATAATAATACTCTACTTTTGAACATGTCTGATTTTAGATAGTTTGCCCAGCTGACTTATAAATTCAACTTCTAAATAAGTTTCCTTTCAAATGTGAATAATATGAAATTCATAGCTAAAATGAAAGAATTTTTCTCATGTTGGATTAAAGTGCAACATTTGTCAAAAAGTGAATCATCAACCAGCAGCAGAGAGACAGAGTATACATTAGAAAAAAAACAAACACAAAAGCTAGAAAAATAAATCTTATGCTTTGTGAGTTAAACCAGTCTCTAGCCATTAACAGGCAGAGGCTGATGCCAATCTGCTGTTGCCACTGAAAATATACTGCTCTGAACTACATGGATTTTTCAGTTCCATGTGAATTTTTTTTTCTTGTGCAGCTAGGACTTATGTAGGCATTTACCAGCCTGATAGCCTTTCATGAAAACATAACCAGGTGGATAGATGATGATAGAGCGGTGGATGTAATTTATCTTGATTTCAGTAAAGCATTTGACACTGTCTCCGACAGCATTTTCATAGCTAAATTGAGGAGGTGTGGTCTGGATGTGAGTTGTGAGGTGGATTGGGAACTAGTTGAAGGCAACAAATCAGAGTTGTGGTCAGTGGTATGGAGGCCAGTTGGAGGCCTGTAACTAGTGGAGTCCCTCAGGGGTCAGCACTGAAATCACTACTATTCAATATATTCATCAATGACCTGGATGAGGGCACAGAGTGCACTGTCATCAAGTTTGCTGATGACACCAAACTGGGTTCAGTGGCTGATACACCAGGAGGCTGTGCTACCAGTCAGCAAGTCTTAGACAGGCTGGAGGGTTTGGCAGGGAGAAATTTAATGACATTCAGCAAGGACAAGAGTCTTGCACCTGGGAAAGAGCAACCCCAGGGATCAGTATAGATTAGGGGCTGACCTGTTGGAGCACAGTGTAGGGGAAAAGGACCTGGGAGTCCTAGTGAGTGGAATGTTGACCACAAGCCAGCAATGTGTTCTTGTGGTCAAGAAGGCCAGTGCTGTTCTGGGGTGGATTAGAAGAGTTGTGATTAGTAGATTGAGAGAGGTTCTCCTCTCCCTCTACTCTGCCCTGGTGAGGTCACATCTCAAATATTTTGTCCAATTCTGGATCCTTCAGTTCAAGAAGGACATAGAAATGCTTGAAGGAGTCCATCACAGAGCCACAAAAATGTTTAAGGGAATGGAACATCTTCCTTACAAAGAGAGACTGAGGGAGATGGTGCCATGGTCTAGCCTTGAGCTCTGTGGTAAAGGGTTGGACTTGATGATCTGTGAGGTCTCTTCCAACCTTGGTGATACTGTGATACTGTGAGATATGGCTCTTTAGTTTGGAAGAGACTAACACTGGAACAGATTGCCCAGGGGATTATGGAGCCTTGCTCTCTGGTGATACTAAAAACCTGCCTGGATGTGGTCATGTGTGATCTGGTATAGGTGATCCTGCTCTGGCAGGGCGTTTGGGCTAGTTGATCTTTCAAGGTCCCTTCCAACCCCTAACATTTGGTGATTCTGTGATTCTGTGAATGAAATAATTATTTTCAAAGCAGTCATTTAGAGCCACAAAGAGAGGTTCTGAGTCCCATATTCACTTCTTTACAAAGTATTTTTTACTTCATTTTTGAAACAATGCTCCAGAAAATTAAAGAAGAAAAAGAAATTGCTAACCTCAGTAGACCTTAGGCACTCCTCAAACTGAATAACCTGGACTGAGGAGATTAAAAATGAGTGGTTATTAAAAAGAAACAAGAATTGCTGAAATGAATGTTGCCCAAAGCATTATTAAACTTTAATGCTTTAGACAAGATTAAAATTCCTGAGACTAACTTTCAAGTAACCAGCACTGGAAGCCTAGCACAGCAGACAAACAGAATACAGTTAATCCAGATTGTTTTAGAAGTCTGCTTTAGAATGAAATGAATCACAGTCCTACAGTGCCAATTCCCCTCTATTTGCTAAGGAGACCTGCAGGGTGCACATGAATGCCGGTTTTCGTGTCCACATCTGTTATCTACATGTAGTTCAGTGACTTCCTTCTGCAATCTCTATCAGCTAGCAATAAAAGAGAGAGGACACAGAAAAGTAATAAAATACAGTTCTTGACATATTTTCTATCCCTGGAGATGTCCAGGTATTTCAGGAGTACTTTTTGCTTTCTTTCCTGAGGGAGTATAAAATAAATTTCCACCCAGATTTATTTATATTGCAATCTAACATGATTATATTTTCAGTGATATCTGTATATTCACCTGCAAGTTCAGCGCTTAAAACGACCTCATCATCTTGACATACTCTTTAATCAAAGAGAATAAGTAAGTGCATTTGGAAGACAGTTATTCAAACACTAGACATGCTTCCAAAGATCTCTGTTTTCTGTAGAAAATAACTCAGAATATTAGAATATCATGTTAGCTAGATTTGGGAAAGATTAGTTCCTCTTTTATCTTTTCTTTCTTTGACTTTTTTTTTAAACTATCTGTATTTATTTTCTAATTATTTATTTTGGGTCCTACAATTTCCATAAGCACATAGAGTGCTAGACAATACATTTCATTTATTTATAGCATTCCTTTGAGGTCTTTATAAGTGCACCAAACTCCCTTATTTAAATATATGGACTTTATGAAGTATCTGAAAACCCTCTGTTTCCATTGTTGTTAATTCAACGATATCAGCTTTTTCTATAGTTTATTATCACTTCAGCAGTGAAAAAGGAGTTTCTAATCATTCACACTCCAGTGTTCAAGGACCTAGGAAACCCGCGGAGACCTCTGAAAAGAACAAAAAAGGGATTGAAGGTATTAAACAATGGAGATGAAACTATTTGTTTGTTATTGCTACCAAATCAATTTCCCACTCAAGAAACTAATGGTGATTCAACATCAAGAGATTTCATAACCATATGAATGCTTAAGCTTTACTGACTCTGAGGAGCAAAGGAAATTAAATGGAAAAATAAAAGGAAAGAAAACAGCAATCTAGTATGGAAGCTATCCTCTTAAACATCAGTGCTTAAAAGCATGGATGAATGAAAGACTGACAGAAACAAACCTAATGGCTGAAATCTCTGTGGCAATCTATTTTGGACACCATACAAGGTCTTTACAGACTGCTATTCATGCCATAAAGCATGATAACAAAGAAATCAATGCTGGTGTTTCTTTGCATTAATTTAGACTGTAAGTGCATAATTTAAAAGATAGCAGTTAGAATCAGCATGACTCTGCCTTAAAACATTAGGCATATGAGAAAAAAAACAAAGAACTAGAAAGTTCATATCAAAACACTTTCCCCCAAATATATGTCAGCTGAATATTTAAATAATACCACTTATTTTACTGCAACTGCATTTGACTAAAAAAAAAAAACAAATTCTCAATGTGTAAAAACTTCAATAGTGTAAAAATCTGCTTCGAGATATGTAGAATGAAAAGTTTCTATCTGAAAAATAGAGAGCTAGACATACAACTTTCTTCTGGATTATTTAAAAAACCTGCTTTAGAACAAGATGCACAAAGAAGGACACCAATCTTATTTTGGGAACATTTCTAGAGCACATGGGTTTTGGGGGGTTTAGGGTTTTTTTTGTTTGCTTGGTGCTTTTTTGATGTTGGTTGGTTAGTTGGGTTTTTTTGTTTGGGGTTTGTTTTCTTTTTTGGGTAATCTTACCTGAAGTAGTATCCAAATAAAACTTTGTCTTCAAGAAATCCAAATCTTGAAGCTATCCAATGACAAAAGCTACAATCTGAAAAATACAGAACTGGTAATTTTTACATTGCCTTAATTCTTATTTTCTGCTTGTACAGAAAGAAGCCAGAGAGATCAGGGGGTTATTCTTACTACCTTCACAAACCTGCACATAATTTCTTGTTCTTTGTGCTTTGGGTAAATAAACACTAATCCTTTAGTTATATCTGGAATTTTCTCTAGATGGCCCTTGTATTTCTTCTAACACATGTCCATTGCTCTGATATTATCTGCATGTACATTAACAGGTCTTGAGGTCATTATGTTACAAATTTATGCCAAATTTAAAAAAAAAAAAAAAGAGTTTTTGAAAAGCAATAGTAGAATCCTTGCAGGAACTAATCAATGAAAATTCATTAAAAGCATGTATATAAAGGAAAATCTGAAAGGAAAGATACAAAGGTAGTTAGTATTTAAGGGAGTAGGTGATTGCAGCAGAAAGTCACAGCAAGAATACATTCAAACAAGCAGTTCTAAAAGTTTAAACTGTGTATCATCATCATTTAGCTTCCTTACTCCCACTTATCCAGGAGTATTTTGTGTACACCTTGGACAGTTATTTCAAATCCTTTCATTTCATCTGCATGCTTTATTAGCATTCTCATCTCTCTTCCAGATTATCAATGAGCATATTAAATGGAGGTCAAGATTCTGGCATCTAGAGTTAGCAGATAATACCTCTCATCTACTTACTTCACTGCTAATTTTCATCAGTCTTCATTACAGACTTTTTGTGATATTTCTGTCCATTGATTGTGTTCTCTGCAGAATAATTTGTAGCAATTTTTCTATCCCCAATCCAAACAGCCTCAGATCTCAGTCTCTCTTCACAGCAGAGATGTTCCAATCCTGCAGCCGTGCTTGTAGCTTTATGTTGGACTCTTCCCAGCAGATCCTCATCTGTCCTGACTTAAACACAGTATTCCATATGTGGTCTTTCCAGGGCAGAGCAGAGGGGGAGGAGAACCTCCCTAGACCTGCTGAAAACACCTTTCTTAATGCTCACCAGGATGCCATTAGCCATCTTGGCCACAAGGGCACATTGCAGTCCCATGGATAACTTGCTGTCCACTAGGACTCCAAGGTCTTTCTCCATGGAGCACTGTGATTCTGAAACCAAAAGCAGTATTTTTTAAAATATCTAAATATATTCTGTGATGCTCAGCTTCTTTTACAATCTTATGAACAGTGACTGTATACATAGCTTGGGAAATCAAAGGTTCTTTGCCTCACCAGTTCTAATAAGAAGAAAGGAGAAAGCACTCTTCTACAATAACGTGGAAGAAGAACAGTATGAAAGATACTCAGAAAATTATATTAAGATACTCTGGAATTGCACTGATGCCTCCTGGTAAGTAAAACTACATTTGAACTAGTTAATATACACAAGCTTCAAGAAATTCATACTTGAAACAAAGAAATGCTAGCATTTGCTGCAAATTATTTAATAATTTTATTTATTTACTTGTTTGAATATTCTTCCCTATTTTATCAACATGTCCAGCCTGGACATCTAATGATGCCCTTATAAAGCTTGGTTAGGGTGTATTTGCATCACAAGCAGTAAGGAAAACTGCTCAGCTTGCTTCCTGGTCATGTCTAAATCTCCAAATAGCAGCATCAAATCAAGAAGTTGTTGTGGAAGGCCAAAATAGGCCAAATTAGGCTCACCCAGACATGTTTACCTGCTCTCCCTCCTTCTGCTGTTGGGGGAAACAAGGGCAAGAAAGGAAAACAGAAGGTCTGACACCTTTGGATCTCCTCCATGTCCCCTTCCAAACTTGCAAAGAGGGTACCCTCACATGTTTACACACTTGTTTGTGTTCTGCCTTAAAATGGTTACGTTTGGCAAAGCAGCATGCTGGCTGATCTGTGGCCAAAGGAACTATTAGTCTTGGGCTGTATTGATAACGAGAAATGAGCAGGTAAACACAGTGTGCTGGCTTGCTTAGCCAGTGTGACATCATGCCTGTCTGCACATCCTCAAGACATCCTGCCTGCCCCTCTGCAAAGCTCCGTGCCTAATTTGGATTTCAAGAAGAACCAGGATCAGGTCAGAGATCGTCTGCCTTTCTGCCAGCACCTCATTAGATCCTGGGAGGTCTACGGGCCTGAATAGTGTTGTGGAGGGCAGGAATTAATGTGTGGCCGAGTTGGGAATTTATCAAAAATAGTTAATTTTTATTTTCCCAAAAACCCGCCCCCACAACTATATATACAAAGATTAATTTAGTTTGATAAGCAGATTCAGTTGCATGAGAATTAATCTACACGGATACCATCAATAATCTGACTATATTGGAAGTCAGAAGTTGGAAAAGGCGTCGGCTATTAATTAATAGCAGTTTCTTACTAAATTAAGCTAAGCCAAATAACTCACTCAGGCTGGCTCGTGCGGTCTGTCTTCCTCCTCCAGCAACTGCAGGTGAATCGTTAAGGGTCGTTAGGCACACAAAGATGTCAGTAGGAAAGCGAATTCCTGAAGGTCTCTGCAGTCCAGCCGAGGAGAGTGTGTGAGCTCAGGCAGACACATACGTCCAGGCACGGGCAAAATCCAAAGCAGGAACCCCAAAGGTGGGAAGACCCCCAATATTTATAACCTTCGCTAGACAAAGGGCAGAGTTACCACACCTTAGGCGTGAAAGCGCACAGCCAATCCCAGCCTGGCTCCATCGTGGGAACTCACGGGGCAGCCCCCCCCCCTTCACGGGGCAGTCCTCCCCCCCTTCACGGCTGCAGGGCAGGCGAGGGGGGGGAAACCAGGCGGCTTTCCCCCTTTCCCCCCCGAAGTCCAGGCAGGAGAGGAATTTAGGGGTACAGGAATCCAGGACAAATAGCTAATAAGACATTGACAGAACTCCCTGCTAGTATTTGGGTACTGTCTGGAAACTGTAGTTAGCCAGAGGAGTCTGGAGATATAATTTTTGTGAGTAAATACTGAAATGCCTCTTTTGCAAAGTTCTGTGAACTCTTAAGAGAATCTGAATGCCTCATGCCCTAAGCAGAAAGGAGCTTCTTGAGTCCCTCTAGTGCGCAAGCAGTATAATTGCCTGCAAGAACCTCTTTCCAGTTCTCATAGTTTAATGTTTGTTGTATTAGTGCTAGTTACTTCTTAAGTGTTCTAGACTCTGTTCTCATCTGTGTAATGTTTTCATGACTGTTGCAAAGAACATATTATTATTAAAATTGTGTCTGGTAGAGAGACTCCTGAATATAAAAAAATAATAAACTATATTAATTTTTAAAAATGCCAACTCACAGTCATACTTACCCATCACTACATAAGTACATTATAAATGGGAAGTTTGTTTAAGTAGCAACAGAATGTAAGGAGCCAAAAAAGTTACAAATATGTCATAGAATTGCTTGGGTTGGAATGGGCCTCTAAAAGTCATCTAGTTTCAGCCCCCTGTAGAGACATCTTCCACTGGATCAGATAAGCTGCCCTTTGTGTTCAATTTATGAGTTTTATACTCTAACTCTGGCTGTCTCTTTCTTCTAGGTGATATTTAGCATGATTTGGGTGGAGAATCGAGTAACATAGTCATGTATGTTTAGTATGTACTCCATTTGGTTCATTATCATACTCAGGGGTCTTTAACATTAAAATTGCAGTTTATTCGGCAAAGGTCTTCACTCAGACATTCTGGCCGTCTAAATCTGTTTCAAAGTTGGGTGTTTATGTTATTTTAGCTCTGTTTCATCAGTTTTAACCAAAACAGGGTGGTGTTGTCTTCATAAGACTGCCTCCCTGAACCAGTACAGGTTGAGAGGTGATCTGCTGGAGAGCAGTCCTGTGGAGGGGGACCTCCACGTGGTGGATAACAAGTTGTCCATGGGACAACAATGTGCCTTTGTGGCCAAGAAGACCAATGGAGTCCTGGGGTGCATTAAGAAGAGTGTGTTCAGCAGATGGAGAGAGGTTCTCCTTCCCCTCTGCTCTGGTGAGACCCCCATCTTGAGTACTGCATTCAGTTTTGGACTCCCCAGTTTAAGAGGAAAATGGATCTGCTGGAGAAGGTCCAGTGGAAGGCCACAAGGATGATTAGGGGACTGGAACATTGCCTGATGAGGAGAGGCTGAGGAACCTTGGGCTGTTTAGTTTGGAGAAGACTGAAAGGGGATTTAGCAAATGTTTAGAAACATCTGAGGGCTGGTCAGAAGGGGGGCTCTGCTCACTTGCTCCCTGGGATAGGACAAGGAGCAATGGATATACGTTGAAGTACAGGAGGTTCCAGCTCAACACAAGGGGGAACTTCTTTACTGTAAGGGTCACAGAGCACTGGCACAGGCTCCCCAGGGAGGTTGTGGAGTCTCCTTCTCTGGAGACTTTCAAGGCCTGTCTGGATGCGTTCCTCTGTGACCTGAGCTAGGCTGTATGGTCCTGCTCTGGCAGGGGGTTGGACTTAATGACCTGTTTGGGTCCCTTCCAGCCCCTAACATCCTCTGATGTTAGGCTTGGCAGGCCAGCTTCATGGATCTTCATTTAAATGACCTTGGTGCTTAAGTGCACTTAATCAACTTGGTTTTCTGTCCCAAAGTAAGCTAGGCAGTTATCCCACAACTATATAAATTGCAAATGTCGGTAATTTGTTCCTGATTGATTTAGACTACGCACTACAGTATATGGCTGGACAACCTGCCAGACAATGGAGAATAAAACATCCTCCATATCAATATATAAAGTTCTTTCCCCTATTTTCCTTCATGACTCTTCCTTACCTTTTATCTTCAGACCACTGGTCCCAGACCAATACAGCAAGTTTTTTTTTCAAATTGCTTAAGAAAAAAAATTCCAAACACTTCTGTGTTTCTACAGCCCAGAGAAATATATGAGTGCATTTGCCCAAACACTAACAACATTGATAGAAAATCTAGAATGCCAGGAGAAAGAAAGTAAATCTTATGGAATTGTTTTGATTTATTCTATGCCAAGAAGTGAACAACATACCTCCCAAACAGGAATTAATTCAAACAAAGGAGTTTCACTGATATATGAAGATGATGGATGCTGCTCGCTCTTTATATTATGATTTATAGATAGTCAGCATACATATATTTTGAATGTTGAATTTATATTGCTGAAAAATAGTCTCAAACTACCATCGTTGGGAATGGGAATCAAGTAAGGTTAACAAAATGACTGTGAAACAATAAGGTCTGTGTAATGTAGCACCCGAAAGCAAAATTTAAGAGCACCTAGAGAAACAACATTTTCATGCATGAGAGGGAGGAAGAAAGGAAGTACTTTCAGTGCTCAGTTTTGACATAAAATACTTATCCTGCCTTTTACACATTGCCACCTCTTATACTTATTTTTCTTTGTTTGCATGACAACATACATTTGTGCATATGCAATTTCTTGGCACATTTAGCCATTGACAAAGCTTATGTGGATCCATTTACAGAGAAGTGATACTGCTGTAAGAACACTAAAGGCGATGTGGAACAGTTTAAATGAAAGTTGTACTTCAGAAGCCACAAAAACTGCTCCCCATTGTCCAGGAGCTTTAATGACCCTTTGCAAATAAGCAGCAGGACTGTTAACAGGCAGGAATCATGTGATAAATATGTTGTAGAATACAATTACTTTATGTTAAAACAAATGGCACAATTAATTTTAATAATGAAACATGGTATACTGCTAATTGATAGTGCATTAGCTTTTTACAGTACATGGAATAAAGAAATGATGGGAAAAAATAAATACATGCTTTCCTGTTGTATGTTAACAATCCTAGCATGTACAGAGGTTCATAAATAAACCCCCTCTACTACAGTAGAAGCGTCAACAGTGCTTCTGCAAAGACTGTGGAATGCAAAATATCCTTTAAAAAATGCATTATTATAGTATTTTTTAAAAATACTGTGTTCATTCTGAAATTATTGAAATATTTTCATAATTATTATAAATATCTAGTCCCTCATTTTTGTACTGGGTACCTATACACTGTTAGCAAAATCACGTGCTCAAAAGGAGGACTTTGCAGTAAATCAGACTGATATTTCATACAACCAAAACCTTTTTAAGGTGAAGTTTATGACATCATCCCTTAGAGCAGTCTGTACCCTATTAAAATGACTCATTAGTTTGAAACAAGCCTCTTCTGAACTACCAGCTTCTTTGTCATATTTAAGTTTTAATAACACTGGACAACCTTGTAATTTGCCCCCCAGCAAGTGGGCTAAGTGTATATGTAGATAAACGTACCTAATATCATGGAATTAAAATTACAGGTAACATTATAAGTAAATGAACCAGTCTTGTGTCTCTTTAGGGGTATCTTTTTGAAATAAAGTCTGTGATCCCATGTCTTCCCTTTTATTCAGTACTAAACAGAGTGCAAGCACCTGAAAGTGAATGCTCCCTGGCTTTGCAACAACTTGTCTAAGGTTATCAGAATTTACATGTGTCCTTTCACATTGTAGAAATTTCCTCAACTTCACATACCTGTTGATTTTAGGTACTGTAACTCCTTTCATTTAAATATATCGACCTTAAGACTGTAGAATTTGAACATATTTTACATTTGAATGTATTTAGCCTACTCTCCCATGCAAAGTAGGGAAAGGCCATGGTAGCCATACAAAACTCTGCTGAGAGAAGGAAAGGCTAAATAAAAAGGTCTTTTAGTATAGCTCTGTCATGTAGAGGTGACTTCTGAGGTTCAGTCTTTGCACTGTCCTCCTCCTAGCTCATTATTCAGAAACTGTTATGGACAAAACCTACTGGATTGACTCTGTAACCACCATTGATGTTATCCATGAAAAAAAAGGTAATGTGGACAAATTGTAGGTATTCAGCTGTATCACATAATGCAGTAAAAAACATCAAGATCATCTAAACCTGAAAAAGCATACGCTGGTTATTCACTTTCTGAGGGGCATGAGTTCCTCTTTGCTTTTACTCTACCATACTACCTCTTATCTTCCCAAATATAGCTCAATTTCTCCTCTGTCCATCTTCTGTATTCACCATTGGAAAATTATTTCTTGGGTTACTGATTGCAGTACCAAATTTTTAGGTGATTCACCTTATTGAAGAACTTAGAGCCCAGTTTGAGGTTGCTGCATTGTATAGTGTTTATTGTTGAATGCTAAGGTGATGAAGTTCATGACTACTCAGTTCTGTTAAAAACCCAGTGGCAAATTCAGCATAGAACAGGCTAGTTGCTTGAGACTAAAAGCTGAATTGTTCTGGTAGTAGCATAATAGTTCTTTTCAATTAAAAAAGCCCTAGATTTCAGATTTTTTATTTTGAATACACTAATGCTAGACAGCAAGCATAATTGAGGTGTTCAAATTTTCACACTAGTTAAAAGGATCACTTGGGAGAAGCTTTCTCCCCTTAATGTATCTGCCCACTGGAAATAAAGAAGCGCTTTTATGGGTTAAGAAGGTGAAAATAAGATAAGATACCTATGACAGGGTAACATAGCAGCTAAACTAAGATTTTCTCTATGTGGTGGTTTTGGCCTGGCTGGAGGCCAAATGCCCACCAAAGCTGTTCTATCACTCCCCTTCTTAAATAGACTGGGGAGAGGGAGAAATATAACAAAAGGCAGTCATAAGATATAAGCAATTTAATAATGAAAACAAGCAAAGCAATAGATAGTGCAGAAGCAAAAGCAGAGAGAGATGTTAGTCTCCACCCCATCAGCAGGATGATGTTCAGTCTCGGGAAGCAGGGGTCTCTACACTTGGTGGTTACTTTCAGAGAACAGACATCATGGATGAATCTTCCCCAAATTACCTTCTTTCACTTCCTTATATCTGAGCTGATGTCATATGGCATGGAATATCCCTTTGGCCAGTCTGGATCAGCTGATTTGGCTGTGTCCTCTCAGTTCTTGGTGCAGGGAGATATTGGAAAAAACCGAGCCTGGGTGCTCAGCTTAGCAGTAGCCACAGCATTGACACATTATCAAAGCTCAGCTAAAGCACAGCATTAAAAAGATGTTTTGAGAATTAACCCCAGCTCAGCCCAAACCTACTACACAGGATTACAGGTTCTGATTTAAGCACTTAGTATCTATGCAGGTGGCAATTCACCAGTCTTGATTTCATTTTCTTTTTTCGTTCCTCTTCTCTTTTTCTTTTTTTTATGTTTTATCTTTTTTTCCTCTGCTTTTTCCCGCTTTCCTTTCCTTTCTCTTTTTTTTTTTTTTATTTTTTATTTTTTTTTAATTTTATTTTTTATTTTTTATTTTTTATTTTTAATTTTTTTTTGGTCCTTGGAGAGATGATAGTGCACAGCTTGTGAGAAAGATAGTGTAACTACTGACAGGTGTAAATTGCTAATTTTCCCTGATGTAATCCTGCTGCACAATATCAAAGACAGCAAATAAGTGGAAAAGTTTTTAAAAAGCATGATGAATGAGGATGCCACTGCATCAGTCTTGTTTTCAGTCAACTGGGCTTCACATACATGGGAAAGTTCATTTTAAGATTTGGCCTATGTGACCTGTGTATTCATCTGGATCTCAAATAAGAACATGCAGTTTGCTGCTTCATGTGGTCCTGACATTTTAGGAAATAATTAGATTTTCCTGACCCTTTCTGCCAGATCTTAATTGTATGGTTGATAGAGGGATAAATGGCAATTATGAACGCTGTCTGCTGTCTTCATTTCCCTCTTCCCCTCCTCCTCTTCTGCTTAATCAAATTTTAATGCCGGATTAATGATTTTGTTACCTACTTTGTCACAACACTATTAAAAGAAAACAATAAACAAACAAGAAAACCCACCAAACCAACCAATCAAACAAAAACCAACACCCTGCCTTTCTTAAATAAATCATATACTTAGCCTGCTTTTGCAAAGCTATACTATCAATTAAAAATATAGTGACTTTAAAATTACATAGAGTTTCAGCTATTGTGGTCATACTTGCTAGTTTTTGTGATAGTACAGTCAGAGTTTCCTGGTATATTTTTCTTTCTCCTGTGGCAGAACCTTGAATGTCACCTTCACACACTCCAGCTAACAAGTATAGCTCAACCATCTCTATGTGCCAGCAGGTATAATCTGTTGGAATGCCACTTGATGTAAACAGTCTGCCTTAAAGAGCAATTAAGCCATTGCTGAAACTAAGTCTGTATAAGTCAAGATGTTAATAGGCAGTAGCTGCAGGGAATTAATAGAAAACAATATCATGGAAACTGAAAGATGTATATATATATATATACATATATATATATATATAATTATTATTGTTATTATTTCCCTAATTCTCCCTGTTGTAAAATGAGGATACAAATATCCAGCAAAATCTGAAACTATGTAATGCATTTTGAAGGTTACTGACACAGAAATTGCTTAATAAATTTTCAGGGTTACCAGCCTTATAACAGTCATGCAAATCACTTTGCTACAGGTTTTAATGAAGTTAAGAACCGATAATACCATTGTACAGTTAAGAGTGGTCATCAGCTCTGATTTCGAGAACAAGGCTGTACTGAGTAAAGGAAAAAAATTGAACCAAAGTTACAGCTAGGATAGGAAGAATATGAGTTTTCACACGACTAGCCAAGGAAGCACAGACAGACAGGAAGGCACAGCTTTATAAAACACATCTCAGCAGCAACTCATGGAGTGGGTGAGTTAAAATAATATTTATTTGTTTGGAGTCTGAATTCATGTGCCTCCCTGGGTTCTAAAATGAAGTCACTCACACCATCTGCTGTTTAGCAAATCCTATTTTTATGTTACACTGCTGCTACCTGTGATGTGCCAAGTAAGATCCAGTGCCTCCCGGTATCATGTCTTGTCCAGAAAATCACCTGTTTCAGCTGACGAAGAGAGCACTAATTGAGCTAATGTTTATCATGTCTTGAATGCTCCCATGCCTCCATAGTGTTGTGACTTCTTCTGCCTTGCAGATAACAGTTAATAAACACCTTGTAATATTAATTTTCTGTTATGGATTTATACACAATTAATTATTGGTTATTAATTTTGATATCCAGGTGACCGTTATTAATTACTATGAAATTTATTGATTAATATTAAATATCTCCAGAAGAACTTATTTACAATGTCCAAATGCATATCTACACACAGAGAGAACAGGCAATTTAGAACAATTAAGAAAACTAGCAAAAATATAGACAATTTAAACAGTTGGAAAGAGAATCTTGTGGCCAAAATGCCACCCTCCCTCTAGGGAGACCTGAGGGGCTCCTTTCTGCTAAGGCAGAAGGCACAATAGAATTTACTTACAAAATCAGAACTTTCAATTACAAAGAGGTTTTTTTAGATTATCTGTTCACAAAGTAGTCTCTCCAGATTTCCAGGGCTGCATTATAGTATTGGACAGTACCCAAAGCATGTGAAGGGGTAGCTGTCAATGCCTTCAAAGCCATTAGAGGCTTTGGAGTTTCCCAGGCTCTTTGCTCAGGAAGCTGGGGGTTTAGCACAGTCTTTGACCTGGGCTTGAGTCTTCCAGGACGATGGTGTGCAGGCAGGTACGATGTCATGCAAATGTGCAGACAGGCACAATGTTACAGAGCAGGGCGAGGCAAAAGCATGGCAGAGCACAACAGCAGAGTACAAATGTAATGGTAGAACCCATTGTGTTTACCTGCTCATCTCTTTTATCTATTCAGCCTGAGACTAATAGCACTTTGGCCATAGAGATTACCCAATCAAAGTGGCAGCTTGCCAACTTGACTGTATTAGGTGATCTGGGGCTTGCTTTTACCTATGTTAGGGCAGGACACTGACAAGTGTATAAACACCTGTGGATACCTGCTTATCACTTTGTGAAGAGACATATGGCACTCACTTCCCCCATCAGCAGAAGTGAGGGGCAAGCTAGGACATATTTTGGTCCACAACATCTTGTAACTGACATTGGTCAGTATAATCCAGTGTATATGCCATACATCGTTGTACTGGGTATCACAGTATCGCCAAGGTTGGAAGAGACCTCACAGATCATCAAGTCCAACCCTTTACCACAGTGCCCAAGGCTAGACCATGGCACCAAGTGCCACATCCAACCTTGCCTTGAACAGCCCCAGGGACGACGACTCCACCACCTCCCCAGGCAGCCCATTCCAGTGTCCAATGACTCTCTCAGTGAAGAACTTTCTCCTCACCTCGAGCCGAAATTTCCCCTGGCGCAGCCTGAGGCTGTGTCCTCTTGTTCTGGAGCTGGCCACCTGAGAGAAGAGAGCAACCTCCTCCTGGCCACAACCACCCTTCAGGTAGTTGTAGACAGCAAGAAGGTCACCCCTGAGCCTCCTCTTCTCCAGGCTAAACAACCCCAGCTCCCTCAGCAAGTAAAAAATCTTGCACCATAGCTGTATGATGCCTTGAAATAATAGTCAAATAAATTGCTCAGCTCCATCCTTATACACACTATGTCATTCAGCCAGCATTTTAAGCATTGGCAGGAGTTTACTCCCAGGAAAATCCCAATAACCTCATTACTGACTGACATCACTCAGGCCTGCCTAGAAGACATTGTTTCAGTTTCAACTGGTATCATGGGATCTGTGACCATAAATAAACAGGTGTTCTGATGAGGCTATGCTAGTGACATAGTTTGTACTAATTCATCACCAAGCACTCTACATGAGACTAATATATCAATAAACTCAAATCTCACAAGTCTTTGGTCTCTCCATGTACTTCCACAGGTGGAAGAGTAAGAAACAATGAAGAAATAATGTTTAAAGAAGCAAATTACTGTGTTCAGTCAGAAGACGCACTTAAAAAGAAATATTAATAAATTGAGCAGGACTATTAAATTAAAAAAGAGCTGGAACTATATTCTTCCATTATGGTAGGCTGCATCTAGGTTTGAAATTAGATGATCTATTTAATTTCTAGTCTCATCACTCTTCTAATCCTGAAATAGTTTCCAATATTTTCAGTATCATACATTTCCTTGAGATAAACTCAAAATTTAAACATCTATCTTGTGCATAGGTTCTGCTATACTTCTCTACTGTATTTTCTTTCTCCTTTGACATCTTTTATTCAGATTCTCAGTTCAATATTTTTCTGTATCCTTTATTGCAAACCTTGTCTTTTCTGTCCTTGTCAAATGAAAGCAGTGCTCTTCCTCCTATTTCTTCACTGCCATTTTCCTTTATTGCTTCTCTTCTTTCAAAGCAGATGAAGAGCTGTATAGTACCTCAGTTAAAAGTCACCAATATCAAAGTAGTAAAAATACACTTAAGGGCTGCACAACAGAATGGGAATTGTGAGATATTTAAGGGCAATGCAGTGTTGATGAACAGGAAGCAAATTACTTTTATTGTAAAATTAACAAAATTTTAGCAGAAACATTTTCCTTAATTTTTCTTACAGTTCTGTGATGGTTTGGGTGTTCCCTGCCCCCCCACACTTTAGAAATCACCCAGACTAGACTCAGCCTGCTCTGGAAATATGAATAAAGCTACCCCTCTCAACCTTACTGCAGTCCCAAGGAAGAATGGAGGTTCAGCCAAGGGGTTAGGAAGCAAAGTGGTTTAGAAAAGAAGCGGAGGGTGAGGTTAGAGATGCAGCTCATCCAGTTCCCCAGCAGAAGCGAGAAGAGACTCCCTTATCTATGTTTTGCTTTTTGTTTTTATATATCTTAGCAAGCCTATGAGGGAAGTAGACATCACCACTGTTTTCCTTTCACAGCTTGTAATGTAGTTCTTCTCACCAAAACATTCTAGCTAGCTTCAAAATCATAAAAGTAGATACAATTTCATATGTACATGAATATAGATTTTACTAAATATTAATGAAGATGAACTGTTAAATCTCAGTGCAAAATGATAAAGGAAAAGCAGTGATCACAATTTGTAATTCTAAGACTGGACGCAGATGGATATCCACGTGCTTTATTTCACATTGTTCATCATAATAATATTTATACCAGTGTTTGTTTTGTCAATGGCACAGATGATAAACTAATAATATTTGGAATATTTTACAAGATGTACAAGCAAAAGTGTCACTTGATTGTGAAGACAAAACTGTCCTTGTCCCAGGTTAGGGCAGATCCCTCCCCTGGGGAGAAATAAACTCACCACAATACAGATTTTTTTTTTTTTTTTGAAAGTCAGGGAAAGATGAAATTGCATTTCTTATAGTATAACATTGTAAAGAGAGATAATAACTAGAGAAGGAAGGGAAAAAAATGCAATAACCTTAAGGGAGATGGGGGAGGGGTCAAGCGTCGGCAAAGCAGCAGAAGCAGCAGCAGCCAA
Organism: Pogoniulus pusillus; assembly: GCF_015220805.1. Classification (NCBI taxonomy): domain Eukaryota; kingdom Metazoa; phylum Chordata; class Aves; order Piciformes; family Lybiidae; genus Pogoniulus; species Pogoniulus pusillus. The sequence goes on along the minus strand of NC_087267.1, from coordinate 24,226,040 downwards.
AACAGCAGCTGGGGAAGATAGGCACAGCTGAAGCAGCAGAAGCCATCAGGAGAAAGGGGAGAACAAGCTGTGCTTCTAGACATCAAGCTCTTGATGCTCCAATGAAATTATATTAATTTATCTATTGTTGCCATTATATGGCCTATCCCTGGAGTGTTCATCTTTCCCCTATGTCTGAGCTAGAAAATCAGCTCAAATGGCCACAGTCCTTTACAGATTGTCATAGAGATCTTTATTTTCCTTTCCTAAATATCTGAAGACATCCTGTTTAATATCTTGATGAGGAGATTGAGAGCACCCTAAGTAAATTTGCAGACAGCAATAAGTTAGGTGGGAGTGTTGATCTGTTGGAGACTAGGAAAACTGTTCAAGGGATCTGAGTGGGCCAGAATGATGGGCTGAGCCAAATCATGTCAGCTTCAAAAAAGCAAAGTTCTGACTCTCGCACTTGGGTTGCGACAACCCCAGTGGCTGGAAATCTGCTCAAGAGAAAGGGACTTGGGGATGTTGATTGACAGTGGAGGAAACTGAACATGAGCTAGCACTGTGCCCAAGTGGCTAAGAAGGCCACAGGGTCCTGGCATGCATCAGAAATAGTGTGGTCAGCAGGACTAAAGAGGTGATCCATTGTACTCAGCACTGATGAAGCCACACCTGGAGTACTGTGTCCAGTTTTGGGCACTGCAGTATAAAAGAGACATCAAGGTGCTGGAGCATGTCCAGAGAAGGGCAATGAAGCTGGTGAAACCCCTTGACAATAAATCCTATGAGTGGCTGAGGGTGCTGGGGTTGTTTAGTCTGAAGAAAAGGAGACTGAAGGAAGACTTCATTGCTCTCTACAATTATCTGAAAAGAGGTTGTAGAGAGGTGGGGGTTGGTCCCCTCTCACAAGTCACAATTGATAGGACAAGTGGAAACTACATTGTTAGGCCAGAGGAGATTTAGGTTAAACATTAGGGAAAAATTCTATACCAAAAGGCTTGTCAAAGCCTGGAACAAGCCACCCAAAGAAGTTGTGGAGACACCATCCTTGAGTGTATTTAAAAGCTGTGTAGGTATGGTGCTCAAGGATATGTTGTGGGAGTGATACTGGTAGGGTGTCGTGGAGGGGTTCATCTGGGTTTTGGGGAATGAAATATGAGGCTGAATTTTAAAGGATTTAAATAATTTAATATTATATACACAAGGAACTCCCCCTTCCCCAAACTTATTTACAGCTACCCCACACAAGCTCTTTGTATGCGGTTCCAAAATTATATTACAGAAGGTCTATATACAGAAAAATTGGGAACTTAGCAGAGGTTTGAAAGGATTTAGGAAGAGAGTCTGTGGCATGAAAGTGCCACTGGTAAAATTTGAAAGTTTATGCTGGCTTAGCTCGGATTTGCTCAGTTACTCACTGGCTGGAGTCAGTTTCACACAGTATCACACAGTATCACAGTATCATCAGGGTTGAAAGAGACCTCACAGATCATCAAGTTCAACCCTTTACCACAGAGCTCAAGGCTAGACCATGGCACCAAGTGCCACGTCCAACCTTGCCTTGAACAGCCCCAGGGACGGTGACTCCACCACCTCCCCAGGCAGCCCATTCCAGTGTCCAATGACTCTCTCAGTGAAGAACTTTCTCCTCACCTCAAGCCTAAATTTCCCCTGGCGCAGCCTGAGGCTGTGTCCTCTCGTTCTGGCGCTGGCCACCTGAGAGAAGAGAGCAACCTCCTCCTGGCCACAACCACCTTTCAGGTAGTTGTAGACAGCAATAAGGTCACCCCTGAGCCTCCTCTTCTCCAGGCTAAACAATCCCAGCTCCGTCAGCCTCTCCTCGTAGGGCTTGTGCTCATGGCCTCTCACCAGCCTTGTCGCCCTTCTCTGGACATGCTCAAACATCTCGATGTCCCTTCTAAACTGGGGGGCCCAGAACTGAACACAGTACTCAAGGTGTGGTCTAACCAGTGCAGAGTACAGGGGCAGAATGACCTCCTTTCGATGGTCCCAAATATCGTGGGTTTGAATAGTTCAGCTCAGGGGTTATTGGGGCACACTGTCTAGAGCTTCCACGGGCATAGTCAAGCTGGGAACGGTGGGCTGGAGCGGCGGCTGGCCAGGAGTGCCTTGGTCAGTTCCCTGGGCTGGTGCCATGGGCTGGAATCATGCAGTGGTGGTGGTCCCCAAAAGCGTCTGGAAGCAGCTAGGAGCAGCAGTTGGAGGAGGGTGGCAGGATAGGAGGGAGGTGCGAGATGCGAGATAGCAGGGATACTGAATTGTCCCTTTTTATGAGTTTTGAGCCCGCGATTGATGGTCCCTAGGCCACAATTCTGTCCAATAGGGACTTGGCAACAGGCCAAAACATACCAAATAAGGTGAAGTCCAGGGGTCCAGTACCCCCAGATATGGAGAGGGCTCAGGTGGATTCGTCACCCTAGGCGTGTGAGCTTACACAACCTGTTTACTTCAACCTTCGAGGAGGCAACCCAGACTCGAAGGCACCAAGGCTATTGTGTCCCTTTGTCACCCTTAACTTGTTTACCCCAAGTTTAGGCAGGGTAACACCCTTTGCGGGGCCAACATGTCTGGGCATGAATAGATTTGTAAACATAGTCATTTGAGGCCTGTGCAACCCTCCACCACATAGGGTTAAATAATAGTTGGACTTCATGATATTGAAAGTCTTTTCTAATCACAGCGATTTTGTAACCAAGAGGTAGCTGTCTTTATTTTCCTCTTATTTGCCTTAATGCCTATCCCTCACATAATTAATTTATGAAGGTCTTCAGCATTGGTACCTAAACCATGGCTTCAAATCTTGAAGGAAAATGTGAAGAGCACCTAATTTTGTGCATCTTCCCAGTAGTGTTGCCTGCCCTGCCCAACTAAACCTTAGTTATACAAAACACACCTTTTACTTTTGATTTAAGCTCTAAATATATCAGAACTGGTCCAGACATGACAGAATAAATGGGGTTTGTATGCTGATTACCCAGGGGTGGAATGCAGAATTGAGAAATCAGAAACCAGTGAATTGACAAACCCAGCTGAACTGAGATCTAAGGAACTGAGGATTTCTCACTTGTAGTTGTCATGTTTCTTACTTGAGACAGAGGAAGAGAAAAAGATGTTTCTGAGATACAGTAATTTTGTACTGTGCATTACAATTTGTGTTATCTATAGGCTTGTATATCTCCAGTCTTCAATTTGAAATGTTCTGTACATTAAAAAGTCAATAGCCTTGTCACAGGATGAAAACTACCCAAAAGCACAGCTGAGATAAATTGAAGTTGGTATCTGTCCAGATCCTACTGATTCAGTGATTCTAGTATGCATTAAAAAGACTAAACAGCACAGATAATTATCATGAGGAAGCGTTACCTGAATGCACTGATAGATGAGATCTGAACTACATCTGCCCTCCTGTAATGGTTTAGATATGCAGTGGAATGAATCAAAGATAAGTTGTTAACAACACTGAGTCCCAGTAATGCATTTTGGACAGAAGATCAGAAGGCAATGTTGCCCCAGGCAGCCACTGCTCATAGACTTTAGATAGAATGTGAGTAAAGCAGGTGGGAAATATGTGCCAACAAGGTTATTGGCAAATGCTGCTGACCACTTAACTTAAAATATGACAATATAAAAAGCCACAGTGGGGATACATTTGGAGAGGGTCATGGTCACAGGCTGCAATGGTGATAAATGGGAGTGTGCTAGTTTGAAGCAGGATAGAATGTTTTGGTGAGAAGAACTAGATTATAGGCTGTGAAAGGAAAACAATGGTGATGTCTACTCCCCTCAGAGTCTTGCTGAAGTAGAAAGGGAAAACATTAGGTAACACTCTCGCCATTTTGACTCACTTTCTGGCTGGGCTACTGACTGAGCAACATCTCCCTAACCTCACCTTCCACTCACCTTTGCTTCTTAACCTCTTGGCTGAACCTCTATTCTTCCTTAGGACTGGGGTAATGTTGAGAGGGGCAGGGGGAAGGTGAGGGGTGGTTGAGAGCCCCTCCTGGGGACTCAGGTTTCTGGGAGGGAAGTTGTGTTTCTGTATCACCTTTTACCTTGTATATTTCTGTATATAACTGTATATACTGTAAATATCTGCTTGTATATTGTGCTAGCTGTAAATAAATAGCTTCTTTTACATTCCCAGAGCCGGCTGAGATTAGTCTGGGTGAATTCTAAAGTGTGGGGGGTGGGGTACACCCAAACCATCACAGGGAGTGAGAGTGCTTGTACAATTCAAGCACTGTAGGAGGCAATCCCATCCCATGGCTCAAAGGTGACAGACACATCTACCTAGACTCCTTAACCTGGACCTTGACTGTTGTGTATCCTGCACTGGTGGATATCCAGACAGAAATCCATACCCAGCTGCTCTATATATTTCTTTGGGTTTTATGTCGCTATGTTGACTGGTTCTCCTTCTGCAGTTTCTTTTACTACACCCCACTCTCACCCTGACATTGACAAGCATAACTAGTGAAGCCTGTACTGATAAACATGATTTTGTTTATACAGCAAGATTTTTGTTTTGGTTTGTTTACCTCTCTTAACCCTTTATCTGGAGGGGAAGGAAGATAAACAAAAAAAAATCAGATGAGTTTTTAGTAAATTGTCATCTTGACTGAGAATCCAGTGTTGGAAACGCTGAGTTTCTCCTAACTTAGCACTTTGTGTCATATTCTACACCTACCTATGCAGTAGAAAGAACACAGGAATTAATGAAACTTCTACAATATCTGAAGTGGAAGCTTTCAGACTTAATTTGCTTTAGTTCCTGAGAAATCCTGAAGCTCAGAGATGAGCTATGCTATTCAGAAATTCACAGAAATGCATGGATATACTCATCCTTCTTATTATGAGCCTTTGAGTGATGGCTTTCTTGCTAACCAGAACTTGGGGACTGAATCTGGTTTAAAAAATGCAGACAGGATACTATAAATTAAGAAGGAGAAAGGTTTATTTATTGCTTGGTTGGGTTTGGGGTAATTTGTTTGTTTGTTTGATTCCCAAAAATATGCACACAAGAGCAACAGAATAATAAATAAGTAAATATGAATTAAGCAAATTGTACATTAATCAAAATATAAAGAGATCCTCCCTTGGTGTTTTCCAAAAAGAAGCAGTGCATGACTATCATAATATTATGTCAGCCCATATTCCTTTCCCAAATTCATGACACAAGTGGTTTTTTTTTCATCACTATCAGTGATGCAAACAAACCCAAGCATTTCAGAGAAGAGAAGAAAGTAAATACAAGATAAGGAGATAAAGAATTGTTTCAGTTAGAAAAGACCTCCAAGATCACCAAGTCTGTCAACCTGACACCACTATGCTCACCTGAGTTCCATATCTATGTTTTTTTTTTAACTTCTCTAGGCATGGGGACACCACCTCCTTGGACAGCCTGTTCCAGTTCTTGACCACTCTTACAGTAAAGAAATTTTTCTTAATAGCCAATCTAAACCTCTCCTGGAGCAACTTTAAGCCACTTCCTCTTGTTCTGTCACATTACTTGGGAGGAGAGACCAACACCCACCTCATTAATATCTCCTTTCAGGAAGTCATAGGGAGCAAAAGAGAAAGAAAATTTGAGAACATTTTTGTGCTGGGGGGATACTACTACTGACATATCTGAACCAGCTCTAGAACTGAAAGCAAATGGTTTGGTGCTGTATTTGAGATAATATTTGAGTGCTGTATTGCACTAATACAGCTTTTTGGCTTGCAGAACTGAACAACGGTCTCAGTACATCATTAGTCCAACTTAAACAGAGCTTGAACCATTTCTTAGTACAAATATATTCTTAGGAAGATTATTAAAACTGGAAAGAGGATATTTCACAGAATAAATATACAGTTTAAGAGGTACAACCCACAAATGTTATGTCCAATCTTTCCGACTGTATTATAAAAGTCTATTAAGGCAAGACATAGAGCAGCACTTATGGAATGAGAGTGCACGTATGACAATACTTCACATATTTCAATGCCTAAAAAATGCTTTGTAATCAACCATGACTTAGTTCCAGACCACTCAAAAGGCATAATTATATATTACCTCTAAAAATAAAGACTCTAGCAAGTAAATAATTAAAGCACAGATATGCCTTCCTGTCTGCAAATTGACTGCTTTTTTGTCATAGCAATAGAGGATTCTTTCACTTCTCTGCAACATTTAACTGATACACCAGAAAAGTTAGATTTTTTTTTTCTGCTGGCTTGAGTGAAACTCTGATCCCATGGATCTTACTCTCTGCTCTCTTCCTTGACTCTGTGATCTGAATAAATTCATCTTAATCTATGCTGTCACAAAGGCAATCACAGTCCTGGTTGCAGATCCAGGTTCATCCCTCTCATTTAAGCAGGAAATATGGGTGTTACTGGCTCCCATTATAAGGAAAAGAGAGAGACAGGCACTTTAGTAGGCAATTCATGGTGCCTAAAATTAGAATCACACTTAAGTGCTACAACAGGACATTGGGTGCATACATTTCCATCTTAGAACAATTGCATGTCTTAAATGTGCTTTAATTAATTTCAATCATAAAGTTTCTCAAAAGCCTAGAAGAATAATCCCATTTGAGCTAAAAGAGCTTAGGACTCAGATTCCAAGGCAAATTTCATTTCTTGAAATATATAGGGATTGTATATTAAAACAATACAAAAAGATCATTCTATCCAATTTAACTGCATGTAAATAATTACGTAAATCTGGAGTTCCCACTTCATGTTTTTTTTTCCTCCTTTTTCAGCTGTTCTTTAAAAGCAGCTAATGTCTACATTATGTTTTACATTATTTGTTGCAGTATCAAATTCAGATAATAAACTCCTTAGGAGAGAAGCTTTGTCATTTTATGTTTTAGAAAGCAGATGGTGGACCTGTCAAATTATCACTTACCCTGAATGATGCCTCTTTAAAATGAAGATCATTTAAGAGAAAATTTTCTACTTACAGATGACTGTATCTTGTTTTTCTTTTCTCTATTGTGAAAAAAAAACCACAGACAATGGCATACCAAAAAGTGATTTTTTAAATGTGTCCACATCAGAGTTTTTAGTTCATTTAGAACACATTTTCTTGCTACTAATCACACTGACACATGGTGTTCAGCTACATACTGTTATTTCATGTCAAGTCTATTTAACAAGTGAAATAACCTTGTTTATTACTTTATTTGTAAATTAGTTCAGAGTAAATCTCCAGGTATCATCTACAAGCCATAGGAACTAGACAAATGAATTCAATATGATGCTGAAACTTTCAAAGTAGTTATCATCAACACTTTGCTCTCAGCCCATTATGTTGTAACATATTAGCATATTAAATCTAAATCTGAATTAGATGTCAATATAACTCCAAATTTAATCATCATGAAGGCTTCACCTGATTTCATTGATAATTTCTTGTTGTATAAATCATAATAGCATTCTACCACTGTTTCTGGCAAACACAGACAAATTGAATTCATCATTCAGAAAATGTTTTTAACTCTCAGATTATATGGAAAAGCCACAAAAATTGTAGTCTAATCACATTGACTTCCAAAATAAACTCACATCTTGATTGAAATTTGAATATTAAAAATATGCTTATGGTGCCATGAATTTTTATGATATGATGTAATCATATTCTGAATAAAATGTTGCTGCTATGCTTCATTTACTTAATTCTTGCCTGAGACAAGATTCCTGACATGAATAGATATGTGACTTATGTAAATATTTTTATTTGTTTTTGTAAATATTTACTGGACTTTGTTAATTGCAGCACAACTTGATAGTGATGATCAGCTTTCAAATAGGAAGAAATAAAAAAACATATCAAAAGGTGTAACTCTTTTAAATGTTTAACAAATGTGCACAGAAGGTAAGTTTCAAATTAGATATTTTAACATTCCCAGTCTCCCCTTTCATTCTCCATTCTGTATGTCTGATCTTTCATGTTGCTTATTCCTTGCTTTGTTTCAAGGTGACTCTGTATGAATAAGATTTGACCATAAGGGCACAGTCCATCTTTTTATTAAAACAAAATGATAAACAATAAAAAACAATCCCCAGGCCGTAGTAAGAGCAGGACAGTTAAAGGAAGGAACAATACTTCCTTCCCTCTATATCTCAATCTACAAAATGTAATAGGACAGATGAACTTTAAAAAGAGAAGCAGCAAGGTAGTGATCATGATGGACAAACACTGAAGAAACATTTGTTTATATAAAATGTAAATTCCTCAATAACCAGTTCTATAAATAAGGAGAGCCTGAGTAATTTTGATTGCTAAGATTTCAATTTGACACAGAAATCTGCTTCAATCTGCAAGGCAACAAGCCCAGTGAGGTAATTCCTTAGCTATGAAAGAAATCTGCTTGTGAAAGTTTCTGCTATGTATAGCTGGAAGTGCTGGAGGCAGTGGCCAAGATGGTTTTTTGAAAGGGAGTCATCCATGTACATTTAAAGTTTCTGCTAACAAAACATTACAAGATTTTCTATGCAAGCATTTGGGTAGCAGAAACTAAACAAAGTCTAATGGTTATGTGAAGGTATCACTCCAGAAGTAAAGAAAACTAAACCATAAAACCCCTGAAGTAATTTTTAAGCATAAAGTTCTATCAATCAAATCAGAGTCATCCAACTGTGGATAAGAATGTATAATTCTATCAGAACTCACTAAATCATGATTTTGTGGTAGAGCATGGCTGTTTTAATTTGAGGGAACACCTATGTTTGGTGAATTGCAGTGAACCCAGAGCCTCTAATTTAGCAACTTAAAAGCAAGAAACTCTCAGATACGACTGGATTTCATGGATAAAGAGTCTGCAAACACAGCGAGAACAAAGGAGGGGGCTGGACCGATAGGTGTTGCAAACCATGAGATTACTGTTGTTTTCTGAGGTTTCTTTAAAAAGAAAATCTCCAAGTTCTGTTACTAATGTTGAAGCCCTCATTCTTGCTGAATAAAAATAATACTCTTCTACAAGATCATCACCCCAATCTGGTCTTCTAAGCATCCTGTGGTGCTAAACATCCTGTGATAATGAATTATGCAGAGATATGCATCTGAACTACCCAGACTCTTGACATAGCCATATAATTTAGGATGCAATTCACTTCAATCTGAAACAGATTTGTAAAACAAATTCCTATTCATTGTCATAGGCACATATCCAGGGTTATTTTTGTGAGATCTTGAGGCATCTCAGTTGGCACTTCGCACTTTTGAGGCACAGATCATCACATGATAAAGCAGGATTGCAGTACCAAGAAGTTAGTCTTCAAGATGAGCATAAATGAGCCCATCCTGCATGATTGTGTTTGGTTTCCACAGCCTATAACACTGTATTCCACAAATTATTTAGGAGAAAAAAGTCACCCAGAAAGGAAAATAAACAACATCAAAGGCATCTCACTTATAAATTCTTTCCATTTTCATGAGAGATTGTGCCCTAAGTATTTTGTTTAGCACCCTTCAGACCAGTATAGGAAGTTAGAACATACATATGTTTAAATTTGCTTTAAATAGAGTGACCAGAACTGCACACCCTTGTGTCAGTTGTAGGTGCTTCAGGGATTTAAGTAATAAACAAATACACAGTCTGTTTTGACTCCATTTCTTTTCTAGTAACTTGAAATATTTCTGTCATTTTCAACTGCTAATGTTCAGAGAACAGATGTTTTCAGGAAAGCATTCATAGTGGCTGAAAGACCTTGTTCCCAAGAGCTAATAGTTAATTTAGAGACTGACGATGTATAAACATAGTTGAAGCTGATTTCCCCCTATGCACACTGCTACGTATAGCTGACAGTTACATCCATCACTCTATTGCTAGTCATTCTGTACTGGAAATTTTAGATTGCCTGTCCTGAACATTTTCTATCATCTCTGTGCTCTTTACAGTTCACTGCCATTTGCAAACTAATTGAGGACAATAGGAAGGAATTAATAAAACCTCTGTCTCTCTACAGCTGTTAAGGTGCAACTAGTTTACTGGCAACAACTTTGAGAAAACCCAATTATTCTATTTTTCCATTGTTTTATGAAGTCCTTGTCACAAAGACTTTTTTATAGATTGGTTTACCCTCCTCTTTAAAAGAGGAGGTTACTTTTCTGGAGGTAAAAAATGTCCATGGAAGAACTGATTCACCATTAGGCATAGATGGAGTTTTTTTTCCAATCTTGTATTTTCTTTTAATGGATCTGAGACTTTTCACAGTATCACAGTATCACCAAGGTTGGAAGAGACCTCACAGATCACCAAGTCCAACCTTTTACCACAGAGCTCAAGGCTAGACCATGGCACCAAGTGCCATGTCCAATCCTGCCTTGAACAGCTCCAGGCATGGCGACTCCACCACCTCCCTGGGCAGCCCATTCCAGTATCCAATGACTCTCTGTTGCGGAGGCAGGAATTAATATGTGGCCGAGTTGGGAAATTATACAAAAATAGTTAATTTATTTTCCCAAAAACCCGCCCCCAAAACTATATATACAAAGATTAATTTAGTTTAATAAGCAGATTCAGTCACTTGAGAATTACCTACAAGGATACCGTCAATAATCTGACTATTTTGGAAGTCAGAAGTTGGAAAAGGCTTTAGCTATTAAATAATAGCAGTTTCTTACTAAATTAAGCTGAGCCAAATAACTCACTCAGGCTTCCTCGTGTGGTCTGTCTCTCTCTCGCTCCATTTCAGCGGCTATAAGTGGACGATTAAGAGTCATTAAGAGGTATTCAGGTCTTCAAAGGTGTCAATAGGAAAGCAATCCTTTTGAAGGTCTCTCTGCAGCCAAGGCGAGGAGAGTGTGTGAGCTCAGGCAGGCACATACGTCCAGGCACAGGCAAAATCCAAAGCGGGAACCCCAAAGGTGGGAAGACCCCCAATAGTTATAACCTTCACTAGACAAAGGGCAGAGTTACCACACCTTAGGCGCAAAAGCGCATGGCCAATCCCAGCCTGGTTCCATCGTGGGAACTCACGGGGCAGTCCTTACCCCCCCTTCACGGCTGTAGGGCAGGCGAGGGGGGAGGGAAACCAGGCAGCTTTCCCCCTTCCCCCCGAAGTCCGGGTAGGGGAGGAATTTAGGGGTACAGGGCTCCAGGACACTCTCTCAGTGAAGAACTTTCTCCTCACCTCAAGCCTAAATTTCCCCTGGCGTAGCTTGAGGCTGTGTCCTCTTGTTCTGGTGTTGGCCACCTGAGAGAAGAAAGCAACCTCCCCCTGGCAACAACAACCCTTCAGGTAGTTGTAGATAGCAATAAGGTCTCCACTGAGTCTCCTCCTCTCTAGGCTAAACAATCCCAGCTCCCTCAGACTCTCCTCATAGGGCTTGTGCTCGAGGCCTCTCACCTGCCTTGTTGCCCTTCTCTGGACACGTTCAAGCATCTGAATGTCCTTCTTAAGTTGAGGGGCCCAGAACTGGACACAGTACTCAAGGTGTGGTCTAACTAGTGCAGAGTACAGGGGCAGAATGACCTCCCTGCCCTTGGCCACCTGGGCACACTGCTGGCTCATGTTCAGGTGGGTATCAATCAGCACCCCCAGATCCCTCTCTGTCTGGCTGCTCTCCAGCCACTCTGACCCCAGCCTGTATCTCTGCATGGGGTTGTTGTGGCCAAAGTGCAGCACCTTGCACTTGGAGCTATTGAACCCCATCCCATTGGACTCTGCCCATCTGTCCAGGAGGTCGAGGTCCCGCTGCAGAGCCCTTCTGCCCTCCAACTCAGCAACATCTGCCCCCAGCTTGGTGTCATATGCAAACTTGCTGATGACTGTGTTAGAGTTCTTAGAGTGATTTAATTGATCTTGGACTCTTGTAAGAAGTTATGTAGAGTCTAGTGAGGTAATATAATACTACTCCCTGCATGCATTTTTTTTTATCTTCTACTATTCTTAGCGAGTGCATTTCTATTAAACATATTCCATGGTTTTCAAATCAATGTTGCTCTGGTATTGACTTGACTTGGTTTTGCATGAGTTTACATATATAGGTGGAAAGGACACATCATAGATGAACTTAAAGAGCATATGAAAGAGGTATTTAATTTTTATTTATAAATTTTAATATTAATATTAATGGAATGTGACATCTTGATGCCTACCAATATACACTTCTTTTCAGTCCTAGTGAAGCATCTAAATGCAGCATTAAGTGCATATCTTTGTCCCAGATTGTGCTGGTAGGGCGTAAATCCTGCCAGGCTGGTTTAACCCTTGCTCTCCTCCTCCTGTTGTGGGTCTAGAAGTTGAGTAGAATGAGCAAACAATGGAGGGTTTGGCCCCAGCAAAGCCCTGAGGGCTAGGGGCTTAGCACCACGTGGCAGGTGTCTTGTGCTGCCCTCAATGTGCCTGCCTGGTCACACGAGGCACAAAGCTTTGAATTCACTGGTGTGCTAGTTTGAAGCTAGCTAGAATGTTTTGGTGAGAAGAACTAGATTTCAGGCTGTGAAAGGAAACACAGGTGATGTCTACTTCCCTCATAGCCTTGCTGAGAGATATAAGAACAAGAACCCAAACATAGATAACTCACTTCTATTGCTAGGGAGCTCTGAGCTGCATCTGTTTCTCAAGCCTCTCTGATGTGTCTCTGATTAATCCACTTTGCTTCCTAACCCCCTGGCCGAACCTCCATTCTTCCTTGGGACTGGGGTAAGGTTGAGAGGGTGGGGAGAGAAGGTGAAGTTGCAGTTGGGAGCCCTTCTTGGGGACTGAGGTTTCTGGGAGGGCTGTTGCGTTTCTGTATTACTTTTTACCTTGTATATTTCTGTATATAACTGTATATACTGTAAATATCTGCTTGTATATTGTGCTAGCTGTAAATAATAAGTTTCTTTCAATTTCCAGAGCTGGATGAGTCTAGTCTGGGTGATTTCCAAAGTGTGGGGGGGTGGGCAACACCCAAACCATCACAATTGGCCAAAACAATACATATCAAACATAGAGTTTAAAAGACAACAGAGGAAAAAAAAAATCAAAAGATGTGTAGCCTTTGAGATTAGCTATGAATGGTTTGCAAGATTAAAATTAATTAAATCAATCTTGGAATAAGTAGTCTTGCTACTTAAACTCAGCTATAAAAAATGCTTTGTGCTTAGAGAATGATCCTTAAAATTAGTCATATTCCATGTTGTCAGAGGTGCAGTTTGAGCAATCAAGACAGAAACTGGAAAGATCTTTTGTTCACAGCTTTGGTAAGAACCCATGTGGTCTCCTGCTAACAAGTTTGTAATTCCATGCTTTGTAGAAGTCAATAAAATCCTGCTAAAAGAAGGGAGCTTTTATTATTATGAGATATCTTCAGCTTTTCAGAAGATCAAGGGGTTTAGAAAATTTTTGTTCAGAGACTTAGGAGATTCTGAAATTCTGAGTCATGATGGACTGTCATAGATGTTTTAACACTTGGGAATCAAGAGTTGTTTTAGCACTTGGGAATCCAGCCAAAGAAAAAAAATCTTAAAACAAAAAGAGTACATTCTCTTTTTGAAAAAGCTGTTATGTACTTCCACCATGCAATAATCATGAAATGTCTATCCTAAGAAGAATATTGGACAACTTTTGCTAAGCAAAAGCATAAAAACCATTTTAAAATCAGGAAGGTCAGACAACTTGTATCAAAGTCTGAAAAAATGTATTTTTAAAAGCTTGGAAGTTTTCCAGGAGTTTTTATATACATTTATATATAAATATATAAACTTCTGGGAAATATATATATATATATATATATATATATAAATTAAAATTGCTTCTTATTTTAGACTACTCTGGGACACCTCAGAGCCTAAGACCTTCCCTTACTTTCTTTAATACTGAAAAATGTACCTTCTTTCATGCTAGTAACAGTATACCCCAATGTTTATGTTACTTGCTGCTCATTGCCTCCAAAATCAATATTCATGAAAAGGCATAAATTTTGCCCAACTGTATCAATTAATGCTGTACTAATATCTATGTGGTGTCCATAATCAAGAGTCAGAGTATGCTTGAACTGAAGAACTTTCTGTTCCTTTCCCTTCTCTGAATGCTTTTAATGAAATTGCTGTGCCAGATGGTGTCAGTGGTGTAGATTTGCAAGCAGTCAAGAAATATCCCAAAGAATTTAGGACAGCACATTATTAGAATATAGACTATATAGATGAAGCAAACATTCATTTTCTGGATCTTCAAAACTTTCTCTTCTCAGTATCATCATGCTTAAAATTTGGTAGTCAAACATTATAATCTTTACTTCAAGACTATTATTGTTATTGCTACCGTAGTGAAAATTATATGGGAATTTTAATTTATGAAAAATTAAGCATTTTAAAATACTTTCATGTAGAAATGGATTGGCCTTTCTAGGCATATGAAACTTTCTCATATCAAACAGCAGAAATAAGCTATTTAGTTAGACGATGCCACCCCATCCCACGCCCCCCCCCCCCCCCCCCCCCAACTTCATTTAAAAATTCAAACATTTTGAAATGGCTTCAGCCCCTGCAAGGAAAAGACATCTCTTCAATATACCCCTCACAGTATGATCATTGGAACATCCATTCCTCTGTAAATCATTCTCCGGAGATGTTTCATTAAGGCAAAAAGAATAGAAGCCAAGGGATCCTGGGAAGGGCAAGCTCGTATCTTTTTCACTCTGAAAGGAGAATATAGAAGGGATCTGACTAAAAAATTGGATTAAAAATAGTTGGTACACGATTTGAGTTGGTTTGAGTTGATTCTGTTGTTACTGATTACAATTGAGTATGCGATATTTTCTAGAAAGGTTAAGAAATGGGCTGTATATTATGTATTGTTCTTCTCTCCTGTCTATATTCTATGCATATACTCTGTTGTGTCTAGATTTGACTCTTTCCCTTGGTAGACCTGTCAGAGAAGAATGGGTTTTTTTTACAAGCAACATAAGAAAAAATCCACCCAGCTGCCTCCAGAGTTTTCTTAGAATTGCATAGGAACATATTTCCATTGTCACAAAATAATTTTTGCACTCTGAGTCCTTGAGTGGGCACATCAAATCAATACTAGCTTAAGAATATTCTTAATCAGGGTAAAAAGCATATTCATTTTGAAAGTGCTGCATAAATTCTTTAAAAAATAGTGGCTTTTCAGAGCATTACCTCCCTCCTGTCTCTCCAACTACACTGTTTCCTCAGGCACAGTAAATATTCCTCTTCAAATTAACCCATGCATCTAAGTCTAAACATAACTATTTGGATTGTGACATATTTTTCTCTAGGGTAGGGGTAAGTAGTTTGTTGGTTTTTTTTCCCTATGCTTGATTGCACCTGATATAACAGTAGATTATAAGTTTTGTGTTCTGGCCTTCAGATCATTCACAGTGAATTATGAAAGAGACCAAGAGAATGCATAGGGATTGTCTAATTGCCACCCCTTCCAAAACAAGAAAAGACCATCAGGTTAAACCACTAGATTTTGAACACCTGAAGAAAATGGATCCTCATGGAAACATTTATATGGAATGATTCTTTACTGACTTTAGAATTTTTCAGTCATTTTCAGATGCTAAGGAAAACATAAAAGTAATTCACATCTATCAACATACACCAGAATTCATCAAAGAGAAATCACCATAGAAACTCTATTCCCAAAACATTATTTCAATTGCATAGGTTGGTTTTTTTTTTTTTTTTTGTGTGTTACTAGATTTGAAAACCAGAGAAACCAATTTGAATTTCTCTCTAATTTTGTATTATATTGTAATGTCAGGGAAATCTTAGCTTCCTATTAATCACTTCACCATACACTTCCAACTTTTTCTAGAGTATGTGCGTTATTTTGGGTGATTTTAAGAGTCCAGATATTTTCTTTCTTCTGGCTCATCTTGTTTTCAGATTGCTGCTATAATTGACTCCCTCCTTACCTGTAGCCTAAAGCTTATGGCTATCTCAGTTTTATTAGCCGGGCTCTCAGTGCTCAAAACAGGAAGGTGCTAGAGGATACTGAATGGAGTAGTCTGCATAATACTTATCAATTTGAATCAATGTTCATGTTGTTGACCAAGACGGCTGTTTCCAGGTGTTTGTATCTTTTTTTAGCAAAGTTTGTGGTTTCCAACTTGTGACCATTTCACCATATTACATCAAATATCTTTTCAAAATTGCTAAAGCAACTGATGATCTTGCTTTCATTCTCAGTCTGGTTGTGATGGTTTGGGGGTTACCCCGCCCCCCCACACTTTTGAATTTGCCCCAGCTAACTCAGACGGACCCCGGGGAATATAGATGAAGCAATTTATTTACAGCTAGCAGAATTTACAAGCAGCTATTTACAATATATACAGTTATATACAATTATATACAGAAATATACAAAGGATAAACAATACAAAAGCACAACTCCCCTCCCAGAAACCTGAGTCCCCAGGAGGGGCTCTCAAACCACCCCAACACCTCCCCCTGGCCCTCTCAACCTTACCCCAGTTCTCAGGAAGTAAAGAGGTGCAGCCAAGAGGTTAGGGAGCAAGGTTAGTAGGAGCAGGGTTAATGAGATGTGACCAGGTCTAAGGCAAAAGCAAGAGTGAGAGACAAAATGGAGAATGTTTTCTTCTTCTTCCCAGAGTTCTCAGAGTAACTGTGAGAGAAGTTGACATCAATTGTTTTCATTTCACTGCCTGTTATCTAGTTCTTTTACCAAAACATTCTAGCTTGCTTCAAACTAGCACACTGGTTTATGTTCTGTCGCACATACTGGATGTGCTTCACCATCTTGATGTCTTTTCAGAGATTACTTTTTCCCCTGTATCATCACTCAAATAATTGTATCACATCTTGTAAAAAACACACTTATATCAATAAATAAAACTGTTGATTCGTCGAGTTGCTCTGAAATACATAAACTAACATTCTATTAGCTAAAATTTAATACAAGGCACTCATCTTGTATCTGCAAATTATACTCTGAGAGCAATCAGGAATATTCCTATTATGTGTACTGCATATTTATGTTTTTATGTTTGTACTTTAACTTTGAAACGTGTAATTATAACAATGATGATATCATAGAGATCTGTGTTAAGTTTGTGTCATGGGTTCTGAAAGCATCCCTTGCTCCAAGTCTAACCTGTCAAGACCAAGTCAGTCAGCAGCTCAGCAATAACCTATTTAAGAGGGGAAAAACTTTCTTGGCAGTTTGGAGCAGAGGACAGAAGCGAGATGTTAAAGAAACAACTGCTTGAACACCAATGTCAGTGAAGAAGGAGCAGTGGGATGCTCTGGAGAAGAGTTTCCCCTGTAGCCCTTTGGTGAATCTGCAGGCTGTCCCCTTGTAGTCCATTGAGATTATTGGTCAGTCAGATTGCAGCACAGGGAGGAACCTATGCCAGAGCAGGTGACTGCATCTGAGGACTGTCTCTCATGGAAGAGATTTCTGCCACAAAAGGGGAACAGTGTGAGGAGTCCTCCCTTTGAGGAGGAAGAAAGTGGAAGAGGCAATGTGTGATGAACTGACTGCAATCCCCATCCCCCCATCCCTCTGAGATACTGAGGAGGAGAAGGTAGAGTATTTGGGAGCCTGAGAGGAAGGGAGAGGTGCAGGGGAAAATTTTTAAGATGTGACTGTATTTCTCATTATCCTGCTCTGATTTGATTGGCAAATTACTGTTGTTGCTATTCTTTAAACTGATGGGTTTTCCCTTAGTCTGTTTTTTTGTTTGGTTTGGGGATTTTTTTAAAAAATATGATCATAATTGGTGAGTGATTCTTCTGTCCTTGCCTTGATCCCTGAGACTCTAGTTGTATTTTCTTCTCCCCATCCTACCAGAGGGGGAGGTGTGAGCAAGTAGGCTTGGGTGTTTTGTTGCTGCCTGAACCCAAACCAAAAGAAGACAGTAGAAAAAAGACCTCCTGCTATTAATGCTCATATCCTTCTCTTTGATCCATTTTGAAGTTTGTTCTGATTTGAGCGGGGATTTGGGCCATATGCCCTCCAGAGCTCTTTTTCAACTTAAGTTATTCTGTGATTCTGTGTAGTCTTTATAGAAGTTCTGGACAAGAGTATCATGAATCACCAATGTAAATAACTCTGGCAAGAAAAACTCTTGCTCAAAATAAATATCAGTGCTGTCAGCAGCCTGAATCTTTTCAAATTTCAGGGCATTACACAGTTTATTTTAAAATTATTATTATGCTTTCCTTTTGAAAGCTTTCTCATCAAATGTGAAATGGTCCTGGTGGGCCAGTCTTGCATACAGGCTCACTCGATTCATTCTGTTAAACTATTTTATCGCATCTGAGGAAAAAAAATCTAACCCAGTATTCTATACCTCAGAGAAACCAAATTGTAGTAGCTCTCAAAGACACTCTCAAGAGTGTCTTTAAAGAAGATATAACAATAATTTATAATTACAATGGACATTCCACTCTTCACTGACTAGAAGTGGTGGAGAACAAGGAATTTTACAGGTGTGCTGCATCTCAAACCAGAAAAACCTGATCAATGCTGTAGCGCACTTTAAAAAACTGGACAAAATGGTTTTCAGCTGCAAATGCAAATGTATCAAATATGAAATAATTTTAGAAACTTACCAGTTCATTATGACATTTTATTAATAAGCTTTTATCTTTTTTTTTTCTTCTAAGTGAATATTTATATATTGAAAAATATTTTTTTAAAAGTGATACCATTTCCAAATATAAGCTGGGATAATAAATGTGGAATTACATTGTGGGAACAGAATTGGACAATTTCTATAGAGAATATAACTTCGCTGCCCGGGGAGGTGGTGAATCGCCGTCCCTGGAGGAGTTCAAGAAAAGACTGGATGAGGCATTTAGTACCATGGTCTAGATGACTGGGTAGGGCTGGGTGATAGGTTGGACTGGATGATCTTGGAGGTCTCTTCGAACTTGGTTGATTCTATGATTCTGTGAACTTTATACAAAAGACAACATCAATGAAAAATATGTTCTTGGGCAGTTTTGGTCCTTCTTTTCTTGTCTGTTGCATCCAGAAAAGTTCTTTTTCATACAGGATGCTGAAACAAGTGCTGTGCTTATCTCCCCAAAAGAGGCATATCAGCACAAAAGCTTTGTGCTTCATTGGCATTATATTCATTTGTACTGACTGAGGGTCTAGATCAGTGAACTGGTGTCGATTACTGGTGGTCCTCAGAGGTTTCTATATTGTGACCTCTTTTTCAGACTTGAGTATAGTTGATCTGCTCTGCTGTTTAGTGAGAAAAGGTATTGTGATGGTTTAGGGGTTACCCCGCCCCCCCACACTTTGTATTTGCCCCAGCTAACTCAGACGGACCCTGGGAATATAGATGAAGCAATTTATTTACAGCTAGCAAAATTTACAAGCAGCTATTTACAATATATACAGTTATATACAGTTATATACAGAAATATACAAAGGATAAACAATACAAAAGCACAACTCCCCTCCCAGAAACCTGAGTCCCCAGGAGGGGCTCTCAAACCACCCCAACACCTCCCCCGGCCCCTCTCAACCTTACCCCAGTTCTCAGGAAGAATAGAGGTGCAGCCAAGAGGTTAGGGAGCAGGGTTAGTAGGAGCAGGGTTAATGAGATGTGACCAGGTCTAAGGCAAAAGCAAGAGTGAGAAACAAAATGGAGAAAAAGTCTTTCTTCTTCCCAGAGTTCTCAGTGTGACTGTGAGAGAAGTAGACACAATTGTTTTTCATTTCACTGCCCGTTATCTAGTTCTGTTACCAAAACACTCCAGCTTGCTTCAAACTAGCACAATCCACCCCTGTCTACTTCGCTCAGAGTATCGCTGAGAATTATCCAATCTAATCTAAACCAATATTTACACTAAAACTATATATACAAGTTCAGTTCACACTTCAATCAGATGTAGGTGATTCAAAAGCTCAGAACAGGGACTCCCAGATGATATTGGGTTCGTGCTCACGTACTGTAGATTCTATCGTAGATTCTCTCAGTGTTGGGCGCCGATGTTACATAGAACAGAAAACTCCTAACAGCTTGAATTTAAACTCTCTCAGCTAAGGTTAGATTTCTCTGTGGAATACACTGGATTTCACCATTCTCCTGCATTACCCAGTAGGTATGACCAGGACCCTCAGCAGAAACCACCCCTCGGACAGGTTTCCCTTCGCCCGAAGGTGAAAATACCCAAACAGTTTTCCCTAACAGATTCTTTTCACGTACAACAGGAACTTTATCACCGTCTACTGTTTGGACCAAGTCTGATTGTGCAGGTCCTGCTCTGTTTACTGAACCTCTACTATTTACCAACCAGGTAGCTTGTGCTAAATGTTTGTCCCAGTTTTTCAGAGTTCCACCCCCCATGGCTTTTAGGGTGGTTTTCAGCAAACCGTTGTAGCGTTCAATCTTCCCTGAAGCTGGTGCATAGTAGGGTATATGATAGATCCATTCAATACCATGCTCTTTGGCCCAGTTTTTCACAAGATTGTTCTTGAAATGAGTACCATTGTCTGATTCGATTCTCTCTGGAGTTCCATGTCTCCACAAGATTTGTCTCTCCAAACCAACAATGGTGTTACGTGCAGTTGCATGTGGAACTGGATAGGTTTCCAACCATCCATTGCTGGCTTCTACCATCGTCAGCACATACTGCTTGCCAGAACGAGATCGAGGTAAAGTGATGTAGTCAATCTGCCAGGCTTCACCATACTTGTACTTTGACCATCTATCACCATACCATAAGGGCTTGATTCGCTTAGCCTGCTTAATAGCAGCACAAATGTCACAGTCATAGATGACTTGGGTGATAGCGTCCATGGACAAGTCAATTGACCTATCGCGAGCCCATCGGTATGTTCCATCTCTGCCTTGATGTCCAGATGAATCATGGGCCCACCGAGCTAAGAACAGCTCACCTCGGTGTTTCCAATCAAGGTCACTGTCAAGGTCAGAGTTGGTATCAACTTGAGCAATCTTAGCAGCTTGATCTGCCTTCTGATTGTGTTGATGTTCCTCAGTGGCTCTGCTCTTAGGCATGTGTGCGTCTACGTGCCGCACCTTCACTGGAGTTTTCTCCAGCCGTGCATCAATGTCCTGCCATAGATCAGCACACCAAATAGGCTTTCCTTTCCTCTGCCAACCATTCTTCTTCCAGTCCTTCAGCCAACCCCATAGAGCATTGGCTACCATCCACGAGTCGGTGTAGAGGTAAAGGATAGGCCAATTCTCACGTTCAGCCACATCAAGAGCAAGTTGAACAGCTTTTACCTCAGCGAACTGACTGGATTCTCCTTCGCCATCTTTCGTTTCGGTAACTCTCCTGGTTGGACTCCAAACCGCTGACTTCCATATTCGCTTGTTCCCAACAAGACGACAGGAACCATCTGTGAACAAAGCATAGTTCTTTTCCTGATCAGAGAGATCACCATAGGGAGGAGCTTCCTCAGCACGAGTTATTTTCTCCTCCGGAGGTTTGGAACAGTCTGTGCCTTCCGGCCAGTTGGTGATCACCTCCACCAGACCAGGTCGGTCAAGATTACCCATTCGCGCTCGTTGGGTTATCAAAGCCATCCATTTAGACCAGGTTGCATCTGTGGCATGATGCGGTGATGAACCTTTGCCCTTGAACATCCAGTTAAGAACTGGCAGTCTAGGAGCTAAAAGCAATTGTGACTCAGTTCCAATTACTTCAGAAGCTGCTTTCACTCCTTCATAGGCTGCTAGAATCTCTTTCTCAGTTGCAGTGTAATTTGTCTCTGAACCTCTGTAACAACGTCCCCAGAAACCAAGTGGACGACCACGTGTCTCATTTGGAGCTCTCTGCCAAAGACTCCAAGTTGGACCATTGTCACTGGCAGCCGTGTACAGAATGTTTTTAATGTCCGGACCAGATCTCACAGGTCCCAAACCCACTGCATGGACTACTTCTCGCTTGATCTGATCAAAGGCTGCTTGTTGTTCAGGTCCCCACTCAAAATTGTTTCTCTTACGAGTCACATCATGCAGAGGTTTGACAATCTGACTGAAACCAGGAATGTGTAGTCTCCAAAATCCCACCACACCAAGAAAAGAAAGTGTGTCCTTCTTACTGGTGGGAACAGCCATGGTAGAGACTTTGTTAATCACATCCTGAGGAATGTAACGGCGACCATCCTGCCACCGCACTCCCAGAAACTGAATTTCTCTGGCAGGTCCTTTGACCTTGTCTCTCTTAATGGCAAAACCTGCTTGCAGCAGAATGTCAATGATTTTGTTACCTTTCTCGAAGACTTCCTCAGCAGTTTGGCCCCACACAATGATGTCGTCGATGTACTGGATGTGCTCTGGAGCTTTACCTTTCTCCAGTGCATTGTGGATGACTGAATGACAGATGGTTGAGCTGTGTTTCCACCCCTGAGGCAAACGATTGAACTGGTACTGGATTCCTCTCCAGGTGAATGCAAACTGAGGCCTGCACTCCTTTGCTATGGGAATAGAGAAGAAAGCATTAGCAATGTCATGGTAGCTCTGGGGTAGAGTGCTTGCCTGCCGTGCAAAAGGTCCCAAGTTCGATTCCTGTCTAGACTCTGTGGCGTTGTTTTGGTTATCCTTATCATTGTTTACGTTAGTGGCGGGAACATTGGCTGTGTTCCCAGCACTTGGAGAAGGAGGGGCAGAGGCTGGCAAGGGGGAAGCCGATAACTGTGTTCCCTTGTTTTGCTGTGAAAGAGACTGCTTCTGAGACACAGAAATTTTCCTAGCTCTTACAGAAGCTGGTTTTGAATTTTTCACACATAATGCCAAAATTAATATGAAATTTAAAACTACAAGAGCCAGTATAATGCCCAGCATCCCTGCCATGCTCTGTTTCGAGTAGAAATCCTTGCATGGATTTGGTATTTCAGTTTGGGGCTGGATGACCCTCATGAGAGCAGTAGATAAAGCAGCATTTTGACTGATCGTCACATTATTGACAAAAACTCTTGTAATATCACTAGTAATATTCTCAGTGACACTAAAACCAGCATAACCAAGAATGAAATCACCCCAGCTCCAGAACATGTTTGAAAGCTTAACTTTAGCCTTCTTAAAAACTACATGAAGCAAGAAATAACCAATTTGATCTTTGATCCAGTTGTACACAAAAAACCAGAAAACAGGCCACACAGCAATCCCCACCAAGTACAATAGCTGCTTGATTAGCTTCATCTTAATTCCCAGAGCTAATTTCCACTCACTGAAATATCTAGCCCCACGTTGGGAAAGCCAATTAAAAATGTGATGGTTTAGGGGTTACCCCGCCCCCCCACACTTTGTATTTGCCCCAGCTAACTCAGACGGACCCTGGGAATATAGATGAAGCAATTTATTTACAGCTAGCAAAATTTACAAGCAGCTATTTACAATATATACAGTTATATACAGTTATATACAGAAATATACAAAGGATAAACAATACAAAAGCACAACTCCCCTCCCAGAAACCTGAGTCCCCAGGAGGGGCTCTCAAACCACCCCAACACCTCCCCCGGCCCCTCTCAACCTTACCCCAGTTCTCAGGAAGAATAGAGGTGCAGCCAAGAGGTTAGGGAGCAGGGTTAGTAGGAGCAGGGTTAATGAGATGTGACCAGGTCTAAGGCAAAAGCAAGAGTGAGAAACAAAATGGAGAAAAAGTCTTTCTTCTTCCCAGAGTTCTCAGTGTGACTGTGAGAGAAGTAGACACAATTGTTTTTCATTTCACTGCCCGTTATCTAGTTCTGTTACCAAAACACTCCAGCTTGCTTCAAACTAGCACAGGTATAGATTGATCAGTGTATCTTGATGTTTATACACAGTCTGAAGACTAAACCTGGGTATTGTAAATATTTGCAGTTATGAAAGGAGTCACTCCTTAGACCACTTCAAAGAACTTTTCCTCTGTATAGAAAGCCCACAGGGTAGCTTTAACAGAAGTAGTCATTCACCTGATATGTAAAGCTTAACCTGATTAAAGTCTGATTAGTTTTTCTCTATTTTCTCTTTTTAGTTATGCTTTTAAACATACTGTTTGAAACAACAGCAAAAAATTTATAAACATTGCCATCTGTGGCTAATTCTTTACATAAGGAGAAAAAATAACAATCTCTATTTGTTTAAGAGAGTGCATAATGTTAAAGATAAATGAATTCAAGTTGACTAATTTTTGGCAGTTTGTTGGTTTTTGGTTGGTTTGTTTGTTTTTTTTTCTGGCCTTGGAAAACCTATTATTCTTGCTAAATATTACAATTATACTTTAGCTGTTTTGCTAGAAATGCCAAATAAGTGTAATTTTTAATCTTTAGTTCTTATTGGTCGAATCTAACATTCGGAGTCTATTACAGCAATTCACACATTTCTGTGAGAGTGTAAACTGGAAAAAATCCCTGAACTGTTCAAAGAGCAGGAAATTGCACAGGAAATATGATGCCTCACAGGTGAAAGACATTGCTATTTTTTCCCCTTCTACACTTCAATACAATTGAAATTGATATTGCAGAATGCAGCTTCTCTTACAGAATGAAAGTGCTCTTGTCACTGTTTTAGTATCAAACACTGTATTTTTTTGTCTTGGTGATATAGCAGTAATCACCACTAAAACTAGAACAGTCCAGGAAGTCGTAACTTGTTCAGAACAACAATTCCAATTTGATTTGGCTTCTGACCTTAATGTAAAAATAAAGCTTTTGTGTATTTGGAGTAATATTCAATAGAAGAGTGGTGGGTTGACCTCTGTTTTGCTAACAGCTGCCCACAAAACTTTCTATCACTCCCCTTCCTCAGCAGGACACAGGGAGAAAATACAACAGAAAAGCACATGAACTGAGATAAGAAATGGGAGGTTACTCACCAATTACTGCTTTGAGCAAACCAGACTTGATTTGTGGAAATTAATTTATTACCAATTAATAACAGACTACTAGACTCACAGAAAAAGAATGAGAGCTTCTCCATTCCCTCTATCAAAAAGTCTGTCCCAAAACTCCAAAATATTTGTTAGTGTATTTGTATTTTCTCTATTCCTTTGTCAATTAATAACTATTTAGTGACATTTTTTGTCATCAAGTCTACTTTCAATCCTACTAATACTACAGAAAATAATTTATCCCAAGTAAAATGTATTATGTAATTGCAAAAAGATTTGGTCTATTGTTTCCTTTCTTCTTTGTTGTCATCTTCAGATATTCAGCAGGTCAGAGCTGATCACATCATCACTCCTTACCATGCAAAAAAGCACTATTTGTTCTTTTCCTGCTTCACTCTCCTTGAACAAACATCAGTCTCATATAGCAATATTCTAGACTCATGAATGAATCAGCCGCAACTTAGTTACATGAAATTTAGTAAACAATTTTACCTAGGTAGTAAAATTTGTTTCTGCTTGATTTATGACTTTTTGCTTTACAATTTGTATGTCTGAAATATTGTCAATTTGATTCACTGTTTTCTCTATCGAGTTTGGTTTATTAGCTAATTATTAAAGCCTAACTACACCCTTCTGGCCATTTAAAAATTATTATGACTTACAAACCCTTACAAACCCCATGGGCAAGATGATGGCTGCTGCCTATCTTAGTGAAATGTTACCCGGAAGTTTCTCACTGAGAATATCAGTGACCAGGACTGTTCTTTTCTTGCTTTTGTTTCTGGTCTTTAACTCTGTACAACAATACTTCTTTTTATTTTTCTTTTTTTCCCCCCCAAAAAAAACATTTCTGGAGGCAAACATTGATTTTCCCCCCTTGTTTCTACATTCAGTTTTGAAGTAGTATTTTATTTATTTTGTGTGGATGGAGTGTTTCATCTTCTACAAACTGACACTCTTTTTCTGAAATTTGAATGATGTCATTAACATCTACTCATCAGGGTTATAAACATGGAAAGTCTGAGATTTCATATTTTGTAATCCAGTCTGAAAAAACAGATCCCTGCCTTGTATTTCAGTATAAAATAGTTAAAAGGTAAGAAGTCTCAAGAACTTGCCTTTTAACATTTCCATGTACTCAAAACATAAAAAGGGAATTTTGTTTCCCATAGAGCACTTCCCTGTCTTTCAAGAATCATCTGGATATGTTCCAATGTGATCTGCTCTAGGTGATCCTGCTCTGGCAGAGAGGCTGGACCAGGTGATCTTCTGAGGTCCCTTCCAGCCCATGACATTCTCTAATTCTATGATATCATTCAAGTACAATCATGAATGTATGTAAGAAGTTCTAGCATATTAAAGGAACAATTATTTTATACTGCTGAACAAAAGAGTGTGGTGGAGGGATTTCTCTTATTCCTCCTCTGTTAGGGTGTGGTGGTTTGTCTATTACCTGCTCCTCCACACTTTAGTAATACCCAGACTAGACTCAGCTGGACACTGGGAATATAGATGAAACTATTTATTTACAGCTAGCACAATATACAAGCAGTTATTTATAGTATATACAGAAATATACAAAAACATACAAGGTAAAATGTAATACAAAAACACAACTCCCCTCCCAGAAACCTGAGTTCCCAGGAGGGGCTCTCAACCACCCCTGCACCTTCCCCCTGCCCCTCTCAACCTTACCCCAGTCCTAAGGAAGAATAGAGGTTCAGCCAAGACGTTAAGAAGCAAGGTTAGTGGCAGTGAGGTTAGGAAGATGTAGTTCAGTCCGAAGCCAGCCAGAAAGAGAGACAAAAATGGCGAAAGTCTTATCTAATGTTTTCCCTTCTTGTTCCCATACATCTCAGCGAGACTGTGAGGGAAGTTGACATCACAATTGTTTTCCTTTTCACAGCTAATTATCTACTTTTTCTCACCAAAACATTCTAGCCTGCTTCAAACTAGCACATAGGGGGAGGTGAGAAATTAATTTGAGGTGGTATTAATTTGTTATAATTTTTTTAATTAAAATTAATATTTACAAATTTGTACCACCCCCAACCACTATGTAATCAAGTTTGTTATGCAAGGTTATGAAAACAGTTGGGATATATTTACAGGGATTGGATTATTAAATGGAAATACCAAATAATCAACAACTATAGACAGAGAGAAAGATTCCCTTAGGCTTAATGCCTCTTAACAGCTATACTGTCTGCCTAGCAAGGGCTGAAACTTTGTGTGCTCTTAAGACAGAGGCAACTTATTTTACAAATGAATTAAAGCTTGCTTAAATGTGTTGCTCTTAAGTATTAATTATTAATCACCCTCCCAGGATTGTGCCACAGCACGTGCCCAGTATTCGGGTCTTGGTGAGGCTGGAATCTGTCCCAGCTTGCAGGCGAATGATAAGTGTTCCCAGTCTCTGGGGTAAACAGGATTTCTCTGACCTTCTCTCCTGGTGAAGTGGTCTCTGCCTTGGTGCTGCTGCTTCTGGATGCCGTGTGTGTCCAGGGATGATCAGCTGGCAGGATTTCCAGGTGCAGGAGGAGGATTTGTCCATGCAGCTTCTAGCACAGTCGTCTCACAGCTAGCAGCCTGTGTTCGTAGGTTAGCAGACAGTCTGAAAGGTCTGCTGGGCCTAGATCTTTCCAGGCTTACAGGACAGCTGGCAATCAGGGTCTGCCGGCTGCAGGGAGACTTGAGCTCCGTAGATAAATCAAGATAGTAAGAAGCCAGTATGTACGGCCGCTCTAGGCTTAGGCAGGGGGCTCTCGGCTCCCCGTATATGTACCAAATCAGGCGTGCATGTGCTCTGCTTCTCAAAGGGTTTGCAGACAGCTTAACTGTGCCTTGAGATCAATGCTAGAGGTCTGAGCCTCATAAGTATGCAAGAGAGTAAGGGCCTGACTCTGTCTCTAGGCCATGCAAGCAGGTTAGGGCAGCAGGGTGCTGCTATATGGATCAGAGAGCTGAGCTTGATCCTCTGAATGCTCTGAACGCTCTGAACACGTGGTGCTCCTTTGCACCCCTCTTTATAGACTCCGAGCCGAGATTCATGGCTCATTTGGCCATCTAAAGTGACCAATCAGGTTGACAGTAAACCCAAACCTTACCTTAATAGGCAGTAGCTGTTTGCCTGGACCCTCCTGATTAGGGGATCACCTGGGCGGACCCCAGGGGTACACGGACTGGGCATGTGTGTGTTACACAACCTATTTACTGCCATGGGTCCTGGCAGAAAAAACATGTCCAGGCATGTAGAGGCATAAGGAAGCCTCAGTTTTGGGGCTGCTGCCTGTCATGGAGAGTAGCAAAAGCTCTCTCAGCTTTTGCTATATTGTGTAGTTTCTAATGCCTCACATCAAAAGCCAGAAGCATCGAAAAACCAAAACAATCTTTCAGTCCCATGGGAAGATTTCTCCCTAGGGTAAGTGAAAGATAAACACTGGCCATGTTTCCCTTTCACTTGGCCTTGCTTTCCAGACAACAAGGTATTGTTTTGGTTAGTAGAAACGACTTTCTCAGGCCTGCCCCACACCTGCAGGAGGGCTGGCCTGAGGAGGGGTCTTTATATTGTTTAAGGTAATGTTATCCAATTGTATAAGTTGCTTACTGTTTTTTACCAATGTATGTGAACAACGTAAAAGTGGTCCGAACTGGTGGGCAAGTCCTATTTGAACATTATAAAAATGGTGGACAGGCCAGGATCGGGGTGCGCCCTTGCCCTTGCCCTTGCCCTTGCCTTCTGGGTTTTTCCAGCCTTTCTGGTTTTTTCCCGTCCTTCTGGACCTCATCCTCGCTACTGTCCTTCCTTGAACTTCTAACAACAACAAACTGCTTGCCGATCTAGCCTCGCCTCGGGCGGACACGCCGAGCCGCAGAGGCAGGAAGCCTGCACATGCCTGGACCCTCACCGGGAGAAAGGGACTCCCTACCAAGCTACAGACTGTGAGTAGGTGACGAACTATTAACTCAAACCAGAGACTCAAAGAACTCTCTTTAAACATCATAGACTCTTTAATTTGCCATTTTCGGAAATGTTACTTTGACCTCGATCGAAAGAATTCACAAGGGTGGTGTAGTTTCGGGAAGAGGGAATTCGCATTTTTGCAATAAATCACTGATAAAATAGTCAATGCCTCGCGTATTTTCCCCATAAACTCTGCCGCGAAACTGCGTTCCATGACACTGCCCCTCCACCACAAGAGCAAAGAAGAGATATTAAATGACACATAAAATACGACAAATTCAAGTGGATACAAATACAGAAAATAGCAATTTTTAAATTACAAAAGAATCAAATACTGAAATCAGATATACTGGAAATACATTCCAGGTATCAACAAATGTGTTTATGTGTCTTTCAGCTCTGAACTTCTCTTAAGAAAATAATGAGGACACAGAGAATCCTGGACAGCAAACTGTCACTAAGTAATTGTAATAGCATACATGGTATTAGGACAAGGCTGACTAGATGATTCTGTGAAATAACTCATTAAGAACATGAATTTGCAAAGTAAGCTTTTCCAAAGTATCAGCAAATAAATGGAAAGTCTTGACAATTTGTGAAATTTGATTAGAGGATTCAAGACACTTCATAACTGCTTTAGCATTCAAAACTTTTCTAGTATAGATAGACTTTTCCCAGTCTGTGTTGATTAAATTATAGTAATGTTTTCCACTACAACTTTTCATTTTCTTCAGTTCCCCAAGAAATTTAAATGCTTTAGGAAATACATAATGCAAAACTCTTTGAAGCTCATACAATGAATCAGAGACTGAGCTGAGAACAGAACCTGTATGTACACTTGCAAGACATTATACGATAGCTTCAAAATCTCCACTTAAAAAGCTTAAATTAAATAACTAAGGCAACAAATGTTTCTTACGAGGGAAGCTGCCTATATACCCAAAAGCATTGTTCTTTTTGGCTGGGTCTGGTGAGTGAAATGAAGTTGTTTAAATATGTTACATTAACCTTGACTATGAAATTATTATTTAAAATAATTCCTTTGATGTTTTAATATGAATCAAATTGAAAGAAAAGTAGCACCGCAGTTCAAAAGGATGAAGAAAGGAAATATTCCACCATTTGTTCTGAAAATTGGCAACATTACTGACAAGTATTGAATGGTAACAACTCTTGAAGAAGACTGACAAACTTTTCTGAAATTGTCTGTATTGCTTTTAGAGAAATACAATGTTTTGTATTTTTAACAAGCCTATGGAACTGAATGTCTGAGGATATCTTTTGTGAAGTTTTGTAAGGTACTCATGGTAAAGAATTAACTTGAAAAAAAAATCTGTACAGAATCACAATTTATTGTACTATTATTGCGTTTTTTTACTTGTTTTATTGTGTGAACATAGAAATTATGCAACATTTAGTGAAACTACTGGTCTGGAATAGATTTTCTGAAACACCTGATATCTGATTTTTAATACCCTCCTAGAATTTTTCTACATAATTCTGTCACTTCCCTAAAACAATGTGAAAAACAAGGAAGTTTTGGGATTTTTTTCTCTTCTTAATATATATAGTTTCTGCCATGATTTTAGGTTTCTTTTGTCTCCTTTTGAAGGAGAGTTCTAAGCAAATACTGAAGTCAGTAAAGATGAGTCACAAGAGAATATTTTGCTACTGGGCAAAGGCCAGAGAAGAAAATGAATCTTGTTTGTGGGTAATGATTTCTACACATAAGGGATATCTTACAAAGAGACGATCTTAAGCAAATGGATACGTATGTTTTTCCATCACCCTTATTTAGACTAAATCTAATTTTTAGCCATCTGGAGTTCAATTACGTAACCCACACTAAATAAGGTATTAAAAATTATACACTAAGAACACAAAAATCCCCCAATGAGTAGACACCCAAGACTCTCTTCTGGACCATTCAAGTTTTATTTCAAATTATATTAATG
This sequence comes from Pogoniulus pusillus, assembly GCF_015220805.1. NCBI lineage: Eukaryota > Metazoa > Chordata > Aves > Piciformes > Lybiidae > Pogoniulus > Pogoniulus pusillus. The sequence goes on along the minus strand of NC_087267.1, from coordinate 24,195,349 downwards.
ACGGATGCCTAAAAAAGAAAGGAGATTTTTAGTTGCAAAACACAAACAACTGTGGAAAGATAATAGGGAACAGGTTAATAATCAAAACAATATTTAAAAAAAAATTGCCTAAAGAAAACCCCAAACATTCAGTTCAATAAGAGCAAATGAAAATTTCTCCTAATCTTGTAAGAATAATCAACAAATAAAAGATATAGCAAGTCTATTATGTAGAAAAAACACGTAAAGGGCATGGATTGTCAGCTGAACAAGTCAATTACATTAGGTACTCTTGAGAAAGGCAGCTTTGGGAAAGAATGAAATTTCTATCACTGTAGCTTTTAAATAAAAAATTGAGCAAATGAGATTGGAGTGCACCATAGGACCTCCTAAAGCCACTTCCAGATCTGCATATTTCAGCTACTTTTGTATGTCTCGTAAGTATTGGAACAAGTTATGGGAGAGAATATGTTCATTCTGGCATGATACATCACACCACACCCTGGTCATAAATCACAGGACAGATTCATAGATGGAATAACATGAAACACTTTCCCAGAAGTAACTAAATCTGAAATATATTCTCTGATGAAATGGTTGTGATGGTTTGGGTGTACCCCACCCCCCCACACTTCAGAAATCACCCAGACTAGTCTCAGTCAGCTCTGGGAATATAAATGAAGCTATTTATTTACAGCTAGCACAATATACAAGCAGATATTTACAATATATATACTCATTGGAACCATCCTCTTTCTTGGCAACCAACTTCACAGCACTCTTCTCATCAGAGTACTGGAATCTGAGAATGTTCGCCAGGTCACGAAGACTAAATGCCTCCCCTTCCTCCTCTTGCTCACCAGAGATCCCTTCTCTTACATCCTCTTTTGAATCACACTTTGTCAAATGCTGTGTGTTGGCTTTCACTTTAGCAGGTGCCAAAAAGGCGTTCTGCGCAGCGACAGACTTTGACGTGTCTACTGGAGGGTTTGAATCACTGGGGGTCTGGCCTGGGGTCTGTGAGTTCAGATCTGCCTTAGAGCTAACAGGGTTCTCGTCTGCTGGCTGTGGATTCGAACTGACTGAGTTAGTGTTACTAGTATTATCAGAAGAGGGAATATTATGGCTTTGAATATTTGCCTGTGCTCCTGGGACACCTGCCAATCCTGCTTTGTTGTCATACCCACTAGGAGTGTTGGGAGCATTCCCAGAATCTGGAGAGGGAGGTATAGTGACTGTCCCTGACTGGGAGAGAGGAGATGGTGTTCCCTCTGAGTTATCTTTGTTTTGGTTTCCACTGGTACATTGTTTTTGCGATGCTGAGACCTTCCTAGTTCTTACAGGCATTGCACTTGAATTTTTCACACATAATGCCAGAATTAATATGAAAATCAAAATTACAAGACATAAAGTTACAGCCACCAGACATGCCACAATTTGCCCTGTGTAAAATTCTGAACAATGGTCTGGCATCTCAGTTCTGGGATAAATTACTCTCATCAATGTAGTGGATAAAGCAGTACTTCCATTGATTGTAATATTATTGGGAAATACCCCTGTAATATTACTGGTAAAATTTTCAGTGACATTAAAACCAGCATACCCAATGATGAGATCACCCCAGGACCAGAAAATGCTTGTAAGTTTAGCTTTGACCTTCTTAAAAACTACATTAAGCAAGAAATAACCAATCTGGGCTTTGATCCAATTGTACAGAAGAAAACAGAAAACAGGCCACACAATAGCCCCCACCAAGTAAAATAGCTGTTTTATTAGCTTCATTCTCATTCCCAGAATTAATTAACTGTCACTCAAATGAATTTGCCCCACATTGGGGAAAGCCAAATAAAGATATGTGATGGTTCGGGTGTTCCCCGCCTCCCCACACTTTAGGAATCACCCAGACTAGTCTCAGTCAGCTCTGGGAATATAAATGAAGCTATTTATTTACAGCTAGCACAATATACAAGCAGATATTTACAATATATACAGTTATATACAGAAATATACAAGGTAAAAGGTAATACAGAAACACAACTGCCCTCCCAGAAACCTGAGTCCCCAGGAGGGGATCTCAAACACCCCTGCACCTTCCCCCTACCCCTCTCAATCTTACCCCAGTCTTAAGGAAGAATAGAGATTCAGCCAAGAGGTTAAGAAGCAACGGTGAGTGGCAGGAGAGGTTAAGGAGATGCAGCTCAGTCAAAAGCCCAAAGCAAAGAGTGACAAAATGGCGAGAGTGTTACCTAATGTTTTCCCTTTCTACTTCAGCAAGACTCTGAGGGGAGTAGACATCACCATTGTTTTCCTTTCACAGCCTATAATCTACTTTTTCTCACCAAAACCTTCTACCCTGCTCCAAACTAGCAGAATGGTATCTTACCCAAACAGGACTGTTATAAAGGTGTATGTCCTGGGATATGTAACAGTTTGGCTCTAATGAAAACCCTATTTCGTCACTGTCCTACATCTAAATTGTTCCTATGTTTCTTTACTGAATTGAAAGTTTACTATTAACAAATAATATTTTTAAAAATTATTACATTGAGAATACCTACAAGCAATTATATTTCCTATGTATACAAACTCTTTTCCTCCCCCTCTGTCAAATATAAAAAACTATAGTGCATTTTTACTGCTGTCTTTTCCACCTGTTTATGTTTGCATTTACACCTTATTTCAAAACTAAGATTTAATTGCTACTTGAAAGCATGTGAATTCAGGAATCTACAAATTCAGGCAATCAGCAGTGAATTATGTATTCTTCACTTTACATTTCAAATCCAGAGAGGTTCACAGGTAAGACAAATTTGCTATTAATCAGTTAGTTGCTGTTATAAGTTAATTGCCAAATAGATGCCACATGTATGATGTTATTTGTTGGTTCTTAGGCTACAAGGAATCTTGGACTATAAGAGAAAACACTAAGTGCTGGATTCCACTAATGAGCAAATCCTAAGGAAAACAAACTGCAAGAAGGCAATTTACTTTCAGTTCTCAAGTTTGCCATGTACAATTTGCCTAACAAGTTAGCTGCGAAACTGCTTTTATAGTCAACGAAGAAGATGGACATTTTCAGTGCCACTTAAGGCAAATGAAATGAACAAATCTTGAAGAAAATATTTCTCTCTATTTATTTTAAAGGGAATACAGAGTAGCTAGAGAGATTTTGTTCAATTTTTAGCAATGTAAAGTAAGATGAGATGAATCCCTATGCTGTGCCTGCATCATGAAAATAATCGTGGAAAATAATTGGATCTACAATAGAGGGTTTAAAATTAACTAGGAAAAAAAATCTGAACTGGGAAAATAAAACTATTTTAGGATATGATAGTCCCTCCATACAAGGGACTCAAGGCTCAAGCAAACTAATACCAAGAATGATGCATTATGTCTGACATAATTATGACAGGTATATATAGAAAACAAATAATTTGCTCGAGCTGATGATTTATAGACTTTTTCTTGATAAGTATGTGTAGGCAACTTACAGCCATCTGGATAAAGGTATTCATATTTATATAATATGAAGAGATTTTTGATTTAGTACCTATTCTACTCACTGATACAATAGTGATACAGTTTCTACACCAACTCTAATTTACTGGAGTTTACAAGCTAGAATCCTTAAAATAAGTCTAGACCATGTCTGTGAAAGATAATAAAAATCACAATGCCGGGTTCTTATTAAGGAATGTAAATAATAGAGGTGTGGTAGTATTGAGAATAAGGCTGCAATATGTTTCAGAGAATATCTCACTCATTTCTTCTGACTGAGTTCCTCAACACTTTTAGTATGATGCTCTCTACTTATATCCTCCTCTTATTCCTGTTTCTGAGATCTTTTGAAGACTTGGCTCTTTGCTTGAATGATTCAATCAGAGTCTAAGTAGTTTTGAAATCCAGATCTAGAATTTAAAATAATTATTAGATCATTTATAAATAATTACTGAATCTTTCTAATTCTAGTAAGGAGGAGAAAGAAGAAACACATAAACCAAGATGTAACATCAATTGCTTAAGCAAGTAATTGGCTTTTAATTACTACTATTAAAAAGAATAATATCATCAGCAACAATAGTAGAAATAGTAAACAAAGTGTTCCTCACCAGTCTAAAGTTTTCTGTGCTCTCTAATTCATGTTTTGTCCAAGAATCTACTCTGTGCAAATTCTATTTATTGCATATATGACATATAACAAAATACTTTACCATGTACTGAAAGAAAAGTGTGCTGTAAGTTTTTCTGCACCTATCACATATGTATGGCATCAATGTGGTAATGGTATGCAACTTCAAGGTAACTGAGCAAGGACAATGCTGAAGTTAGTATAAAGATTCTTTATTTGTATTACTCTAGTTAAAATCAGAATCCGTTTTATCATGCCTGTTTTTCCCCATTATGAACTGGAAATGGAGAAAAAGCTTGACAAAAGCGGAAGAAGTATTTTATTTTAAATCTTAAAAGTGACAAGAATTTACAACACTAAAACGTGTTCAAATATCTTTGCCATTTTAGGGGTAAACAGAATCAAAAAAAACCCTGAGTTTACCAACTTTATTGCAAATATTTCACTTTTGTTGATGTGAGGGTTTTTTTCTGAAGCTCTAGAACACAAGCTAACAGAAGTTCTATCCCATAACAATAGTTCTACTTCTTAAGCAGAACTTGCGTAATATTTTTTTCCCATAGTGAACCATATTCAGAGGGGCCTGGACTTGTGCTGAATTTTTAATTTCTTAGGGGGCCTTCATGCTTAGGGATAAAGAAGGGAAAATATTTTAGATTCAGAAAATCAGCAAGTATTTTATCTTCTGGAATAGTATTAGGGAGAAAGTCAAGCTTGCTACAGTATGTGACTAACCTACTCTGGGTTTGCAATGAAAATGTAAATGTACTTCTTACAAATAATGAGTGGGAATATCTTTGCACACTTAAGTACAATTTTTCCTATCATAAAACTTTCCTAAAGACTGTTTAAATCTTTTCCATTTAAGGAAATGCAATAAGGCTATATTTTAGCTCTTTTTTTCCCCTCTCCTTTGTGTATGTCATATCAATGATGAATGTCAGATCATCGAATGCAAAGATACTATTTACTCTGTGCTAAAAGCCACTACTAGGTGAAAGGAGACTTTAATATCAACCAAATAATATTATCTTTTTCTTCTAATTTTCCCGAAGAATTTACTTCCTCTGGGAAGATTACAGTCTTTTGTGTCATGTAGAATGTTATGAGACTTGTTTAAACTTTGCCATTCTTAATACATTTTTGTCCATTCCTACTCTTGTCTTTTCATACTTTTGACAGTCTCACCTGCTTTGCTTTTTTTTTTTTTTTTTGTGACTATTCTCGAGATGATTAATAAGATGAGCTTTTTTCCTCATTCATCTTCATGAAAACATAGTTTCATTGTTCTTTGGTTTATAAGCATCTCTGCACTTGGTTGTTTCTGTATCTGTATGATAAATTTCACAACCATGGATAGTAACAAGCAAACTTCACGTTTGCACCTGTCTCTTGTGGTAATTAAACTATTTTATTTCTCTCCAAATGCTGTTTAATTTCATAATATAAAATACAGCCTGGATTTTTTAAAAAAAATACTCTGACCCCACTGTGTTTTTGACAGTCTCAAGGACAGTCACCAGTGACTTTTATTTCCCAAATATGTGCTACTTTACCTGTCTGGATTTTAAAAGTCATGAGCAGATTCCATGAACCTACTCTGATTTCAGTCACTTGTTTTAATAACTCTAAAATGTACATGTCAGGGTTTCTATTAAAATTTAGTCATCACTATAAAATGTTTCATGATTTCTTTGCCTTTAATATGATCTGTATTATTTAAAATAATCCTCAGTATTGATCCTTTTATGTTTTCAATGCAACATAAGTATCTTTGGTTAGATATCTTTTCATTACTTTGTTCTACTGGGAATGTTAATTTTGACCATATCCCTTGATAATGAGATCATTTATTCAATTCTTATTCATATAACATAGCCAATGATTCCCTAAAGAGTTATGTCTAGAGAAAATAAAGTATGTAAACAATCCTAGCAATGCATCTGATTCTAAAGTTTTAATGATGTGAAAGGCAGGATTATTCAGAAAATACAGACTCCTACTCAAATGATTGCAGCAAATTAATGTTTTGGGCCTATTTTTATGAATTTGTTAGAAGTCCTTTGTGAACCATTCCAGATGAGTAATCAACAAGGCAAATGACTTTCAGAGGGAGACTGGAATGGTAAGTTCATCTGTAGTGCATACTTTTTGTGATATACATATATATATAATTTGAAAATACCAAGGCATCTGATAATTTTACCCATTAACATAATAAATAAGTATGAATTAAATAAAAGTATCAGTGAGAAATAAAAATAAACTCATACTAGAATAGAAATTCCTGTACAATATCTAAGGCTGAAAAAGAAGTGCTGTTTTCTGGACTTATCAGTCTTGGAATGCAGTTATTTGATATTCTATAGTCTCATTATTTTTCTAGACAGGGATTAAAGGTCAATTTTGTCTACATTTGCTAATGACAACTGAACCACAACATGTGAAACACATCACCATGCACATAAATCCAAAAATGAAAATAAGATATATTCACACTGCAAGTGATCTGGACACATCAAAATAGTAATTAATTGCCTTTAGGAAAATGTAATGTACTATTATTGAAAACTTAAACCTAACAATGGGAGAAAAGATGTTAGAAAAAGAATGGAGAGGAAAACTTTGGAAAATAACAAGTTACAATAAAAAGGAATTCAATAAAGATAGCACATTAGAGAGAGAGTTTGCAACATGACATCACAACAGAGAGGGAAATGGTATTGAAAACACATTTATGATCAGAATGTGTTTCTAATTTGAAACCATTAGGAAATATTGCATTTGATACAGCCCTACTGGAAGATTATAAAAAAAATATATAAAATTGTCATTACAATTAAGACTAAAACTAAACCAAATTAAACTGAAATAAAAACTACATCAAAGAACATAGTTCTCTTAAGAAGGGAATATCAGTCACTACAGTAAATGCTGCATAAATTTATTTATAATCTAGGGGGGGAAAAAAACGCTACAGATTTAATTATCCATCAGTATCATTTTTCTGTTTTAAACACTTCTGAGAATCCAATCTTTATGGAGTCCAAGAACCATACAAGCTTTTATTATAGTGTATCAGTACTTCAAAGAAATTATAAATGAAAGAGAGACATGTTGGAAAGTCTGTTATAAACAGCATGAGCAGAACTGATCTCTGTCTCACTACACGCTCTGTCAGAACTCCTTCAGAGCCCCACCAAAACAGACCACCACCCCACCCTTACCAGTTTAGTACCTCAGTGAACATGCTGAGAGTACACTCAACCCCCTCATCAAGGTCATTGATAAAGATATTGAATGAAACTGGACCCAAATTGGTGGTGAACACCACTGTCTACAGGCCTCCAACTTGACACTTAGGTCCTTAGCATTCATTGATAATCAAATATCTATAAAAAATTGACAGTATTCAGCAAGGTTTGGATACACAGATAGGAACTACAGGAAAGAACTAGGAAACTGCTACTACAGCGACCTCACTTTCCATTTAGTTAGAATCATAAGAAGCATTCTTGGCCATGTTTGTTTATTTTTTCTAATCCTACAAATATTTTCCCCTGTATTTCATCATAAATCAAACAGTTCATGTTTTACCCACAATATAAAATCCCGCTCTTAAACAGATTATATTTTTTTCCCATTATACCATGTTTGCCTGCCATTACTCAACATGAACATACATTGCAAATTACACAATAAGGCTACCTAACTAGTTGCACCTAACCTGTTTTAACTACCAAAGGAAGGGTGATATCAAATATGTGTGTTCAGGGCTGAGAATGGCTACTAAAATTGGAGTAGTTTACTGAAGATCTGAGCATTTAGTGATGGAATAATACATGTTAGAAACAAAGAATTGTTCTATTCAATAACCAGAGAGTACAGCATTGAATGATGTGAAAGAAACAATCCATGACAGGTATGCTAGAGAGACCCATTTCATTCATCTAGAATTTTGTGAAGAGGAGAGAATGTTATCTGAGACACTTAAATGTCTTTGTCTGTCTGAGAGTTATTACAATCAGATTTTTTTTTTAGGCTGAGAGGGAAGATAATACATCTTAATTTCAGCATTCAGTATATCACATCAACCATCAAACTACGATTCAGTGATGTGCTCATTATTTTTTTCTCCCAGACTTAATTTTAAATCCTTCACAAGGCAAGTAAGCTTTTCTTGTCCCACATTTTAGAAAATTAAGTACACTTCTGTGTACTTTTCCAGCATCTTGACCCATAAGTATGAATAGTTGCATGCATATAGAATGTACAACCTGGTTATATTTCTTAATTTTATTGATATATGTGGATTATGTGATGTAAATACACATTACATATATACATGTATTCATTTGCTTTCACTTCTGACCCCTACATCTTTTTTTTTCCCAGTTAAACACCTATCTAAATATATTAAAAATAATGAAATACAACTATCATAGCTAAAGTGCTAATTTATGTGAAATCCAAAATGTACATATACAATAGAAAACACTGGGAAATCAAATGATCAAATATTTAAAGTACTTTAAAAAGAATAAAATTAGATGCACCTGACATCAGCAGGCAAGAAATAAAATCTATTCCTCAGTAATGGAGTTAACCAGATTGTCTATTCCCCCTAACTGTTAAGAAGACAGGACTAGTAGGTTTCTATTTGATCACAAATGCAAACACCTCCTAATTATCTGTATCAGTCTGTTAATAAGCTTAACTTAGAAAGGTTACTGGATCTTAGAAATGATTCAAGTTTATGTGGCAAGTATATACTAGTGAAATCGAAAAATCCAGATATTTCTTTAGACACTTGATGTTAGATCTGTACTTTTTTAGACTGCCGGTTGCTTCTCAAACTTCTGATGACTATTCAGAATTGGAAAGCACTTTGGAGCAGCAAATATCAATACTAAACAGATTTGCCACAGTAGTATCCATACATTCACTGAGAATAAATATTTTTCTGATTAACACAGACTCCAGGATTTTATCTAAAAGAAGGGCCAAGGAGCCCAGAGAAGCATCTAAGTTTAGTCATAGCAATAACACAAGCAAAATAGCATAATCCCAAATGTTCATAATAGCACACAACATGCAATCACACTAGCTTTAAAATTTGATCTGTAAGTCTACATGTGTGAAAGAAAATGCATGTCTTGAATTGACTGTACACAATTACATCCCCATTTTATAGCAATAACACAGACAATGAAGAGGAGAAGAAAGGTAATATCTACTGTGGAGGTTTAGGTATTCTCTGCCCCCCCCTGCACTTTAGAAGGTACCCAGACTAGACTCAGCCATTTCTGGAAATATAAATGAAACTATTTATTTACAGCTAGCACAATATACAAGCAGATATTCACAATATATACAGTTATATACAGAAATATACAAATGAAAAGGTAATACAGAAACACAACTCCCCTCCCAGAAACCTGAGTCCCCAGGAGGGGCTCTCAACCACCCCTGCACCTTACCCCTGCCCCTCTCAACCTTACCCCAGTCCTAAGGAAGAATAGAGGTTCAGCCAAGAGGTTAAGAAGCAAAGGTCAGTGGCAGGAGAGGTTAAGGAGATGCAGCTCAGTCAAGGCCCAGCCCACAAGTGAAGGCAAAATGGCGAAAGTGTTATCTAATGTTTACATTCTTCTTCAGCAAGGCTCTGAGGGAAGGAGACATCACCATTTTTTTTTTCTTTTTCACAGCCTATGATCTAGTTTTTCTAACCAAAACATTCTATCTTGCTTCAAACTAGCACAATCCACCTCTGTCTACTTTTCTCAGAGTATTGCTAAGAACTATCTGATCTAATTTAAACCAATATTTACACTAATGAATATTACAAGTTCAGTTCACACTTCATTCCAGCTATCTCAGATGTGGGTGATTCAAAAGCTCAGAACACTTTGTCTCCTCCTAGATGAGACGAGAACAGGGACTCCCAGGTGACATTGGGTTTGTGCTCACGTACTGTAGATTCTCTCATAGATTCTTTCAGTGTTGGACGCCGATGGTACCTAGAACAGAAAACTCCTAACAGCTTGTATTTTACACGCTGAATTTAGACTCTCTCAGCTAAGGTTAAATTTCTCTGTGGAATACACTGGATTTCACCATTCTCCTGCATTACCCAGTAGGTGTGGCCAGGACCTTCAGCAGAAACCACCCCTCAGACAGGTTTCCCTTCGCCCGAAGGAGAAAATACTCAAACAGTTTTCCCTAACAGATTCTTCTCATGTACAACAGGAACTTTATCACCGTCTACTGTTTGAACAAAGTCTGATTGTGCAGGTCCTGCTCTGTTTACTGAACCTCTACTATTTACCAACCAGGTAGCTTGTGCTAAATGTTTGTCCCAGTTTTTCAGAGTTCCACCCCCCATGGCTTTTAGGGTGGTCTTCAGCAAACCGTTGTAGTGCTCAATCTTCCTTGAAGCTGGTGCATAGTAGGGTATGTGGTAGATCCACTCAATGCTGTGCTCTTTGGCCCAGTTTTTGATGAGATTGTTCTTAAAATGAGTGCCATTGTCTGACTCGATTCTCTCTGGAGTTTCATGCCTCCACATGATCTGTCTCTCCAAGCCAAGAATGGTGTTACGTGCAGTAGCATGTGGAACTGGATAGGTTTCCAACCATCCGGTGCTGGCCTCTACCATCACTAGCACATACTGCTTGCCAGAACGAGATTGAGGTAAAGTGATGTAGTCAATCTGCCAGGCTTCACCATACTTTGTTGCCTTTCTCAAAGACTTCCTCAGCAGTTTGGCCCCACACAATGATGTTGTTGATGAACTGGATGTGCTCTGGAGCTTTACCTTTCTCCAATGCATTGTGCATGACTGAGTGACAGATGGTTTTGCTGTGCTTCCACCCCTGAGGCAAACTGTTGAACTGATACTGGATTCCTCTCCAGGTGAATGCAAACTGAGGCCTGCACTCCTTTGCTATGGGAATAGAGAAGAAAGCATTAGCAATGTCTATGATTGCATACCATTTAGCCTTCTTCGATTCCAGCTCGTACTGGAGTTCCAGCATGTCCGGCACAGCTGCACTCATGGGCGGAGTCACCTCGTTGAGGGCACGAAAGTCTACTGTGAGTCTCCAATCGCCATTAGCTTTGGGCACAGGCCAGATGGGACTGTTGAAAGGTGAATGAGCTTTCTCGATGACAGCCTGACTCTCCAGTTGACAAAACAGCTGATGAATGGCCGACAAAGAGTCACGGGTAGTTCTGTACTGCCTGTGGTGAACAGTTTGAATTGCAATTGGCACTTCCAAATCCTCTATGTCATGATGTCCCACAACTGCAGATTCATCAGAAAGTTCAGGTCTAATTGACAATTTCAATTTACCATCCTCAATCTCTACAGATGTCATTCCAAAAGCCCATTTGTGACCTTTAGGATCTTTGAAACAACCTTCACAGTATGACAGTATCACAGTATCACCAAGGTTGGAAGAGACCTCACAGATCATCAAGTCCAACCCTTTACCACAGTGCCCAAGGCTAGACCATGGCACCAAGTGCCACATCCAACCTTGCCTTGAACAGCCCCAGGGACGACGACTCCACCACCTCCCCAGGCAGCCCATTCCAGTGCCCAATGACTCTCTCAGTGAAGAACTTTCTCCTCACCTCGAGCCGAAATTTCCCCTGGCGCAGCCTGAGGCTGTGTCCTCTCGTTCTGGTGCTGGCCACCTGAGAGAAACTTGTCTCAAAAAGTCAATTCCCTGAATGCAAGGCGCATCAGGACCAGTTACAATTGTATGTTTCTTCCACTCTTTACCAGTCAAACTGATCTCAGCCTGTATCTTAGTTAACTCTTGAGATCCACCAGTGATTCCAAAAATAGATATGGACTCTGTCCCTTTGCAATTTGATTGCAATAAAGTACACTGAGCACCTGTGTCAATTAAAGCCCTGTATTTCCAAACTTTTGAACTGCCAGGCGACCTAATGAATACATTCCAATAGATTCGGTTCACTCCACTATCCCTTTCCTCCTCCTGGCTGGAGGCATGGCACCCCTAATGCTGAACATGGCATGTAGGGTGTACACAGTGTCAAGGTCTGGAGGAGCAGAGATGAACAGTATCTCTGTCCAGAGGAGCTAGACCAGTTCTTATGGATTCCGTGTTGTGAAATTAAGGTGCAAACAAGACCATATATCACCATGAAACTGTTTATTAAAGGATAAGGTTGGGCAAAACGGAGGGAGAGAGGGGAGAAGGGGGAGAGAGAAAGATCAGAACAGAGGGAGAGAGGGGAGAAGGGGGAGAGAGAAAGATACCCTCAGTCACAGATGAAGGGGAGAGAGAGAAACGAATGCGTGGCCCAGGAATGATCTTCAGCGGAGTTTGTCAGAGGTTCTTAAGGTGGTGTGCAGTTCTGGTGGTCTGGTGATGGCCTGCCCTCGGTGGTCCGGTGGAGATGTCACTGGTGGTCCGATGGAGGTGCCACTCTTGGTCCGGTGGGAATGGTGGTCCGTTGGGAATGCCACACTTTGTCTGGTGGGGATGCCACCAGTGGTCTGGTGGGAATGCCACGGGTGGAGATGTCACTGGTGGTCCGATGGAGGTGCCATGCTTTGTCTGGTGGGGATGCCACACTTTGGCAGGCATTTCTCCTGCCTTTTTATACAATTTTCTGCTCAGTGTCCAGCTGCAGCCCCCCCCCCCGGGCATCTTCCTGTGCATTCTCACGCATTTGCAGGGGTCCGGCGTCGCCAGGGGGGAGTGCCTCCGCCCTCTCTCGGCTACACCTGTCCACACCCTGCATACACAGCCCTTGGGGGCAGCTGAGATAAGACGGAGGCTTCCTGGGCAGTTCAGCCAGGGTGAGGTCTAGGAGTTTCAAAGGTATTGTCTGTTGATTTGCATCTCTGAGCTTTTGGGCCAAGCACCGAGTCTGAGTCCCAAAAGTAACAAGATTAAGGAGAGATGATGTAATCTTTGTTGATTAAGGAGGGACGATGCAATCTTTATCTTTGTTGATTAACAAGAGAGAGGATCAGACTCTCACACACAGTGATTGGTGGTGTTGTGAGAGGAATTGCAACTGTTGGAACAATTGCAGTTGCTCTTGGGAGCTGAAGAAGTGACAGCTACTTTCCTGGCATTGCTGCCTCTGTTTCTGCCACTGCAGATCCCTGACCCTCTTTGAAAGAGCTGAAGTAGGTTGACCATCCCACTTGTTCATGTTCTCACCGTATGTGTCACGCAGAAGTATCCACAGTGACGCACGTGATTGCTGCTGTCTGGGTGGAATTTGTCTCCTCCTGGGCTGGAATTGCCTTGCAGGAGGTGGGCGTCTGTTTCTGGTGGCAGAAACATGCACCAATTCTGATGATGCAGGAATGGTATCCTTTACCAAATTGGTAATGTTTTTAAGATCCTCCTTCAGTTCTTTCATACCATTTCTAATGACATTCTCAATACTATCCTTTTTCCCTTTCATCTCTGTCATCATAGTTTGTATGGCACAGATTATACCAGAATGTGACAAGCTGTCCTCAATCTGCCTGAGCTGGTCAGTGAATTCACCAACAGTGAAAGATCTTCCATTATCACTCCTTGATAGAAATTTACTGGCCAAGATGTTAGCATAGGATGAAGGAGCAAGCTTAATAAGCTTCTTCATGAGACCTGTTCCCAAAGGAATATCATCAGGCTCATGAGTGCCATGATGTCCATAAAGCACTTCCTTCACAGCAAACTCCTTCAGAAGTTTAATTCCCTGCTCAATGGTGTTCCACTTCTTGGCAGCCCATGGCAGATCATCTCGGGAAGGATATCTCATAGCCACAGCCAACAAAAGGCGTGTCCACAAGCTAACCCTACTAAGAGGACTTGCTAAGTATTTGTCCACTCCACTCTCCCTGGTGAGTGCTCTCAGCTGCTTGGCAGACTTGTCTCCTACCTGCAGGGCATTAGCACCAATGCCACGGCATCTCACTAGCCAGCTTAGGATTGGTTCACCTGATTCCCTTGAGTATTCCTTTCTAACTTCCCTGACTTCTCTGAGAGGATCATTGGAGTCCTGGATGTCATCCTCCTCCTCTTCCTCCTCTTGATCTGGTGGTACTGGGCTTAACAGAACCTTCCTCATAACACTTTTAAACCCATTAGAACCATCCTCTCTCTTGGCAGCCAAGCTCACAGCACTCCTCTCTTTTGAGTATTGTTGTCTCAGCACATTTGCAAGGTCTCGCAGACTAACTGCCTCCTATTCCTCCTCTTGCTGATCACCAGAGGTCCCCTCTCTTACATCCTCCTGTGAACCACACTTTGTCTTAGCTTTTGCCTTAGCAGGTGCCAGAAGGGCCTGAGCAGCAACAGACTTATACGTGTCTGCTGGAGGGTTTGAATTTTTTGGGGTCTGACCTGGAGCTTGTGAGTTCAAATCTGCTGTACTTTTAACAGGGCTCTGATTCTGGTCTGCTGGCTGGGAATTCAAACTGGCTGAGTTGGTGTCATTAGGATTTGGACTGACTGGGCTAGCCTTACCAGCATTAGTGGGGTTATTTGCCTGCCCTCCTGGGATGCCTGCCAACCCTGACATGTTATCATTGTTGCTAGGAACATTCTGATTTTGGGTACCTGCCTGTGCTCCTGGGACTCCTGCCAAACTCTGCCCGTTGTTATTGTGGTCCTTATTGTTTACATTCCCGGCAGGAACATTGGCCATGTTCCCAGAAACTGGAGAAGGAGGGGCAGAGGCTGGCAGGGGGGAAGCAGATAACTGTGTTCCCTTGTTTTGCTGTGAAAGAGACTGCTTTTGAGACACAGAATTTTTCCTAGTTCTTACAGAAGCTGGTTTTGAATTTTTCACAAATAATGCCAAAATTAATATGAATATTAAAATAATGAGAGCCATGATAATGCCCACCAATCCCGCCACGGTTTCTTTTGTGTAAAAATCCTTGCATGGATTTGGCATTTCAGTTTGGGGCTGGATGACCCTCATGAGAGCAATAGATAAAGCAGAATTTTGATTGATTGTAACATTATTGATAAGTGCTCCTGTAATGTTACTAGTAAGGTTTTCAGAGACATTAAAACCAGCATAACCAAGGATAAAATCACCCCAGGCCCAGAACATGCTTGAAACTTTGGCTTTAGCCTTCTTATAAGCTAAATCAATAAAATAAGCAACAATTTGAGCTTTTATCCAACTAAATGCCAATAAAACAAAACCAGACCAGAGTAACACCCCACACAAGTACAATAGCTGCCTTATTAGCTTAATTTTAATTCCCAGAGCCAATGAATAGTCACTCAAGTAAATTTAGCCCCACGTTGGGAAAGCCAATTAAAAATGTGATGGTTTGGGCTCTTAACCCGCCCCCCCACACTTTTGGAATTGCCCCAGCTAACTCAGACAGCCTCTGGGAATATAAATGAAGCTATTTATTTTACAGCAGCAAATATACAAGCAGCTATTTACAATATATACAGTTATACACAGAAATATACAAAGGATAAACAATACAGAAGCACAACTCCCCCCCAGAAACCTGAGTCCCCAGGAGGGGCTCTCAAACCACCCCAACACCTCCCCTTGCCCTCTCAACCTTACCCCAGTTCTCAGGAAGTAGAGAGGTGCGGCCAAGAGGTTAGGGAGCAAGGTTAGTGGGAGCAAGGTTAATGAGATGTGACTAGGTCTGAAGGCAAAGGCAGAATGAAAGACAAAATGGAGGATGTTTTACTTCTTCTTCCCAGAGTTCTCAGCGTGACTGTGAGCGAAGAGACACAATTGTTTACTTTTTCACTGCCCATTATCTAGTTCTTCTACCAAAACATTCTAGCTTGCTTCAAACTAGCACACCATCGCACTTGTTCATGTTCTCACCGTATTGGTCACGCAGACTTGTCCACATAGATGCACGTGATTGCTGATGTCTAGGTGGAATTTGTCTCCTCCTGGGCTGGAATTGCCTCCTGACTGCAGAAACATGCACCCATTCAGATGATGCAGGAATGGTATCTTTTACCAGATTGGCAATGTTTTTAAGATCCTCCTTCAGTTCTGTCATGCCATCTTTAATACCTTCCTTAATGCTATGTTTGATGCTATCCTTTATGCTATGTTTAATGCCATCTTTTATCTCTGTACCTAGAGTTTTTATGGCACAGGTTATGGCAGAATGTGACAAGCTGTCCTCTACCTGCCTGAGCTGGTCAGTGAATTCACCAACAGTGAGAGACCTTCCATTATCACTCCTTGAGAGTGATACTTGCTGGCCAAGATGTTAGCATAGGATGGAGTAAGCTTATTAAGCTTCTTCATGAGACCTGTTTCAAGAGGAATGTCATCAGGATCATGTGTGCCATGATCTCCATAAAGCACTTCCTTCACAGCAAACTCCTTCAGAAGCTTAATTCCCTGCTCAATGGTGTTCCACTTCTTGGCAGCCCATGGCAGATCATCTCGGGAAGGATATCTCATAGCCACAGCCAACATAAGGCGTGTCCACAAGCTAACCCTACCAAGAGGACTTGCTAGGTGTTTGTCCACTCCACTCTCCTTAGTGAGTGGTCCCAGCTGCTTGGCAGACTTCTCTCCTACCTGCAGGGCATTAGCACCAGTGCTACAGCATCTCACTAGCCAGCTTAGGATTGGTTCACCTGATTCCCTTGAGTATTCCTTTCTAACTTCCCTGTCCTCTCTGAGAGGATCATTTGAGTCCTGGATGTCATCCTCCTCTTCTTCCTCTTGTTGATCTGGTTGTCCCTGGCCTAGAAACAGAACCTTCCTAATAGCACTCTTAAACTCATTGGAACCATCCTCTTTCCTGGCAACCAACTTCACAGCACTCTTCTCATCTGAGTACTGGGATCTGAGAATGTTCCCCAGGTCCCGAAGACTAAATGCCTCCTTTTCCTCCTCTTGCTCACCAGAGGTCCCCACTCTTACATCCCCTTTTGAATCACACTTTGTCAAATGCTGTGTGTTGGCTTTCACTTTAGCAGGTGCCAAAAAGGCATTCTGTGCAGTGACAGACTTTGACGTATCTGCTGGAGGGTTTGAACCATTGGGGGTCTGGCCTGAGGTCTGTGAGTTCAGATCTGCCTTAGAGCTAAAAGGGTCCTATTTGTCTGCTGGTTGGGGATTCAAACTGGCTGAGTTAGTGTTACTGGTGTTATTAATAGAGGGAACATCCTGGCTTTGATTATTTCCCTGTACTCCTGGGACGCCTGCCAATCCTGCCATGTTATCTTTCCCTCTAGGAGTATTGGCAGCTTTCCCAGAATCTGGAGAGGGAGGTATAGTGACTGTCCTTGGCTGAGAAGGAGATAGTGTTCCTTGCTGTGCCCCTGAGTTATCTTTGTTTTGGTTTGAATTGCTTTGTTTGTGACACTGTCCCTTTTATTTTGGACACAGAGACCTTCCTAGTTCTCATAGGCATTGCATTCGAATTTTTCACACAATCTCCTTTTATGATCAGGTTACCCGCCTGGTGAATGTGGGGAAGGCTGTGGATGTAGTCTACCTGGACTTCAGCAAAGCCTTTGACACTGTCTGCCACAAGAAGCTCCTAGCCAAGCTGGCAGCTCATGGTTTGGACAGATTCACCCTGTGCTGGATCAAGAAGTGGCTGGATGGTAGAGCTCAGAGAGTGGTGGTGAATGGTGCCACATCCAGTTGGCAGCCAGTCACTAGTGGTGTTCCCCAAGGATCAGTGCTGGGCCCAGTCCTGTTCAATATCTTTATTGATGACCTGGACAGGGGCATTGAGTCCAGCATCAGTAAGTTTGCAGATGACACCGAGCTAGGAGTAGGTGTTGATCTGTTGGAAGGTAGGAGATCCCTGCAGAGGGACCTGGACAGGCTGGATAGGTGGGCAGAGGCCAATGGGATGAGATTTAACAAGGCCAAGTGCAGGGTTCTGCACTTTGGCCACAACAACCCCAAGCAGTGCTATAATCTGGGGACTGAGTGCCTGGAGAGCAGTCAGGAGGAAAGGGACCTGGGGGTACTGATAGATAGTAAGCTGAAGATGAGCCAGCAGTGTGCCCAGGTGGCCAAGTGAGCCAATGGCATCCTGGCCTGTATCAGTGTGATGGTTTGGGGGTTACCCCACCCCCCCACACTTTTGAATTTGCCCCAGCTAACTCAGACGGACCCTGGGAATATAGATGAAGCAATTTATTTACAGCTAGCAGAATTTACAAGCAGCTATTTACAATATATACAGTTATATACAATTATATACAGAAATATACAAAGGATAAACAATACAAAAGCACAACTCCCCTCCCAGAAACCTGAGTCCCCAGGAGGGGCTCTCAAACCACCCCAACACCTCCCCCGGCCCTCTCAACCTTACCCCAGTTCTCAGGAAGAAAAGAGGTGCAGCCAAGAGGTTAGGGAGCAGGGTTAGTGGGAGCAGGGTTACTGAGATGTGACCAGGTCTAAGGCAAAAGCAAGAGTGAGAAACAAAATGGAGAAAAAGTCTTTCTTCTTCCCAGAGTTCTCAGAGTAACTGTGAGAGAAGTTGACATCAATTGTTTTCATTTCACTGCCCGTTATCTAGTTCTGTTACCAAAACATCCCAGCTTGCTTCAAACTAGCACAATCCACCCCTTGTCTACTTCGCTCAGAGTATCGCTGAGAATTATCCAATCTAATCTAAACCAATATTTACACTAAAACAATATATACAAGTTCAGTTCACACTTTAATCAGATGTAGGTGTTTCAAAAGCTCAGAACAGGGACTCCCAGGTGATGTTGGGTTCGTGCTCACGTACTGTAGATTCTATCGTAGATTCTCTCAGTGTTGGGTGCCGATATTACCTAAAACAGAAAACTCCTAACAACTTGAATTTAAACTCTCTCAGCTAAGGTTAAATTTCTCTGTGGAATACACTGAATTTCACCATTCTCCTGCATTACCCAGTAGGTATGACCAGGACCTTCAGCAGAAACCACTCCTCGGACAGGTTTCCCTTCGCCCGAAGGAGAAAATACCCAAACAGTTTTCCCTAACAGATTCTTCTCACGTACAACAGGAACTTTATCACCGTCTACTGTTTGGACCAAATCTGATTGTGCAGGTCCTGCTCTATTTACTGAACCTCTACTATTTACCAACCAGGTAGCTTGTGCTAAATGTTTGTCCCAGTTTTTCAGAGTTCCACCCCCCATGGCTTTTAGGGTGGTTTTCAGCAAACCATTGTAACGTTTAATCTTCCCTGAAGCTGGTGCATAGTAGGGTATGTGATAGATCCATTCAATACCATGCTCTTTGGCCCAGTTTTTCACAAGATTATTCTTGAAATGAGTGCCATTGTCTGACTCGATTCTTTCTGGAGTTCCATGTCTCCACAAGATTTGTCTCTCCAAACCAACAATGGTGTTACGTGCAGTAGCATGTGGAACTGGATAGGTTTCCAACCATCCAGTGCTGGCTTCTACCATCATCAGCACATACTGCTTGCCAGAAAGAGATTGAGGTAAAGTGATGTAGTCAATCTGCCAGGCTTCACCATACTTGTACTTTGACCATCTCTCACCATACCATAAGGGCTTAATTCGCTTAGCCTGCTTAATAGCAGCACAAATGTCACAGTCATAGATGACTTGGGTGATAGTGTCCATGGACAAGTCAATTGACCTATCACGAGCCCATCGGTATGTTCCATCTCTGCCTTGATGTCCAGACGAATCATGGGCCCACCGAGCTAAGAACAGCTCACCTCGGTGTTTCCAATCAAGGTCAATGTCAAGATCAGAGTTGGTATCAACTTGAGCAATCTTAGCAGCTTGGTCTGCCTTCTGGTTGTGTTGATGTTCCTCAGTGGCTCTGCTCTTAGGCATGTGTGCATCTACGTGCCGCACCTTCACTGGAATTTTCTCCAGCCGTGCATCAATGTCCTGCCATAGATCAGCACACCAAATAGGCTTCCCTTTCCTCTGCCAACCATTCTTCTTCCAGTCCTTCAGCCAATCCCATAGAGCATTGGCTACCATCCACGAGTCGGTGTAGAGGTAAAGGATAGGCCAATTCTCACGTTCAGCCACATCAAGAGCAAGTTGAACAGCTTTTACCTCAGCGAACTGACTGGATTCTCCTTCGCCATCTTTCGTTTCGGTAACTCTCCTGGTTGGACTCCAAACCGCTGACTTCCATCTTCGCTTGTTCCCAACAAGACGACAGGAACCATCTGTGAACAAAGCATAGTTCTTTTCTTGATCAGAGAGATCACCATAGGGAGGAGCTTCCTCAGCACGAGTTATTTTCTCCTCTGGAGGTTTGGAACAGTCTGTGCCTTCCGGCCAGTTGGTGATCACCTCCACCAGACCAGGTCAGTCAAAATTACCCATTTGTGCTCGTTGGGTTATCAAAGCCATCCATTTAGACCAGGTTGCATCTGTGGCATGATGTGGTGATGAACCTTTGCCTTTGAACATCCAGTTTAGAACTGGCAGTCTAGGAGCTAAAAGCAATTGTGACTCAGTTCCAATCACTTCAGAAGCTGCTTTCACTCCCTCATAGGCTGCTAGAATCTCTTTCTCAGTTGCAGTGTAATTTGTCTCTGAACCTCTGTAACAACTTCCCCAGAAACCAAGTGGACGACCACGTGTCTCATTTGGAGCTCTCTGCCAAAGACTCCAAGTTGGACCATTGTCACTGGCAGCCGTGTACAGAATGTTTTTAATGTCTGGACCAGATCTCACAGGTCCCAAGCCCACTGCATGGACTACTTCTCGCTTAATTTGATCAAAGGCTGCTTGTTGTTCAGGTCCCCACTCGAAATTGTTTCTCTTACGAGTCACATCGTGCAGAGGTTTGACAATCTGACTGAAACCAGGAATGTGTAGTCTCCAAAATCCCACCCCACCAAGAAAAGAAAGTGTATCCTTCTTACTGGTGGGAACTGCCATGGTAGAGACTTTGTTGATCACATCCTGAGGAATGTAACGGCGACCATCCTGCCACCGCACTCCCAGAAACTGAATTTCTTTGGCAGGTCCTTTGACCTTGTCTCTCTTAATGGCAAAACCTGCTTGCAACAGAATGTCAATGATTTTGTTACCTTTCTCGAAGACTTCCTTAGCAGTTTGGCCCCACACAATGATGTCTTCGATGTACTGGATGTGCTGTGGAGCTTTACCTTTCTCCAGTGCACTGTGGATGACTGAGTGACAGATGGTTGAGCTGTGTTTCCACCCCTGAGGCAAACGGTTGAACTGGTACTGGATTCCTCTCCAGGTGAATGCAAACTGAGGCCTGCACTCCTTTGCTATGGGAATAGAGAAGAAAGCATTAGCAATGTCAATGGTTGCATACCACTTAGCCTCCTTCGATTCCAGCTCGTACTGGAGTTCCAGCATGTCCGGCACAGCTGCACTCATGGGTGGCGTCACCTCGTTGAGGGCACGAAAGTCAACTGTCAGTCTCCAGTCGCCCGTAGGTTTACGCACAGGCCAGATGGGACTGTTGAAAGGTGAATGAGCTTTCTCGATGACAGCCTGACTCTCCAGTTGACGAATCAGCTGATGAATGGGCAACAAAGAGTCACGGTTAGTTCTGTACTGCCTATGATGAACAGATTGAGTTACAATTGGCACTTCCAGGTCCTCTATGTCATGATGTCCCACAACTGCAGATTCATCAGAAAGTTCAGGTCTAATTGACAATTTCAATTTATCATCCTCAATCTCTACAGATGCTATTCCAAAAGCCCATTTGTGACCCTTAGGATCTTTGAAACAACCTTGTCTCAAAAAGTCAATTCCCAAAATGCAAGGCGCATCAGGACCAGTTACAATGGTATGTGTCTTCCACTCTTTACCAGTTAAACTGATCTCAGCTTGTATCTTAGTTAACTCTTGAGATCCACCAGTGATTCCAAAAATAGATATGGACTCTGTCCCTTTGCAATTAGATGGCAATAAAGTACACTGAGCACCTGTGTCAACTAAAGCCCTGTATTTCCGAACTCTTGAACTGCCAGGCCACCTAATGAATACATTCCAATAGATTCGGTTCTCTCCACTATCCCTTTCCTCCTCCTGGCTGGAGGCAGGGCACCCCTAATGCTGAACATGGCATGTGGGGTGTACACAATGATTGGTGTTGTTGTGAGAGGAACTGCAACTGTTGGAACAATTGCAGTTGCTCTTGGGAGCTGAAGAAGTGACAGCTACTTTTCTGGCATTGCTGCCTCTGTTTCTGCCACTCTGCAGATCCCTGACTCTCTTTGAAAGAGCTGAAGTAGGTTTACCATCCCATTTGTTCATGTTCTCCCCGTATGTGTCACGCAGAAGTATCCACAGTGACGCACGTGATTGCTGCTGTCTGGATGGAATTTGTCTCCTCCTGGGCTGGAATTGCCTTGCAGGAGGTGGGCGTCTGTTCCTGACTGCAGAAACATGCACCCATTCAAATGATGCAGGAACGGTATCCTTTACCAGATTGGTAATGTTTTTAAGATCCTCCTTCAGTTCTTTCATGGTATCCTCAAAGCCATCTTTAATGCCCTTTATTTCAGAAGTCATAGTTTGTATGGCACAAACTAGACCAGAATGTGACAAGCTGTCCTCTATCTGCCTGAGCTGGTCAGTGAATTCACCAACAGTGAAAGATCTTCCATTATCACTCCTTGCTAGAAACTTACTGGCCAAGATGTTAGCATAGGATGAAGGAGCAAGCTTAATAAGCTTCTTCATGAGACCTGTTCCCAAAGGAATATCATCAGGCTCATGAGTGCCATGATCTCCATAAAGCACTTCCTTCACAGCAAACTCCTTCAGAAGCTTAATTCCCTGCTCAACAGTGTTCCACTTCTTGGCAGCCCATGGCAAATCATCTCGGGAAGGATATCTCATAGCCACAGCCAACAGAAGGCGTGTCCACAAGCTAACCCTACCAAGAGGACTTGCTAGGTGTTTGTCCACTCCACTCTCCCTGGTGAGTGCTCTCAGCTGCTTGGCAGACTTGTCTCCTACCTGCAGAGCATTAGCACCAATGCCACGGCATCTCACTAGCCAGCTTAGGATTGGCTCACCTGATTCCCTTGTGTATTCCTTCCTAACTTCCCTGACCTCTCTGAGTGGATCCTTGGATGTCATCTTCCTCCTCTTCTTCCTGTTGTTCTTGTCATGCCTGGCCTAACACAATGTTCCTCATAGCATTCCTAAACTCATTGGAACCATCCTCTCTCTTGGCAGCTAACCTCACAGCACTCCTCTAACTTGAGTATTGTTGTCTCAGCACATCTACAAGGTCTCGCAGACTAACTATCTCCTCCTCCTCTTCTCCTTGCTGCTGATCACCAGAGGTCCCATCTCTTACATCCTCCTGCGAACCACTCTTTGTCTTAGCTTTTGCCTTAGCAGGTGCCAGAAGGGCCTGAGCAGCAACAGACTTGGATGTGTCTGCTGGAGGATTTGAATCTTTAGGAGTCTGACTTGGAGGATTTGAATCATTAGGGGTCTGACCTGGAGCATTTGAATTATTGGAGGTCTGACTTGGAGCATTTGTATCCTTAGGGGTCTGACCTGGAGCTTGTGAGTTCAAATCTGCCTTGCTTTTAACAGGAGGATTTTGGTTCTGGTCTGCTGGCTGGGGGTTCAAATTGGCTGAGCTGGTGTCATTAGGATTTGGACTGACTGGGCTAGTGTTACTAGCATTAGTAGTAATATTATTTGCCTGTCCTCCTGGGATGCCTGCCAACCCTGACGTGTTTTGATTGTTGCTAGGAACATTCTGATTTTGGGTACCTGCCTGTGCTCCTGAGGCTCCTACCGAACTCTGTGGATTGTTGTTGCTTTTGTTATCATTGTTTACGTTAGTGGTGGGAACACTGGCTGCGTTCCCAGCACTTGGAGAAGGAGGGGCAGAGGCTGGCAAGGGGGAAGCCGATAACTGTGTTCCCTTGTTTTGCTGTGAAAGAGACTGCTTCTGAGACACAGAATTTTTCCTAGTTCTTACAGAAGCTGGTTTTGAATTTTTCACCAATAATGCCAAAATTAATATGAATATCAAAATCATGAGGCAAATATTAAAAACTGTGAGAAGGAAAACAGTTTTACACAAGCATGTACCTAAACAAACAGTTGAAATTCCTGTCTTAGGCTGAATAACTCTCACTAGAGCCATATTTAAAGCAGAATTTCCATTGATTGTCACATTATTGACCAGAGCTCCTGTAATGTCCTTGGTAATATTCTCAGAGATATTAAAACCAGCATAACCAAGAATAAAATCACCCCAGCTCCAGAACATATCTGAAACCTTAGCTTTAGCCTTATTATAAGCCAGATCAATGAAATAAGCAACAATTTGACCTTTTGACCAACTAAATGCCAAGAAAACAAAACCAGACTAGAGCAATGCCCCAACCAAATACAATAGCTGCTTGATTAGCTTCATCTTAATTCCCAGAGCTAATTTCCAGTCACTCAAAAATCTCTAGCCCCACGTTGGGCGCCAATAAAAAAATGTGATGGTTTGGGGGTTACCCCGCCCCCCCACACTTTTGAATTTGCCCCAGCTAACTCAGACGGACCCTGGGAATATAGATGAAGCAATTTATTTACAGCTAGCAGAATTTACAAGCAGCTATTTACAATATATACAGTTATATACAATTATATACAGAAATATACAAAGAATAAACAATACAAAAGCACAACTCCCCTCCCAGAAACCTGAGTCCCCAGGAGGGGCTCTCAAACCACCCCAACACCTCCCCCGGCCCTCTCAACCTTACCCCAGTTCTCAGGAAGAAAAGAGGTGCAGCCAAGAGGTTAGGGAGCAGGGTTAGTGGGAGCAGGGTTACTGAGATGTGACCAGGTCTAAGGCAAAAGCAAGAGTGAGAAACAAAATGGAGAAAAAGTCTTTCTTCTTCCCAGAGTTCTCAGCGAGACTGTGAGAGAAGTTGACATCAATTGTTTTCATTTCACTGCCCGTTATCTAGTTCTGTTACCAAAACATCCCAGCTTGCTTCAAACTAGCACAATCAGGAACAGTGTGGCCAGTAGGACAAGGGAGGTTATTCTTCCCCTGTACTCAGCACTGGTCAGGCCACACCTTGAGTACTGTGTCCAGTTCTGGGCCCCTCAATTCAAGAAGGATGTTGAGGTGCTGGAACATGTCCAGAGAAGGGCAACAAAGCTGGTGAGGGGCCTGGAGCACAAATCCTATGAGGAGAGGTTGAGGGAGCTGGGCCTGTTTAGCCTGGAGAAGAGGAGGCTCAGGGGTGATCTTATTACTGTCTACAACTACCTGAAGGGGCATTGTAGCCAGGTGGGGGGTGGCCTCTTCTCCCAGGCAACCAGCGATAGAACAAGGGGACACAGTCTCAAAGTTGTGCCAGGGTAGGTATAGGCTGGATATTAGGAAGAAGTTCTTCACAGAGAGAGTGATTTCCCATTGGAATGGGCTGCCCAGGGAGGTGGTGGAGGCACCGTCCCTGGGGGTCTTCAAGAAAAGCCTGGATGAGGCACTTAGTGCCATGGTCTAGTTGATTGGTTAGGGCTGGGTGATAGGTTGGACTAGATGATCTTGGAGGTCTCTTCCAACCTGGTTGATTCTATGATTCTACGATAATGCCAGAATTAATATGAAAATCAAAATTACAAGACATAAATTCACACCCGAGAGAAACAGCATAGTCTGATATGAACAAAATCCTGAACAAGGGTCTGGCATCTCAGTTTTGGGTTTAATCACTCTCATCAGCACAGTAGATAAAGCAGTACTTCCATTGCTTGTAATATTATTGATAAATAACCCTGTAATGTTACTGGTAATTTTTTCAGTTACATTAAAACCAGCATACCCAAGAATGAGATCACCCCAGGACCAGAAGACATGTGTAAGTTTAGCTTTGACCTTCTTAAAAACTACATTAAGCAAGAAATAACCAATTTGGGCTTTGATCCAATTCTACACAAGAATACAGAAAACAGGCCACACAATAGCCCTCACCAAGTAAAATAGCTGCTTCATTAGCTTCATTCTCATTCCCAGAGGTAATTAACAGTCACTCGAATGAATTTGCCCCACGTTGGGGAAGCCAAATAAAGATATGTGATGGTTTGGGTGTTCCCTGCCCCCCCACACTTTAGAAATCACCCAGACTAGTCTCAGTCAGCTCTGGGAATATAAATGAAGCTATTTATTTACAGCTAGCACAATATACAAGCAGATATTTACAATATATAGAGTTATATACAGAAATATACAAGGTAAAAGGTAATACAGAAACACAACTGCCCTCCCAGAAACCTGAGTCCCTAGGAGAGTGCTATCTCATGTTTTCATTTCTTTTTCCCAAACTCCTTAGCGAGACTTCTGAGGGAAGTAGACATCACCATTGTTTTCCTTTCACAGCTTATAATCTAGCTCTTCTCCCCAAAACATTCTAGCTTGCTTCAAACTAGCATATATGCTCAGAGACACACCCTTACTTTGTCTTGCATTCTCAATCTCATACCAGCCCATATCAAATAAGAGTGAAGAAAAGTTCTCTTGTATCCTATCCTGTTCTACCTCCTAAACTTTACAACATTTTGTTGGGATAGAAGAATGTGTGCTAGACTCTTCTGCTGTTGAAGGTGTCTGTCCCGACTTCCACCTTTTTAAATGCGATGAAGCCAGAAACCTTAACTAGTGGTAACATCAGAGAACATGGCAAGCAACTCTCATTCTCTGATTTAAAGGTATTTATACACATTTGGAGAGGATCCATGCCTGAATCCAGTTTTTTTCCATATCAAATCAGTTTAAACTTGGCATAATTTTGTTCCATTTAACCCATCAGAATAAAGCAGAACAATGAATCACATTCTGATTCCTGGATTTGTATTGCAGGGATCACTATGTGTTCTGTTTTGAATAAATACTTCTTTATATGATTGATCTCCAACTGGAAAAAGTTTTAAGAAGAAAAATTTCTGCATCTTAAGGCACTATTTAGCTCATTATCTCTAAGTACTGAAACTTAATTTATGCATGTATGTAGTTCTATGTAATTTTTGTCTCTGTGAGGAACAAAATCCAGCAACAGCAGCAAAAAAATTCATCTTGTGTTTGCCATGCATGCAAAAAAAATATGTATGTTAAAGAAATATTGACAGTATTCTTGATCTTGAGAGTTTAAATTGACTTTTTCACTGTGAATTAATATCCAAGTGCTGGAGAATGGAATATATGGTTGTGATTTGCCTTACTTTTTAATATTTAACTTTCAGTCCTTTTTACCAGCTTTTTGCATGCATAATAACAAGGCTATTTTCCTCTGAATGTACAATGCATTATAGACTTACTCAATCTATTGCTTTTTTCCCCCTTTTAACATAAATCATTCTACTAAGCATGTAGACCTGCTCTTCAAAAGTCCTATGGAGCTTTCTAGATATTGAGTTTAAACCTCAGGGATATTGTGACTGATGTCAATAGTTTGGTTACAACGTCTAGTCAGTGACATGGCATTAGAATAGAAACACTGGATAAGTATCCATGAATTCTTGAAAGATGCTGAATGACTACTTCTTTTTTCTCTCTTTATTGTAGAGACAGCTTGGTATGGCTGCAATCACAATTAAGGTGCTGCAGAATTTTGAGGCAGATGAGTTGAATTCCCACCACTCACAAGACTCATTTAGCCTCAGTGCAAAGATAGCAGCCATATTCTGTTTGCACAGGTGCAAACAAATTGAAGAAGCTGAGAGTCAGTTATCACTAAGTCTGCAATACCTCCAGGATCTGCCTCAAATTCCTTTTTCCTCAGATAGTTCAGCTTGCATTTGCTGTCTTCTCTCTTTCAATCCATGGAGGTTTTACTCCAGAAATGAACCATTAGACAATTCAGAAGTTGTCTCTAGGCTAACTGCTTACTCAAAACAGGGTCAGCTATGAGGGTAGACAGGTTGCTCAGGACTGTGGACTTGTGTCATGAAAACTCTAAATGTGGAAAGAAATTGCACAAATTCTGTGAACAACATATTCCACTGTCTGACTTATCACAAGGAAAAGGTTTCCTCCTATGTCAAACTCAACTTACTCTGTTTTATATCCATTGTCTCTGTCTGCCACTGCACACCACCATGAAGATTCTTTTCCTATCTCCTAGATGACCTCCCAATAGCCAGGGCTGAAGAAGCCCACTTCATGGTGACACTGCTCTATAGTTTATCAATGGCTTTCTCATACTGAGACAAGGATGGGAGTGCAAAAATCTGCAAGTAGTCTAACAGGTGTTGATTAGAAGAGATAATCACTTCCCTTGACCTGCTGTCCTGGTAAGACATAAATCCTGTCAGGCTGGTTTAACCCTTGCTCTCCTCCTGTTGTGGGTCTGGGAGTGGAGTAGAATGAGCAAACAATGAAGAATTTGGCCCAGATAAAGCCTTGAGGGTAGTTTGCAGAAGCTGATTATCTGTCAGTCACACAGCATTAATTACCTGTGGTGGAGAAGAAAACTATGGCTAAAAATAAAAAAAAACACAAGATGATTCATATCTGTAAACAGTGCCATGAGGCCTGGAAGTCAAATAAAATGAAGTTAATTTGCTTTGAAGAAAAAACTGTAATACTACAGAATTATTTGTTCCACCAAGCTGGTAGAAAGCAAATCTTTCAGGTTATATCCTTTACAACCCTAAATATGGAATAAATCCAGGAATGAATTTGTTAGAGCTAGAAGAAGACTAATCACAGCAAACTTCAGGTTACATTTTCATCTTAAAATTTCAATGATCTTGCACACTGAGCATAGTAAATTGCCCAATGTTGTTGAGCTAATTATGATGACAACTATCGATACCATATATTTAAACATCTATAAAAAATATTTTCTTCTTTCCAAAAGACAAAATGCAAGTGAAGCACATCTAGAAAGATGGAATATTCTGGTAAATTGACTAGACCAAAATCTGAGAAAGTTAGGAAAGCTACTGACTGTACCAGAGAGACTTTGTTTTTTGAGTCTATTTTGTGAATTCTGATAAACTATACAAGATCATACTATTTTATTCCCTTTCTGTAAAAATGGAAATAGGTCCATCTTGTCTATTCAGATTTGATACTTAGAGTGGTATAGGCTTATAGGCCTTGTCCTATAGCATGCTTTAATAACATGTCTAACAACAGATGACTAGTAATATTCTTACTGTATTTTAATTACTTATAATTGTCATCCTCAGCATCTCTTAACAGTGAAAAAAATTCTCAATAGCTTCAGTTAAGTAAGTAGGTAAGGCTTGTGGCTTGATAAACTTTTTACAACTGTTTTTTGAGAGTAGATAAAATTAATTAAATGAGCACAGGTTCCGAGGATTCTGATCTAAGCTTTTCTTGCCATAAGGCATGAACTGACACATGGTAAAAATACTCATGTAGTAGATATGAGAGCAAGCTAGATGACCTCTGGGTGGATAAGAATAATCCTGTGTAAGTCTGTATTACGTTGAATAACACGTATCTAAAGTATTACAAGGCTGGTTTAAGTTTGCTGGTCTGGAATTGCCCTTGTGCATAAAATTTACTTTCAGTTTTTATGTACCTTATATAATGATGTCAGTTTTGATTTTCTGCCTCATACTCATCATTTCAGATTTTGTTACAGAGATTCAGTTTATGCTCTACTGAATAATCAAAGCTAAGGAACACTGAGATAAAAAATTTTGTAGAAGAGACAAGAAAAAGATGTGAATGTGAAGTTAACAAGCTTTGAAGTGTTGTAATTGGGAAAACTGTTGAAAGAATTCCTAAATTCTTTAAGCCACAATAAAACTTCTGCTGTCTATGACATAAGATTTTGAATATTTTTCAGGTTTAAAATATTAAATCTGTTGTCTTATTAAAAACATAGCAATAAAGAAAGTGATAGTGTCCAGATGACAAAGTACATAATTACTCCATTCATCCCAAATATCTTTTATAAATGCTTTAGTATGGACTCTACTAACAAAGAAAGAAGATCTAGTTAGGTATGTGAAGTTTGGGGCACCCTCAGCTTCGGTGACCATGAGATGGTGGAGTTCAGGATCCCAAACCTTTTGGATTATGTGATTCTGCTCTAGTATGGCACCATTGGGAGTACTTTATCTAGTTCTAGGTTCCTCAGTTCAAGAAAGTCAAGGAACTGCTGGAGACAGTCCAAGAGAGGATTACTAAGATGAAGAGGTGACTGGTACACCTCTCATAAGAGGAAAGGTGAGACTCGTTGATCCGTTTAGCCTGGAGAAAAGAAAATTGAAAAGTGATTTTATAAATATGTGAAGGGCAGCTGTCAAGAGAATGGATCCAGTCTCTTTTCAGTGGGTCCCAGAAATAGGACAAGAGGCAACAGGTACAAACTAGAACACAGGAAATTCTGTCTGAACATAAGGGAAAACTTCTTTACTCTGATGGTGACAGAGCACTGAAACAGATTAACCAGAGGGGTTGTGGAGTCTCCTTCTTTGGAGACTCTCAAAACCTGTCTAGAAGTATTCCTATGCAATCTGCTCTAGGTGAAACTGCCTCAGCAGAAAAATTAGACGACATAATCTTCCAAAGTCCTTTCCAATCTGTACCATTCTGTGAAAGGACAGATTGCAATAAAATAAGGCAACTGCTCTGACATTTCATGGTCTTCTATCATCACATTGGAGTTCTTCAGCACTTTAATGCCTTTATTAAAACAATACTTGTTGGTTACTGAGCAAATTTTATTATATACTTATTGTTAGATAGAAAAACAAGGGCAAAACACATTAAGTGATTTGCTTCTGCCTTACAGAAAGTCTACGAACAGAGGTGGGGGGTAGGAATTAGAATTCTTCAAAGAAATTATCAAGAGTTATAATTATACTATCCTTCCCTTCTGCTGTAAATGCTGATGAGGACCAGCTACTGGAGAAAGGGCAGTAGCTGCAATAGTACTTGCCTGGCAGATCTCAGATGACTGTATTTATGACCCATTTCTCTCTTCAATGAGTTACATTCTGTGGATGAATCAGAAACTGAGAGGATATCTGAATCATACCTTGGTGAGTAGAGCATAGAGAGTCACTAATAAAAACACGATTGATCATTTCTATTACACAGCTCCTCTAGAAGCATGGCAGAACAGATCCCTCTATCATATATTTGATTCAGAAACTTGATATTGAAATACACAGGTACTTCATGGAAGTCAAATAAATCTGACAAATAAGATTAAGCAAGCATAAGGGTTTCTAAGCTTCTGTAGAATTCATACTTCTTTCTGACTACTCTCATGCCTATAATTAGCCCTGTCTGGAGATAAGTTGTATCAGTTACTCTATCATCAGTTGGCCCCTCCCAAGCAGAGAAGGGGAAACAGGAAAAGAAGCACCTCGGGCTGTAAAGAAAATAGATTTAATGAAGCAGTTGAATTAATACCAGCCCCAATAGAAGATATATAGAGAGTTATATAGGGACAGGAAGGCAGTCCTCAAGAGCAAGAAGGAGACAAAGAATGTGAAAAGGAGGAGGAAACCAAACTTCCTCCTTTATGCTGAGTGCGATGCTCATGGTATGAGATATATATGTGAGCCAGCTCATTGACTCAGAGCTGCTGATAGGCTGCAAAACCAACACATCTCAGTAGATGAGAAGTACTAAAATCTATTAGTTTCAAGGAGCATTGTCCAGGCATTATGTTAATTTAATTCAAACTTTGAGAAGCTACACATAATCAGAGTTCTCCAAACTGCATTGAAAATGCTTGGAAAATAATATTACCCTTGAGAGGAAAATATTGGAATATAAAAAGGTTTCTGTATTGTTGCAGAGATGCTTCGCTCCATCTTATGTCTAGTCAATTACGTCAAGAAGCAACATTCCACTTGGTATGTTGTTAACTATTTAATGTGGTTCCTGGAAGAATGGATGCTGTACTTATGAAGTATGCTTGGGCATGAAGTATTTAGAATAGAAAAATCATCTAGAAAGGGCTACTGAGGTAGAATTCTACACATAGAATTATTGAAGTATTTAATTTGTCTTCAGCTGTTTGCAAAGGCTTCACAAATACTCCATATAGATTAAAGTCCTTTTTCTCTTCTGCCAACCATTTGATAATCTGTCTCTCACCTATCTTATCATAGAATAGAATCATAGAATCAACCAGGTTGGAAGAGACCTCCAAGATCATCCAGTCCAACCTATCCCCCAGCCCTATCCAGTCAACTAGACCATGGCACCAAGTGCCTCATCCAGTCTCTTCTTGAAGACCTCCAGGGACAGGATGATCTCCTTCCTTCTTAATCTGGGAACAAGCATTCACTATGCACTGCTCATTCATCTTCAAAGAGCAAACACAAGATATGAATTTTAATTATCTAGTAGCATGAAACTGTATGCAGTAAAAGAAAATTCTGTTCAGCCAACAGGACTTAAGAGTAAGTCTGAGACAGTGCAAAAGATGCACCACTAGAATTGACTTTGTCTCCTGCTAGACAAAAATGTATTTATTTATGGGATAGTAGTTCATGTCAGATTGGAAGAGACACCAGCAGATTTCTAGTCCACACTTCTGTTCAAAGTAGGGTCAGCTATACCAGACTAGATTTATCAGCTTTGACTCAGATCTTTAAAGTCTCCAAGAATGTAGATATTGAACCATCCATCTCTCTGGACAGTCTTTTAATACATGGCTCCATGGATGGTGTCACCACCATAAATTTTGGTTCTTTAACAATGGTATGATGTACACAGCACCAGGGTTGTTGACACCAAACGGGAAACACCTCTCCGGAATGAGGAAGGTGGTCTTCGCAGAGGAGTTGGCAGGGCTAGTTGACAGGGCTTTAAATGGGATGTGAAGGGGGAGGAGGATAAAGCTATCAGGCTTCCATGTGGCAAGGTGTGGGAGGACACACCAGTGTGGGAGCAATGGGGGACTAGTAAGGGCTCTCACCCTGCTGCCCAGAAGCATGCTGGGATCAAAATAATGCAGTCAAAATCTTGCAGAGATAAGTCAGATCCCCTTCAGGTAGTAGCTGCCAACAGGAAAACATCACGTGGTAGTGATGACATAAGGGCTAAAGATAGGTTTATAGCTACAGAGCTGCCTGAACATGGACAGGAGAGAAGAGAGTTCCCAAAGATGAGGGTAAGGGAAAATCAGTCAGCAAGTCAGCTTCAATAGAGGCACAGCTGAAATGCCTCTACAGTAACACAAGGATCATGGGGAACAAACAGAAGGAATTGCAAATATGTGCAAATATGATGTCATTGGCATCACTGAGACATGGTGGGTTGGATCTCACGATTGAGCTTGGGGACAGATGGTTATAGACTTTTCAGGAGGGACATACTGGGGAGAAGGGGAGGGGCTTTTGCCCTCTGCATCAGTGATAAACTGGAGTCCATGGTGTTCCACCTGGGGATGTGCAACACAAAACCAGAGAGCTTATGGGTAAAGGTTAAAGGGAAGGCACAGGAGTCTGCTACAGACCTCTTGATCAGGGAGACAAAGCAGATGAGGCTCTTTACGAACAAATAGGAGACACTTCACAATCACAGGCCCTGGTCCTCATGAGGAATTTCAACTGCCCTGACATCTGTTGGAAGGACAACCCAGCAGAGCACCAGCAATCTAGGAGGTTCCTGGAATACATTGATGATAACTTCCTCCTCCAAGTGATAGAGGAACCCACAAGAAAAGGTGCTATGCTGGACATAGTCCTCACCAACATGGAAGGGCTGGTGAGAGAAGCTGAAGGACAACCTTTGCTGCAATGACCATGAAATGGTAGAATTTAAGATCCTCAAGGCATCAAGGATGGTGCACAGCAAACTTACTGCTCTGGAGTAGTAGAGCAGAAGAGCAGATTTCAACCTCCTTGGCAAGGTGCCACGGGGAAAAAACTTCTGGAAGGAAGGGGGGGCCAGGAAAGCTGGTCAATGTTCAGGGATCACCTCCTCCAGGCCCAGGAACAATGCATCCCAAAAAAGACGAAGGCAGGTAAGAACAACAGGAGGCCTGCATGAACGAATAGAGAGCTCCTGGACACACTCAGATGCAAGAATAATGCCTACGGATAGTGGGAGCAAGGACAGGGAACCTAGGATGAATTAAAAAAAAATGTTCATGCAACCAGAGCTCAGGTTAGGAAAGCTAAAGGACAGCTAGAATTGAATCTGGCCAGGGACATTAAGGGGAACAAGAAGAAATTCTTCAGGTATATTAGTGAGAAAAAAAGGACTAGGGAGAATGTGAGACCCTTCCAGAAGGGAAACGGAGAATCAGTGACAAAAGACATAGATAAGGCTGAGGTGCCCAATGACTTCTCTGCCTTGGTCTTCAATGGCAAGGGCTCCAACAACAATGTCCATGTCCCAAAGGGCAAAAGTAAGGACTGGGAGAAGGAAGATCTGCCCACTATAATTGAAGATCATGTTCACCAGCAACTAAGGAATCTGAATATGCATAAGTTTGTGGGGCCTGACGAGATCCACCCATGGGTCCTGCAGGAACTGGTGGATGAAGTGGCTAAACCACTATCCATTATATCTGAAAGGTCATGGCAGACTGGTGAAGTTCCTGCTGACTGGAAAAGGGCAAACATAATGCCCAGCTTCAAGAAGGGAAAAAAGCATGAGTCTGAACTGCAGACCAGCCAGTTTCACCTCTGCCTGGCAAGATCGTGGAGCAGATCCTCCTGAAGGCTCTACTAAGGCAAATGGAAAACAAAGCAGAGGTGATTGGAGTAACCAGCAATGGCTTCACCAAGGGCAAATCATGCCTGACAAATTTAGTGGCTTTTATGATGAAGTCACAGCAATAGTGAACAAGGGAATGGCAACTGACATCATCTACCCAAATCTGAGTAAGGCATTTGACTCTGGCCCACAGGATCACCAAACTGGAAAAACCCAGACTTGATGGGTGGAGAACTGCTGGATAAGGAATTGGCTGGATGAGAGTGGTGATTAATGGCACAGTAGACCAGTGACAAGTGGTGCCCCTCAGGGGTCAGTGCTGGCACCAGTGATATTTAACATCTTTGTCAGTGACATGGACAGAGGAATCAAGTGCACCCTCAGCAAGTTTGCAGGTGACACCAAGCTGTGTGGCACAGTCAACTTGCTAGAGGGCAGGGATGCCATCCAGAGGGACCTGGACAGGCTGGAGAGGTGAGCCCAGGCCAACCTCATGACATTCAACAAGGCCAAGCATAAGGTCCTGCACCTGGGCCAGTGCAATCCCAAGCACTAATCCAGGCCGGTTGATGAATGGCTGAGAGCAGCCTTGAGGAAGAGGACCTTGGAGTCTGGGTTGATGAAAAGCTCAACGTGGGCTGGCAGTGTGAGTGCAGCCCAGACAGCAACTGTGTGCTGGGTTGCACCAAGAGAAGCATGACCAGCAGGGTAAGGGAGGGGATTCTCCTCCTTTGGTCTCAGACCCCACCTGGAGTACTGTGTACATTTCTGGAGCCACCAACTCAAGGACGTTGAACTGTTAGAGTAAGTCCAGAGGAGGGCCACAGAGATGATCTGTGCTAGTTTGAAGCAAGCTGGAATGTTTTGGTAACAGAACTAGATAATGGGCAGTGAAATGAAAACAATTGATGTCAACTTCTCTCACAGTCACGCTGAGAACTCTGGGAAGAAGAAAGACTTTTTCTCCATTTTGTTTCTCACTCTTGCTTTTGCCTTAGACCTGGTCACATCTCATTAACCCTGCTCCTACTAACCTTGCTCCCTAACCTCTTGGCTGCACCTCTCTTCTTCCTGAGAACTGGGGTAAGGTTGAGAGGGGCCGGGGGGAGGTGTTGGGGTGGTTTAAAAGCCCCTCCTGGGGACTCAGGTTTCTGGGAGGGGAGTTGTGCTTTTGTATTGTTTATCCTTTGTATATTTCTGTATATAATTGTATATAACTGTATATATTGTAAATAGCTGCTTGTAAATTCTGCTAGCTGTAAATAAATTGCTTCATCTATATTCCCAGGGTCCGTCTGAGTTAGCTGGGGCAAAGACAAAAGTGTGGGGGGGCGGGGTAACCCCCAAACCATCACATTTTTAATTGGCGCCCAACGTGGGGCTAGATATTTCAGTGAGTGGAAATTAGCTCTGGGAATTAAGATGAAGCTAATCAAGCAGCTATTGTACTTGGTGGGGATTGCTGTGTGGCCTGTTTTCTGGTTTTTTGTGTACAATTGGATCAAAGATCAAATTGGTTATTTCTTGCTTCATGTAGTTTTTAAGAAGGCTAAAGCTAAGGTTTCAAACATGTTCTGGAGCTGGGGTGATTTCATTCTTGGTTATGCTGGTTTTAGTGTCACTGAGAATATTACTAGTGATATTACAAGAGTTTTTGTCAATAATGTGACGATCAGTCAAAATGCTGCTTTATCTACTGCTCTCATGAGGGTCATCCAGCCCCAAACTGAAATGCCAAGTCCATGCAAGGATTTTTACAGAAAAGAGATTGTCACGGGTTTGGTCTGCAGTAATCTGGCTCTTATGGTTTTAATATTCATATTAATTTTGGCATTATTGGTGAAAAATTCAAAACCAGTTTCTGTAAGAGCTAGGAAAAATTCTGTGTCTCAGAAGCAGTCTCTTTCACAGCAAAACAAGGGAACACAGTTATCGGCTTCCCCCTTGCCAGCCTCTGCCCCTCCTTCTCCAAGTGCTGGGAACACAGCCAGTGTTCCTGCCACTAACGTAAACAATAACAATGATAACAAAAACAACGGAGGACAGGCAGGTACCCAAAATCAGAATGATCCTAGCAACAATCAAAACACGTCAGGGTTGGCAGGCATCCCAGGAGGACAGGCAAATAATAATACTACTAGTGCTGGTAACGCTAGCCCAGTCAGTCCAAATCCTAATGACACCAGCTCAGCCAATTCAAACCCCCAGCCAGCAGACCAGAACCAAAATCCTCCTGTTAAAAGCAAGGCAGATCTGAACTCACAAGCTCCAAGTCAGACCTCCAATAATTCAAATGCTCCAGGTCAGACCCCTAAGGATTCAAACCCTCCAAGTCAAACTCCTAAAGATTCAAATCCTCCAGCAGACACATCCAAGTCTGTTGCTGCTCAGGCCCTTCTGGCACCTGCTAAGGCAAAAGCTAAGACAAAGAGTGGTTCGCAGGAGGATGTAAGAGATGGGACCTCTGGTGATCAGCAGCAAGAGGAGGAAGAGGAGGCAGTTAGTCTGCGAGACCTTGTAGATGTGCTGAGACAACAATACTCAAGTGAGAGGAGTGCTGTGAGGTTAGCTGCCAGGAGAGAGGATGGTTCCAATGAGTTTAGGAATGCTATGAGGAAGATTGTGTTAGGCCTGGCACCACCAGAACAACAGGAAGAGGAGGAGGAAGATGACATCCAGGGTTCCAAGGATCCACTCAGAGAGGTCAGGGAAGTTAGGAAGGAATACACAAGGGAATCAGGTGAGCCAATCCTAAGCTGGCTAGTGAGATGCCGTGGCATTGGTGCTAATGCTCTGCAGGTAGGAGACAAGTCTGCCAAGCAGCTGGGACCACTCACTAAGGAGAGTGGAGTGGACAAACACCTAGCAAGTCCTCTTGGTAGGGTTAGCTTGTGGACACGCCTTTTGTTGGCTGTGGCTATGAGATATCCTTCCCGAGATGATTTGCCATGGGCTGCCAAGAAGTGGAACACCGTTGAGCAGGGAATTAAGCTTCTGAAGGAGTTTGCTGTGAAGGAAGTGCTTTATGGAGATCATGGCACTCATGAGCCTGATGATATTCCTTTGGGAACAGGTCTCATGAAGAAGCTGATTAAGCTTGCTCCTTCATCCTATGCTAACATCTTGGCCAGTAAATTTCTAGCAAGGAGTGATAATGGAAGATCTTTCACTGTTGGTGAATTCACTGACCAGCTCAGGCAGATTGAGGACAGCTTGTCACATTCTGGTATAATCTGTGCCATAAAGACTATGACTACAGAGCTTAAAGATGGTTTTCAGGAGAGCATGAAAGAACTGGAGGAGGACCTTAAAACCTCAATTTCCAATCTGGTAAAGGATACCATTCCTGCATCATCTGAATGGGTGCATGTTTCTGCAGTCAGGAAC
The DNA here is from genome assembly GCF_015220805.1 of Pogoniulus pusillus. Taxonomy (NCBI): domain Eukaryota; kingdom Metazoa; phylum Chordata; class Aves; order Piciformes; family Lybiidae; genus Pogoniulus; species Pogoniulus pusillus. The sequence continues at coordinate 24,157,221 of NC_087267.1, read as the reverse complement.
AGACGCCCACCTCCTGCAAGGCAATTCCAGCCCAGGAGGAGACAAATTCCACCCAGACAGCAGCAATCACGTGCGTCACTGTGGATACTTCTGCGTGACACATACGGTGAGAACATGAACAAATGGGATGGTAAACCTACTTCAGCTCTTTCAAAGAGAGTCAAGGATCTGCAGAGTGGCAGAAACAGAGGCAATAAGGCCAGAAAAGTAGCTGTCACTTCTTCAGCTCCTGAGAGCAACTGCAATTGTTCCAACAGTTGCAGTTCCTCTCACAATAACACCAATCACTGTATACACCCTACATGCCATGTTCAGCATTAGGGGTGCCCTGCCTCCAGCCAGGAGGAGGAAAGGGATAGTGGAGAGAACCGAATCTATTGGAATGTATTCATTAGGTGGCCTGGCAGTTCAAGAGTTCGGAAATACAGGGCTTTAGTTGACACAGGTGCTCAGTGTACTTTATTGCCATCTAATTGTAAAGGGACAGAGTCCATATCTATCTTTGGAATCACTGGTGGATCTCAAGAGTTAACTAAGATACAAGCTGAGATCAGTTTAACTGGTAAAGAGTGGAAGACACATACTATTGTAACTGGTCCTGATGCGCCTTGCATTCTGGGAATTGACTTTTTGAGACAAGGTTGTTTCAAAGATCCTAAGGGTCATAAATGGGCTTTTGGAATAGCATCTGTAGAGATTGAGGATGATAAATTGAAATTGTCTATTAGACCTGAACTTTCTGATGAATCTGCAGTTGTGGGACATCATGACATAGAGGACTTGGAAGTGCCAATTGCAACTCAAACTGTTCATCATAGGCAGTACAGAACTAACCGTGACTCTTTGTTGCCCATTCATCAGCTGATTCGTCAATTGGAGAGTCAGGCTGTCATCGAGAAAGCTCATTCACCTTTCAACAGTCCCATCTGGCCTGTGCGTAAACCTACGGGTGACTGGAGACTGACAGTTGACTTTCGTGCCCTCAACGAGGTGACGCCACCCATGAGTGCAGCTGTGCCAGACATGCTGGAACTCCAGTACGAGCTGGAATCGAAGGAGGCTAAATGGTATGCAACCATAGACATTGCTAATGCTTTCTTCTCTATCCCCATAGCAAAGGAGTGCAGGCCTCAGTTTGCATTCACCTGGAGAGGAATCCAGTACCAGTTCAACCGTTTGCCTCAGGGGTGGAAACACAGCTCAACCATCTGTCATTCAGTCATCCACAATGCACTGGAGAAAGGTAAAGCTCCAGAGCACATCCAGTACATCGATGACATCATTGTGTGGGGCCAAACTGCTGAGGAAGTCTTCGAGAAAGGTAACAAAATCATTGACATTCTGTTGCAAGCAGGTTTTGCCATTAAGAGAGACAAGGTCAAAGGACCTGCCAAAGAAATTCAGTTTCTGGGAGTGCGGTGGCAGGATGGTCGCCGTTACATTCCTCAGGATGTGATCAACAAGGTTTCTACCATGGCTGTTCCCACCAGTAAGAAGGACACACTTTCTTTCCTTGGTGTGGTGGGATTTTGGAGACTACACATTCCTGGTTTCAGTCAGATTGTCAAACCTCTGCATGATGTGACTCGTAAGAGAAACAATTTCGAGTGGGGACCTGAACAACAAGCAGCCTTTGATCAGATCAAACGAGAAGTAGTCCATGCAGTGGGCTTGGGACCTGTGAGATCTGGTCCAGACATTAAAAACATTCTGTACACGGCTGCCAGTGACAATGGTCCAACTTGGAATCTCTGGCAGAGAGCTCCAAATGAGACACGTGGTCGTCCACTTGGTTTCTGGGGACGTTGTTACAGAGGTTCAGAGACAAATTACACTGCAACTGAAAAAGAGATTCTAGCAGCCTATGAGGGAGTGAAAGCAGCTTCTGAAGTGATTGGAACTGAGTCACAATTGCTTTTAGCTCCTAGACTGCCAGTTCTTAACTGGATGTTCAAGGGCAAAGGTTCATCACCACATCATGCCACAGATGCAACCTGGTCTAAATGGATGGCTTTGATAACCCAACGAGCACGAATGGGTAATCTTGACCGACCTGGTCTGGTGGAGGTGATCACCAACTGGCCAGAAGGCACAGACTGTTCCAAACCTCCAGAGGAGAAAATAACTCGTGCTGAGGAAGCTCCTCCCTATGGTGATCTCTCCGATCAGGAAAAGAACTATGCTTTGTTCACAGATGGTTCCTGTTGTCTTGTTGGGAACAAGCGAATATGGAAGTCAGCGGTTTGGAGTCCAACCAGGAGAGTTACCGAAACAAAAGATGGCGAAGGAGAATCCAGTCAGTTCGCTGAGGTAAAAGCTGTTCAACTCGCTCTTGATGTGGCTGAACGTGAGAATTGGCCTATCCTTTACCTCTACACCGACTCGTGGATGGTAGCCAATGCTCTATGGGGTTGGCTGAAGGACTGGAAGAAGCATGGTTGGCAGAGGAAAGGAAAGCCTATTTGGTGTGCTGATCTATGGCAGGACATTGATGCACGACTGGAGAAAATTCCAGTGAAGGTGCGGCACGTAGACGCACACATGCCTAAGAGCAGAGCCACTGAGGAACATCAACATAACCAGAAGGCAGACCAAGCTGCTAAGATTGCTCAAGTTGATACCAACTCTGAACTTGACATTGACCTTGATTGGAAACACCGAGGTGAGCTGTTCTTAGCTCGGTGGGCCCATGACTCATCTGGACATCAAGGCAGAGATGGAACATACCGATGGGCTCGCGATAGGTCAATTGACTTGTCCATGGATGCTATCACCCAAGTCATCTATGACTGTGACATTTGTGCTGCTATTAAGCAGGCTAAGCGAATCAAGCCCTTATGGTATGGTGAGAGATGGTCAAAGTACAAGTATGGTGAAGCCTGGCAGATTGACTACATCACTTTACCTCGATCTCGTTCTGGTAAGCAGTATGTGCTGATGATGGTAGAAGCCAGCACTGGATGGTTGGAAACCTATCCAGTTCCACATGCTACTGCACGTAACACCATTGTTGGTTTGGAGAGACAGATCTTGTGGAGACATGGAACTCCAGAGAGAATTGAGTCAGACAATGGTACTCATTTCAAGAACAATCTTGTGAAAAACTGGGCCAAAGAGCATGGTATTGAATGGATCTATCACATACCCTACTATGCACCAGCTTCAGGGAAGATTGAATGCTACAATGGTTTGCTGAAAACCACCCTCAAAGCCATGGGGGGCGGAACTCTGAAAAACTGGGACAAACATTTAGCACAAGCTACCTGGTTGGTAAATAGTAGAGGTTCAGTAAACAGAGCAGGACCTGCACAATCAGATTTGGTCCAAACAGTAGACGGTGATAAAGTTCCTGTTGTACGTGAGAAGAATCTGTTAAGGAAAACTGTTTGGGTATTTTCTCCTTCGGGTGAAGGGAAACCTGTCCGAGGGGTGGTTTCTGCTGAAGGTCCTGGTCATACATACTGGGTAATGCAGGAGAATGGTGAAATCCAGTGTATTCCACAGAGAAATTTAACCTTAGCTGAGAGAGTTTAAATTCAAGCTGTTAGGAGTTTTCTGTTCTAGGTAACATCGGTGCCCAACACTGAGAGAATCTACGATAGAATCTACAGTACGTGAGCACGAACCCAACATCTCCTGGGAGTCCCTGTTCTGAGCTTTTGAATCACCTACATCTGATTGAAGTGTGAACTGAACTTGTATATATATTGTTTTAGTGTAAATATTGGTTTAGATTAGATTGGAAAATTCTCAGCGATACTTTGAGCGAAGTAGACAGGGGTGGATTGTGCTAGTTTGAAGCAAGCTAGAATGTTTTGGTAACAGAACTAGATAATGGGCAGTGAAATGAAAACAATTGATGTCAACTTCTCTCACAGTCACGCTGAGAACTCTGGGAAGAAGAAAGACTTTTTCTCCATTTTGTTTCTCACTCTTGCTTTTGCCTTAGACCTGGTCACATCTCATTAACCCTGCTCCTACTAACCTTGCTCCCTAACCTCTTGGCTGCACCTCTCTTCTTCCTGAGAACTGGGGTAAGGTTGAGAGGGGCCGGGGGGAGGTGTTGGGGTGGTTTAAAAGCCCCTCCTGGGGACTCAGGTTTCTGGGAGGGGAGTTGTGCTTTTATATTGTTTATCCTTTGTATATTTCTGTATATAATTGTATATAACTGTATATATTGTAAATAGCTGCTTGTAAATTCTGCTAGCTGTAAATAAATTGCTTCATCTATATTCCCAGGGTCCGTCTGAGTTAGCTGGGGCAAAGACAAAAGTGTGGGGGGGCGGGGTAACCCCCAAACCATCACATGATCAGAGGGCTGGAGCACTTCTGATATGAGGACAGGCTATGAGAGTTGAGGGTCTTCAGCCTGGAGAAGAGAAGCCTTCGAGGAGACCTTATAGTACCCTTCCAGTAGATGAAGAGGGCCTACAGGAAGGCCTGGGAAGGTCTTGTAATAACAGGATGAGGAGTAGTGGGTTTAAACTGGAAAAGGGGAGATTAGGAAAAGGTTCTTTACAGTGAGGGTGGTGAGACACTGGGACAGGTTGCCCAGGGAGGTTGTGGCTGCTCCCTCCCTGGAAGTGTTCACAGCCGGGTAGGATGAGGCCTTGAGAAGCTGTTCTAGTGGAAGGTGTCCCAGCCTATGGCAGGGGATTGGAACTGGATGACCTTTGAGGTCCCTTCCAACCTAAACCATTCTATTATTCTATGACAGCCTACTGAACAGCCTAACTGTACTCATCAGGAAGAAGTTTCTCCTTATAGCTATCTGAACACCTCTTATTCCAATTTATTTATATTGTTTTTCATCTTTTTGCCAATCCTCACTGTAAAGACGCTGGCATCAATTTCCTGATAACCTTCTCATAGGTTCTTATGGACCACTGCTTGGTCCACCAGAAGCCGTTATCTACTTCAGTGTGAAGAAGCTTAACTTCCTCAGCCTCCCCTCACACGTCATGTGCTTCAGGCCCTGAACATCCCTTGTGGTCTTCTGTTGAACTTGCTCCTGTTCAGAATCACAGTTCAGGTTGGAAGGGACCTTTGAAGGTTATCTAATTCCTGATCCTGCTGTGGATAGAGACATAACCAGGTTGTTCAAAGCCCTGCTGAAACCAAACTTGAATACTTCCAGTGACAGGACACCTACAGCTTCTCTGGGCAACCTGTTGCAGTGTTTCATCATCCTCACAGTAAATAATTTCTTCCTTATGCCCAATCTAATCTCTATTTTTTTAGTTTATAATGATTACTCTTTGTCTTCTGTTCTGATTTGAGACTAATTGAAATATTTTACTGAGAGAAATTAAATCCTTAGCTCTGAAGAGAAAGAAAAAGAAAACAATATGTGCCCTATATCACTCATTCTTCTGCTGAGAAACACAACTCATCAAAATATAGATAGGACACTTCTCACACACACCTCTCACTTCAGGCTGTGCCTTCTTCTGGCAGTCTGGTCTCTGTGGCTGCCTCTGCCTTAACTCTAATCCGATCTAGTCCTTTTTCCTCTAACCTCCATGTTGTCTTCTTGACATCTCAACTCAGATCTCCAGATTTATCACATGAGATATACATGGGTTGATCTGGTTATTTCTGAAGGGAGGAAAAGAGGGAGGGTGAAGGGGGGATTGGGTTGGGAGCCCTCCTCGGGACTCTGATTTCTGGGAGGGATATTGTGTTTCTGTACTACTTTTAAGTTATATATAACTGTATATATCTGTGTATATATGCTTGTATATTTTGCTAAGCTGTAAATATAGCTTCATTCCTTGACTTTCAGCCAGCTGAGTCTAGTCTGGGTGATTTTCTTAAGTGTGGGGGGACAGGTAATTCCCAAACCATCACATCTTGTCACTATGGACCCTGTAAAAAGTCTTTATATATCTTTTGTATAAGCCTCCTTTACATTCTAAAAGACCACAGCCAAGTTTCCTCAGAGCCTTCTCTTCTCAAGTCTAAAAAGCCCCAATTAATGACAACAATAAAGATGTATTTCCTCTGACTGTGTGTACTACATCTCCTTTCTCACACAGTGCTAAATATATTTTATGTCCCCTACTCTTTTAGCTAAGGAGATGGCAGCACATGCTGTGGTTAGTTTGGAGAGAAGCATGAACTAATTTACTATATTCTAAACAATGGTTTTCATCTGCAGTACTTCATTCTTAACACACACTAGATCACACATGAAGCTGATGTTACTACCTTTAACAAATTTAATAAACCCAGATATGCATAGCTGCTGAAAGAATAGAAGTAGGATATAATAAGATAAAAGAACAAATAAAATAAGCTGTACAAGCTTTACCTCTAGAAAGATATATAATACACCTTTCCAGCACAAAGAAAAGCCTATCGTGATCTTCCTGTTCATTGTCAGCACTGACCCTGAGATACATGCCATTCTTAACCAAAAAAATCCCTGAGACATTTATAAAAGCTGAAGCTACTGTTAAGGCATCAGATCTCTTACCTCTGGGTTTCTGTACAATGTACACATAGCATAGTTCTTGGCAAAAGGTGTATTTATGCATCAGACAAACTAGCAGGATATCTAACCCAACAGCAAACCTTGCTTTTCTTCAGCATCTCTGCCAAATATGCTACAGATAAATAGCACATTCAGCTACATGGGAAAGGGGTGAGGCTGGAAAAACAAATTTAACTCAACTACCTGGAAATAAGTGAGGCATGAAACAGTCAAATTTTACCTCTGAAATGTATATAATTACCATAATATCTGCCTATTAACTGGTTTCTGTTGTGCAGTTGGACATAATTTGCTTATCATAATATTATTAACACGGAAGCACAGAGTACAATATGTTCCTGCAGTGTAAAGATCTGCTGCGTATAACTAGTAAGGGTGTCTTGGCACACTGTTTTTAGTTTGCTATATGCAAATAACAACTCTCATTTTTGTTTACCATACTAAAAATTATTAAGCTGTATAAAACTACTAAAAAAACCCCTACCATTTCTAGTAAAAAATGAAACAAAAAAAATGTTTTATTTGACCTAAACTTCAATACTCTATTTAGTGTTCGAGATTTACAATAAGGTAAAATGAAAAATCAATTTAGAAGCGTCAATATATTTCAAATTCTGTGGAAGGTAATAAATGCTTTTCTCACTTGTTTACCTCTTTCTTGGGATATATCAAACTATTCAGTTCCTAAATTGGGAATGAAAATGAATTTTTTATGTCAATAATTAGTATTGCTTGTTTCTGATTAATATTAATTATTCTGATTTTTCGATTCTACAACTTCTAATGAATAAGAGACAGTCATATTGTGACAGATGATTAAGTCTCTAATTCTCATGCCAAAAACATAGGAGTATTCACTCTGAAAAAAAACCCTTTACTTCTAGATGTGGTTGATAGATCCCCTCTTTCAAATACAATGGAAGAATTAAAGAATAAAAACTATTGAAGTAGGAGATAACAGTTTATCTGCTCTTGATTGAAGAATGTGAACATTTTGAGGCTCAGCAGTACAAATACATGAAAAAGTGGACATAAAATAGAAATTTAAACTGGGAAAAATATTTTAACAATTATTTTCTTTCAATGAAAAAGTGAGAAAAGATTCACGCACAACAATTTGCTTAATGTACTTTAGAAAGTACATAAAAATAATTTTAATCAAAGCCTGAACTAGAACAGAAAGTTGTTGCTGATTCTGAGAAATGCTAGAGAATCTCTTATACTACATACTGTTAATTCCACACTACACCAACAGGTTTTAACAGAATTTTATCCTGAGAAAATTTCTTTTCCAAATTTCTCTTGTTTATTTCAAATAGCACAAAATTAACTTCCAGTGCTCAAGACTGCAGAAAAAATAACATAAAATTCCAAACTACAGCTTGTCTCTTCTGAGACATATTTTCATGAACCTGGAGCTGATGGGCTGTAACAGACAAAATTTGATCCACTTTCATTACAGATTTATATTTGGAACACAGGGAGTGTTAGAATGCTTCCTTTTAATATTCGGTCTAGAATATTTGCTTTTGTTTGTTTATTTGTTTTATTAAAAAATAATATTAATACCAACCAAAGTTATTTTTTAAATACTTTTGCTTTGTTGATACTCATTTTCATCATTTTGGGAGAAAATATTCATTAGGTAAGGCTGGTTGTGTAAAGTATTTTTAAGTTTCTTTTCTTTTGATAAGTTGCCCAATGCTGATAATACAGTAATTTCCCTGTAATTTCCCTTGCAATTGATGTCACTTTTATTTCACTCAAAATGATATGTATTCCACCTAAAGCTTACACAATCACAATTCAATCACATTTCCATTTGCCTACTGGAAACAGCTTGAGTTATATAGTCTAGAATTGTTTCTGCATTTTTATTTGTCTTTGCCAAATTACCTTTGCAGTTGCAATATTTCCATCATGTGTTTCACAATAAGATAGAAAAGTCAAGAACACATTATTCTTCTGTCAAAGATGAGGAAAGGAAAATCATAACACTGTTGTCAAGTTACAGAAGTGTGTATTGTTCTGTGTGTAAATACGTATACATAAAATCACATAAAGTCTTTAAACATATTCACAGGAAAATAACTAACTGTGATGGTTTGGGCTCTTACCCACCTCCCCACACTTTGTATTTGCCCCAGCTAACTCAGACGGACCCTGGGAATATAGATGAAGCAATTTATTTACAGCTAGCAGAATTTACAAGCAGCTATTTACAATATATACAGTTATATACAATTATATACAGAAATATACAAAAGATAAACAATACAAAAGCACAACTCCCCTCCCAGAAACCTGAGTCCCCAGGAGGGGCTCTCAAACCACCCCAACACCTCCCCCGGCCCTCTCAACCTTACCCCAGTTCTCAGGAAGAAGAGAGGTGCAGCCAAGAGGTTAGGGAGCAAGGTTAGTAGGAGCAAGGTTAATGAGATGTGACTAGGTCTGAAGGCAAAGGCAGAAGAGAAAGACAAAATGGAGAATGTTTACTTCTTCTTCCCAGAGTTCTCAGCGTAACTGTGAGAGAAGGAGACATCACGTTTTTCATTCCACTGCCTGTTATCAAGTTCTTTTACCAAAACATTCTAGCTTGCTTCTAACTAGCACACTAACATTAGTAGCTGGTTTCAGCTACTAATTGTTTTGGTTGAAAAAGACCTCTAGGATCAAGTCCAACCACTGAACTAATACCAGGCCTGTCAGTCTGACCTCAGTGCTGGGGAAGGCTATACAGCAGATTATGGCGAGTGCCCTCATGGCGGTTGGGCCTGATCAGCATAGGTGTATTATAGGCAAATCAAATTTGACTAACCTGATCTCTTTCTATGAAAAGCTGGCTCACTTAGTAGGCTTTCTTAATGTATTTGACACTGTTTCACATGGCATTCTTCAGGAGAAGCTGTCAGCTTGGTCTGGTGTACACTTCACTAGATGAAAGACTGGCTTTATGGTTGAGGCCAAATAATGGTTTGTGAACAGAGACAAATCCAGTTGGTGGCCCTGGGTTTAGTATTTGAACAAGTTCTGTTTAATAATTTTACCAAGGGTTTGGATAAGTGCACCTTTGGTGAGTTTTCAGATGACCCCAAGATGGGAAGGAATGTCAATATGCTTGAAAGTTAAAAGGCTCTACAGACAAGGCTGGATCAGTAGCCTGAGAGAAACTGAATGAGGCTAAGTGCTGGATCGTGCATGTGGGTCAAAGCAACTCCATGCATTGCTACAAGCTTGGGAAAGTGACTGGAAAACTGCCCGCAAAACTACTTATTAAAGGATAAAGTTGAACAAACAGAGAGAGTGAAGGGGGGAGAAAGAGAGGGAACAATGGAGAAAAATAGAAGAGCATGGAAGGAATAGAGCAGTGATTATATTATCAGCAGCTGAAGCAGGGGGTGGGGAGAGAGACGTGTGTATGGCCCAGGGATGTTCTTCCATGGAGTTCATCAAGAGTTGTTCTTCTGGAGTTGTTCTCTGGGAGCTGTTCCTTGAATTCTTCTGGTGGAGGTGTTCTGGTGGAGATTCTCATCTTGGCAGGCATTGCTCATGCCTTGTTATACAGTTTTTTAAATCGGTGTCCAGGTGCAGCTCTCCAGGAAATCTTCCTGTGTATTCTCATGCATTTTCAGTGGTCCATCAGCAGCACCGAGGACTGCCTCTGCTCCCTTCCTGTGCCACTTACCTGTCCATACCCCAGACACACATGAGCCTTTTCTCCTTGGGGTAGCTGATGTAAGGCATACACACCCTGGTCATTGAAGCCAGGCTGAAGTTCAGGATGTCCATAAAGGCACTGTATCTTTGTTGATTTGCATCCCTGAGCTTTCAGCCAGAAACCTGGGCTGAGCCCAGGAAGTTCACAAAGGTGCTGTGCGGTATGCACAATGATTAGTGTTGGGATGAGAAAAATTGCAATTAGAATATTTGCAGTTACTGCTACCTGCAGGGCATTTGCATCAATAGCACAGCATTTCACCAGCCAGCTTAGAACTGGGTCTCCTGATTCCCTTGAGCATTCCTTTCTAACTTCTCTGATCTCTTTGAGGGGATCATTGAAATCCTGGATGTCATCCTTCTCCTCTTCCTCAGGTTGCCCTGGTTGTCAGCAAACTTACTCTGAGCCAGCGGTGCCCAAGGGGTCAAGAAGACCAGCAGCATCATGGCTTGTATCAGGAATAGTGTGGCCAGCAGGACTAGGTGAACAATGTTTCTTTCCCCTGTACTCAGCATTGGTGAAGCTGTATCTCAAAGTGTTTAATTTGGGGCCACTCACTACAAGAAAGATATTGAGGTGTTGGAGTGTGTCCAGAAGTGTCAATCTTTTCTCCCAAGAACTGATACAATGAGATGAAATGACCTCAAACTGTGCCAGGGTCTTTAGATTGGATATTAGGAAAAAATTCTTCATTAAAAGGGTTATTAAGCATTCTAACAGGCTCCCATTGCAGCATCCCTGGAGGTATTTATAAGATTTTTGAAAGTGGCTCTTAGGGACATGGTTCAGTGGCGGATTCTGCAGTGTTAGCTTAACAACTGAACTTAATCGTGTGGGTATTTTACAGCCTAAATAGTTCTATGACATGTGACACTGATTTATTGCAGATTTTTTTCTGTGAGATTTCCATCTAGCAAATACACAGCTGTATGTCTGCACCAGGCATGAGGTATTTTAAACGAGCCTTGGAAGAAAATATGCTATCAGGTGAAAAACCTTTTGTTTTAGTAGATTTAAGATACCAAGATACTTTGGGTGCAAGATTTTAATGTATTTCTTGTTCTGAAAAGGGGAAATTGCAGAAGTCTATAGAAGATGCTAAATGTAAATCATTGAAAAAAAAAAAAAACCCACACAAAACCAAACCAAAACAAAAACAGAGGAGTTCATCTTGGTCTTTGGAGCTTTTAGGAAAATCCAGAATGTTTCTCCTATTATGCTGATGAAAGCAACATTGTTTCCAGGTTCGCAAGCAAGACTGTCATGCTCATCAGCATGATTATTTGAAATATACTAAACAACCCCCCCAAAAACCAACAACCAAACCAAACAAGCAACACCCCCCCAAAAAAAATCAACAAAACCAACACCCAAACAAAAAAAGCCCCCACCAACCTGTACTTTTTATGTGAACTAAAAATAATTGTCAGTATTGGAAAATTATTTAAGTACTGGAACATTCATCTTCACCAGACAATAGGAATACTTATGAACACATAGGGTGTTTCTTACCTCTTACTCCCTCTTGCTCTAGTTCTCCAAAAGTATAATATCAACTTATTCCAATATGGCACATAGGGGAAAAAACAAAAGGGAAAGAAAAAAGGAAAAAGGAAAAGGAAAAGAAAGAGAAAAAAAAAAAGAAGATGAAAAGAAGTAAAAGAAAAAGAAGTAAAAGAAAAAGGAAAAGGAAAAGGAAGAGAAAGAGAAAAAGAAAAAGAAAATTAAAAAAAAAACAAACAAAAAGAATAAAAAGAAAGAGGAAAAGGAAGAAAAAAAGGAAATTAAAATAAAAAGGAAAAGGAAGAGACAAAGAAAGAAAAAGAAAAAGAAGGAAAAAAAAGAAAAAGAAGAATCAGTGACTAGAAACAGCCTATCCTGTGAATAATAAGCACAAATACAAGGATTTCTGTGCATCTGCCAATAGGGAATTTAATTACAATTGCAGCAAAGCATTATGTGGCTGTTCCCACTGTTAGCAGTTTCTGCTTCTGGTAGAAATGCTTAATTGCTTATAAAATTTCCTCTGAAGGAATTCTATTCCCATCATTTTTTTTTTACTTAAACATAAAAAGATAAAATTTGAAAATAATTCTTTATTGATCTCTTTTCAATCAAACTGTATGTACACTAGATCTCTTTTAAATCAAACTGCGTGTTACTAGAAAAGCTTTTGCCTGAATGTGAAGTGTGTTGTGCCTTTCAAAGTATTCCAAAGAAATAGGTTTGTTTTTTTTTTTCATTTGAGCTTTATTTATGAAAAGTAAAAATTGTAGTCATTATTCCTTATTCAGAGAAAAAAAAAAAATTCTGAAATCTTGAAAATTTTCTATAACTGAATTGTTTTTTCCTGTTCTACTAAGTGCAAACATGTTCAATGTGATATAATGAAGCATTATTCCTAATTCCCTAAAATGTTTTTCTCATTAGCCAGTGATTTTGCTCCTTTTCCTTTGAATTATATGGAAAATTTGGCCATATATTATCAACATAAACGCTCGATATTTTGTTATTATGCTGTAAGATAACCTTTATGTCTCTCATGACTATAAAATAGCATTTACTGTTTGTGCAAAGTTTCATCTCCACTTACCAATTTTGGGCTTCCCAGTTCAAGAGAGACAGGGATTTGCTGCAGAGGTCAACAGAGAGCCACGAGGATGATTAGGGCACTGGAGCATGTCCCCTATGAAGAGAGACTAAGAGATCTGATGCTGTTTACTGTTGAGAAGAGAAGACTGAGGAGGGGTTCTGATCAATGTCTGTAAATACCCGAGGGGTGAGTGTCAAGTGGATTTTTGATAGTGTGCAGTAATAAGACAAGGAGCAATGGATATAAACTTGACATAAAAGGCTTCACCTCAACAGGAGGAGTAACATCTTTAAAGTGAGGGTGACAGAGCACTGGAATGTGCTCCACAGAAGGGTTGTGGAGTTTTCTTTTCTGGAGACTTTCAAAACCCACCTGAATGCATTCCTGTGCAGGCTATCCTAGGTGATCCTGCCTTGACAGGAGTGTTGGACTCAGTGAGGTCCCTTCCAACCTTTAACATTCTGCAATTCTATAAATTTCAGGATGAAGTTAACCAAATGAACCAACAAGAAGTACCGAGACATGGAGGGTCAGCAGTTACTATATATTTTACTTCAGTAAAAATAGACTAATTTTTCTGTTGTTTTTCAATGGAAATAGTTGGGAACAGTGTATTTGGTTTGTTTGAGCTGGAATATGGTGGTTTGGCCCTGGCTGGAGGCCAAATTCCCACCAAGGCCACTCTCTCACTCCCCTTCTTAGATGGACAGGGGAGAGAGAAAATGTAACCGAAGGTCCACAAGTCAAGATAGAAGGAATTTAATAGGATGAAAATAATAGGGGAAAAAAAAAAAAAGGCCACACAGAGAAGAAAAAACAAACAAAGATGTCATTTGCTACTTCCCATCAGCAGACAATGTTGGTCTATTCTAACAGGGAGGCAGGGCTTCAGTATGTGTAGTGGTTGCTCCAAGGGACAGACCCTCCCATTTCCTTCTTTCATTTAGCTTTTATATCTGAGCCCATGTCAAATAGTATGAAATACCTCTTTGGTCAGTTTCAGTTAGATGGCCTGGATATGTCCCCTTGACTATTTCTTAGCCTACTGTTGTGGGGAAAAAGTTGGAAAACAACAGCTTTGGTGTTTGTCTCAGCAGTAGCCAAAACACTGGCAAGTTATCAACGCTCAGCCACATCACTGCAAAGCATAGCACTATGAAAGATGCTCTGGGGAGAATTAGCTTGAGCTCAGCCAAACTCAATACAGAAAATAGTGGAAAAGTATTGGCTTAAACTTGATAAGAATAAAACTGGATAAATTGTTTCTCTGGCCTTCAAACAACTGAAATTAGTGAAATAGATTATCAGACACCCTGCACCTGAATTCACAAATTTATTTTGTGATAAGAGAAAACTCATATCATGGACTCCAAGAGTGTTAAAGAAAGCCAAGCACTACTGCACAATGTAGTCTTAACAACCTTATTGTTGTTTTTTATGATAGATATAGTTGCTATTTTTATGTTACTTCACTGGCATTTTAATGTGCATCTCAGAGCAATAGTTCAGATGATATATTGGAATCAAATTATCTGAACCAAATTTCATTTCACTACTTAAATTCAAGTTGTCACCAATTTTTAGGGCTCAGTTTAATTAAATGCAAATTATATTTTATATATTATACATATTTTTTGTCATAAAACTTCTGCCTTGGTGCAGAACGAGCACAGAATGAGCAATTACTCAATATTTTGTCTTATTCTTTCAGACACACAGTATTTATAATTTACTTTTAAAACAAATTTCTTCATTTTTTTAGAGCTTATTATATTTATAATTATATTACTTGAGTGGTCATTATTGATTTTGTCTGTCCCCTCTGTTGTAAGGTGATGGTTTTATAATCACTGAAGCATAAAATCATTACTGTAACTGGCATTAATTTAAGATGTCTACATCCTGAGAGTTCAGAAGACTCAGAGTTTTTGCAGTATTTATTCTTAAAATGCTAAATTTTTTACAATGCAATGTAAGAATATAAATTTAATGAACATATGGAAAAAAATACGTGTGCCCAGATTACAAAGAAATTTTATTTAAAAGGCAGGAATAGAACTTTACCAATGACATTAGAATATCTAAGTCATCAGATTATTCTTCATCACTTTTATGGCTTCCCAGATTTGTTTTTGAGTCTACTTCCTGACATCTTAAGAAAGTCTGGGCCTTGTGTTGTACACCTTCATTTCATTCCCGGACTGTGCTTTATCCTATGTAATAAATGAAAGATGGACTCCATAGGAAAAAAGAAACAATTTTCATCATTAGCTTGCAACACAGGACTTATTTATATGAAACATTTTAAGTGCTTCATTAATAATGTCATATTTGTGTATTTTGAACATAGCTTACCGGCTATTTTAGAAAAAGAAACATGACTTCTCTCTGCAAAAATGACATTGTACAAGACTGTCATTCATCATTTCAGTTCCTTAAATATGGTTTGAAGATAATTGGTTTTTGAAACTACATATTGTCACTCTGTTTCATGGTAAGTAGCCTCTAAACCTCAGTGAGAAACCTAATCCAGGTGAAACATGCAATGTATTTACTTTTCAGTTCTCATCTAAAATGACATCTGAATTCTCCCACTTTACACTAATGCTACATCATTTTCTTGATGTAAAACTGTTTTGCCTATTTGTTGATTTTAGTATTTCTTATTCTACAGTTTTATTAATTTCTCACACTGCAAAATTCAGAAATCTTTCTTACAGAAAATTTCAATGTAGAAATTCTGCTGTCACTACAAAAATTGTTTTAGGAATTGTAAATGGAATGCAAGCTTTTTTATTTTCTACTTGGTTTTGACTGAAAGAATCATTACTATTTCTTTGGACAAATGAAGCAGTTTGTGTCATTTTATATGCACACCTCCTATATCAAAAGGATACGGAAATCCAATACTCCTAAAATTATATATATATATTTTTTTCACAGTCAGACTTCAGGTTATCCCTTCACAACTGAATCTTGATGTATAATATTTTTTCTAATTCTTAACTTTACTTCTTTGCCAGCTCAGTTCCTTATATCCTCTTGTAAGTCTCAAGATGCACTCTAATGTATCATTCACTTACCTTTTCTTTAAGGCAGTACATCTAGAATCATAGAATCATAGAATCAACCAAGTTGGAAGAGACCTCCAAGATCATCCAGCCCAACCTAGCACCCAGCCCTGTCCAATCAACTAGATCACTAAGTGCCTCATCCAGTCTGTTTTTGAACACCTCCAGGGACAGTGATTCCACCACCTCCCTGGGCAGCCCATTCCAATGGCAAATCACTCTCTCTCTGAAGAACTTCCTCCTAATATCCAGCCTATACCTCTCCCAGCACAACTTGAGACTGTGTCCCCTTGTTCTGTTGCTTGTTGCATGGGATAAGAGACCAACACCCTCCTGGCTACAACCTCCCTTCAGGTAGTTGTAGACAGCAATGATGTCTGCCCTGAGCCTCCTTTCCTCCATGCTAAACAACCCCAGCTCCCTTAACCTCTCCTCATAGGGTTTGAGTTCCACGTCTCTCACCAGCTTCATCGCCCTTCTCTAGATATGTGTCCCTGCAGCAGGAAGTCAGGATGCAGCGGTCCAAAAGCAGGGACCGTGCACTTTCTCATCACTATACTTCCAGATGCTCCTCAGGATCTCCCTCAAGGTCTGACTAGACAATTTCCTTCCACATTTGTGATGGTTTGGGTGTTACCCACCCCCACACACTTTGAAAAATCACCCAGACTAGACTCAGTGGCTCTGAAAATTGAATGAAGCTTTATATTTACAGCTTAGCACAATATACAAGCACATTTACAATATATACAGCTATATACAGAAATATACAAGGTAAAAAGTAATACAGAAACACAACAGCCCTCCCAGAAACCTGAGTCCCCAGGAAGGCTCTCAACTACCCTTCCACCTTCCTCCCACCCCTTTCCCTTACCCCAGATCTTGCCTTATGTTTAAGGTAGCTTGGAGGGTCAGCCAGGGGGGTTAGGAAGCAGGTGGATTTAGTCACAGAGATGGCAGGTTAGGTTAGAGAGAGATGCAGCCCAAAGCCCAGACAGAGGGTGACTGTCTTATCTATATTTACATTCTTATTCTTATGCATCTCAGTAAGCCTATGAGTGAAGTAGACATCACCATTGTTTCCCTTCTCAAAGCTTGTAATCTAGTTCTCTCACCAAAACATTCTAGCTAGCTTCAAAGTAGCACAACATTCCAAACCCCTGGAGCTGGAGATGTGTGGGGAGGAGAACAGTTTTGCACCTCATTCAGTCCTCTGGCTTGGGTATGCCCCGTCACAATCTTCTTCACAAGTATTCAGTAATATAGAGACCTTTGCCTTTAAATGTACCTTTATACTAATCAGTTACTACTTTAAATGAAGAGCACACAATCAGTACCACCGTGGAAAACAGAAGATCGCTAGCCTATACATGGCAACATGCTTGACTGTGTGTGATGGCATGTAAGTTGATCCTGTTCAGTTACATCAACTTAGAAAGAGAAAGTAAAAGAGACAGGCTATGTTACTTCTGTATTACCATCATCTACAAGAACGCTCAGAATGGTACAGCCGAGCTTATCATTTCAGTTTATTTTCCACGTGATATATATTATTTTACTTAGATGTTATTTGTTAATAGAAACAAGACTTTATGGAAAATCCCTCAGAAGTCATCTTTCACATCACAGTGCTTGTGGAGAATATGAAGATGAAACAGTGTATGAGAAAAAAAAATTAATATAGGGTCCCCTGTATTTCATGGCTACATATTTCACTGTAGAAAGTACTTCTCACAGTCAACAGGGACTCTAGCATCTCAGTATTCATTAAAACAAAAAAAATAAAGCACAGTTTTGTTTTTAACCTTCCTTGTTATAACCTTGAAAGCATGAACAGTGCCTGTAACCAATGGGAGGTAGCAGAGTGTAACCAAATACCTTCCTCAGACAATTGGAAATTATCTCTCTGAGAGATATGACTGTCCCCATTTATCTCACCCAGGGCTTTGCAGACTCCACCATCCCATATCTACAGATCACATAATTTTTTTCATACTGTTATAGAAAACAACATTTTATTGTAGCAGTCACTCAGCATTTTGTTTCTCTGTGTTTTTCTTCCCTACCCATTTGGGAAACTGTTCAGCTGTTTCTTACTCTGTACCTGGCAGGAGAATTAATCAGATTTCCTTCATGTTCACTGCTTAGCTTTACAGCGTGTTTCTTTTTTTAGCTTGTTCTTATACAATCACATTTCAACTAACTAGATAAATAAATAAATAGATAAACAAATTAACACTAATTCTAATGACAAAGGCTTGTAGTGAATTTCTGATACAATATCAAGAACTTCCTGCCTTCTTAGATACTCCAGGAAAGCCTTAAATGCTCAAGGAATAAAAGTGACACCAAATAGTACTCCAGAAGCTTTATTGCTACTCAAAGAGTAGTCCTCAGCCCTCATCCCACAGTCATATGAGACTCTTTAGAATTCCCTAGCTAAGAGCTTACTGCCTGGTGTAAACTGATTATGAGCTCCATCACTGACCATGAAGCCAACTTACCCACAACTAGATATCAAGTCGTCAAAAGCTCTGACAAATGCTTTTAAAATAAACACTCCTGTAAAGTAATTACCATAGTCCTTCTGCACATAGACATAACAAAATCAGTCAGGATAATAAAATCTCCCACAACAGCTGATTAAAAATATAATCTATATAATTTGTTTTTTTCATATCACTGAATAGGCAAAATCTCTGACTTCTCAGATTCTTTCAAATCTTCTGCTTGTTAGAACATGTAGGGGGTTTTTAATTTTTAATTTCTTGGCACATTCCTATTAATTCCAAATAGTCAAAACTAATTCACCAGCAGAGGGCATTTTGGACACCTCACTCAGTGAATACCAACATGACCATGTTTGTAAATTTTATCACTGTATTACCAGTATAAGAATAATGTTTGGATCTCTCCTTAATTGTTCACTCACTCGGTATGCTCGCTTAGCATATGCATAGGATGAAGAAATTATATTTCTTTTGGTTTAGCTACATTTAACTTTGCTGATAATTTCTTTCAATTTTTTCTTACTTCATTGAGGTTTATTTTTTCAAACAAGTATTTTTATGGAATGTGTAAACTAACTAAGTTACATGTATCAAGACAACAGGGCACTGGAACATGCTGCTCAGAAATGTTGTGAAGTCCCCTCTGCAGACTTTCAAAACCCTCCTGCATGTGTTCCTGTCTGGCATTGATGCATTGACTTTTCCTTAAGCATTTTAACTATGCAGCAGTGTGCACAGGTGGCCAAGAGAGCCAATGGCATCCTGGCCTGCATCAGGAACAGTGTGGCCAGTAGGACAGGGTTATTCTTCCCCTGTACTCAACACCGGTCAGGCCACACCTTGAGTACTGTGTCCAGTTCTGGGCTCCTCAATTCAAAAGAGATGTTGAGGTGCTGGAATGTGTCCAGAGAAGGGCAACAAGGCTGGTGAAGGGCCTGGGATACAAACCATATGAGGAGAGGCTGAGGGAGATGGGGTTGTTTAGCTTGGAGAAGAGGAGGCTCAGGGCAGATGTCACTGCTGTCTACAACTACCTGAAGGGAGGTTGTAGACAGGTGGGGGTTGGTCTCTTCTGCCAGGCAACCAGCAATAGAACAAGGGGACACAGTCTCAAG
Organism: Pogoniulus pusillus; assembly: GCF_015220805.1. Lineage (NCBI taxonomy): Eukaryota > Metazoa > Chordata > Aves > Piciformes > Lybiidae > Pogoniulus > Pogoniulus pusillus. Next base: position 24,137,718 of record NC_087267.1, on the reverse strand, counting down.
TTGTGCCGGGAGAAGTCTAGGCTGGAGGTTAGGAGGAAGTTTTTCCCAGAAGGGTGATTTGCCATTGGAATGGGCTGCCCAGGGAGGTGGTGGAGTCACCGTCCCTGGAGGTGTTCAAGAAAAGCCTGGCTGAGGCACTCAGTGCCATGGTCTAGTTGACTGGATAGGGCTGGGTGCTAGGTTGGACTGGATGATCTTGGAGGTCTCTTCTAACCTGGTTGATTCTATTATTCTATGATTCTGTGACCTATCAATGTTGTGTATTGAATTTTATAAACATAAGAATATAAAAATAAAACCAGATAGTTTTATTTCAAGCAAACAGGAAAAGCAGAATAGATAAAAAGAGCAGTATTCACTTGTTGGGCAAAACAACAGCTATATCACATTCCAGTCTTCCAGGGATACTTTTTCTGCTAATGTTCTCAGCCTTTTAATTCCTTGATGCAAAGTCAACCATGTCTAATAAGCAAAATTCAAGAAAACACCATCTATCTGCTCTAAAGCTGCAGTAAATGTGAGATCATTAACATTTCAACCTGGGCCAGAAAACTGCCCATGTGCTTACTAAAAAGTAAACATTATCCCTTGTATACAAAAGTAGTTTAATTTTCCTGAAGTGGCAAATAGTGACAACTGATGCTCCAGACTTTTTCTTATTTTTAAAGAAAAAATCTAACATAAAATTTATATATATATATATATATATATATATATATATATATATATTTAAATTCCCATTAACTTAATGGCTCATATCTGTTCTCTCAGGATGACTGCATTCAAACAAGGTCTTCAAATGTCTTAAGAGATTTTCTGAAATTCATTTCAATAGGCTTAGACAATTCAGATTAGAATTCAAGTTACAGCAAATGCAATGTAATTCCACACAGTTTGCTGACCAAAATAAATTACAATAAAAATCATAATGTAGAAAGATGTGCTTTTATGAAATATTTATAAACATATCTAAATCATCATTTTCAAGGTGATAAAGATTATAAAGCTTTTTTAAAGATCAATTACAATGCATTAGTGTTCAGGAAATATTGTTACTAAGTATTGTAATGCAAAATTCTTATGGATAACTTTTTTTTTTTTTTTAAATATATTAGTACTCTTCTTGATTGGGATTTAGGAGATACTAAGAGCAGGGCCCTGTGTTATTTATACAATGTCACACTGAAGGTCATACTAAAAGGCATCCTTGTTTTCCACAGATGCCTTTGTTTCTTGTTTCTTTCTCATTTGAATTTATATGGTAGGTATGATCTATATATTTCAACAAAGAATTGTATTATCTGGAAGTCAGAAATAAAAATGTATTTTAAAGGAATAATACATTAATAGTCTGTTGACTGCTATACTTGAAGAAATGCATATAAATATATCCACTTAATGACTAGTGTAAGGAGAAATAAAAATAGCTCAAACAAATAAACATTAGCAGCAGTATCTCATAACTGCATTAGGATTGCTGTGGAGTACTATATCTTGGTAAGCAAGATCATTTGAGGAAAGGCTTACGTGAATGTCATTTACTAACTTTAATTTATGTGCTATATTCTTGTGCTGGATGAGTTGGTCCAGTGCAGTCAGTCTTTTTCCATTTTCCCTGTATCACTTATAATTCTGTAGATCTCTAATATGTCTTTTCCCTGTCCTCAGTCCAATTTATTCCAAGCTCATGAGTCTAATTGTATTTAGTGCTTGGAACCTTCTCTAAACTTGCAATTTTCCTACTGTCTGGTTTTCAAACAGTTAAAATTCTAGTCTAGTCTCCATGCAACAGGGACCAGCACCCTATTTAAGCCTCTTTGACCAAATGAATTTAGTAATATTGTATGGGTTCAGCTACACCTGAAGTTTCTAAAATTTAGTGTCACTTTAGAATCCTTTAATGCATACTGAAGAAGATGTTGACTCAGATCCTGGCCTTTGCTCGTTTCTTTCAACATAATGTGGCCTTCAAAAAGCTTTGAGCCTCATTTGCTGGCAGCCTCATCAGCAGGATGAAGCTGTTTACTTCATTCATGTTTATGAGCACTGTGCATTCAGCTGTGGTGCTCATGTTGGCCTGTTAATCAAGAGTGTCTACATAGTGTAGGTATTTCCATGTGAACATACATATGCACATGCGTGGCATGACACGCATAGTTTCACTACTAGCAGGACCCAGGAACAGAAAACCACAGCAGCCTCACATATGGCGTCTTGGGGAAGGAAAAATCACTTGAATGTTGGAGGTTGTAATTTGATGCCATTGAACTGACAAAAACAACTCCCCTTGCTCTTGGAGTGAACTGCATGTAGCATTCCCTATTAACATGCACCTATGTGTACTTTTTTATTTAATAATTAAATATTGTGTACCACTAATGTTAGGTATTCTCATAATCAAGAAACACATTTAGTGCACAAAACAAGCACAAAAAAGATTTTGCTTTCTGAAAAAAAAATATAGTTATAGTGAATTCCTTCATTTGAACAAAAGAAAGCCACTGTATTTGAAGGTTTTCCAATTGTTCTAACATCAAGATAATAACATCGCCTCAAATCTTTACAAGTGAAAAAATTGCTATATAGATTGATTCCAAATCCTTGTCCATCTGCCACCTGCTGATGTTTATTTCTCTGCTTCCTATTGATGTTCCACTTAAGCCCGACAGCCTTTTTAACTCAATGCAAAAAATTGTAAAAAGAGAACGAGAGTATGGATAGAGTGGGTCTATTTAAGGTCTGTAAACCAAGTATACTGACTCTGTGGAATACATTGAATTTCACCATTGTCCTGCATTACCCAGTATGCATGACCAGGACCTTCAGCAGAAACCACCCCTCGGACAGGTTTCCCTTTGCCTTGTATGGGACAGTTTTCCCATACAGATTCTTTTCACGTACAACAGGAACTTTATCACCGTCTACTGTTTGGACCAAATCTGATTGTGCAGGTCCTGCTCTGTTTACCGAACCTCTACTATTTACCAACCAGGTAGCTTGTGCTAAATGTTTGTCCCAGTTTTTCAGAGTCCCACCCCCCATGGCTTTTAGGGTGGTTTTCAGCAAACCGTTGTAGTGCTCAATCTTCCGTGAAGCTGGTGCATAGTAGGGTATGTGGTAGTTCCAATAAATACCGTGCTCTTTGGCCCAGTTTTTCACAAGATTGTTCTTGAAATGAGTGCCATTGTCTGACTCGATTCTCTCTGGAGTTCCCTGTCTCCACATGATCTGTCTCTCCAAACCAAGAATGGTGTTACATGCAGTAGCATGTGGAACTGGATAGGTTTCCAGACTTCCAGTGCTGGCCTCTACCATCACTAGCACATACTGCTTGCCAGATCGAAATCGAGGTAAAGTGATGTGGTCAATCTGACAGGCTTCACCATACTTGTACTTTGACCATCTCTCACCATACCATAAGGGCTGGATTTGCTTAGCCTGCTTAATAGCATCACAGATGTCACAGTCATGGATGACTTGGGTGATAGTGTCCATGGATAAGACAATTGACCTATCGTGTGCCCATAGGTATGTTGCATCTATGCCCTGATGTCCAGATGAATCATGGGCCCACTGAGCTAGGAACAGTTCACCTCAGTGTTTCCAGTCAAGGTCAAGATCAGAGTTTGCATCAACCTGAGAAATTTTAGTAGCTTGGTCTGCCTGCTAGTTGTGTTGGTGTTCCTCAGTGGCTCTGCTCTTGGGCATGTGTGCGTCTACGTGTCGCACCTTCACTGGAATTCTCTCCAGCCGTGCATCAATGTCCTGCCATAGATCAGCACACCAAATAGGCTTTCCTTTCCTCTGCCAACCATTCTTCTTCCAGTCCTTTAGCCAACCCCATAGAGCATTGGCTACCATCCATGAGTTGGTGTAGAGGTAAAGGATTGGCCAATTTTCACATTCAGCCGCATCAAGAGCAAGTTGGACAGCTTTTACCTCAGTGAATTGACTGGATCCTCCTCTCCATCTCTCGCTTCGGTAACTCTCCTGGTAGGACTCCAGACTGCTGACTTCCATCTTTGCTTGTTCCCAACAAGACGACAGGAACCATCTGTGAACAAAGCATAGTTCTTTTCCTGATCAGAGAGATCACCATAGGGAGGAATTTCCTCAGCACGAGTTATTTTCTCCTCTGGAGGTTTGGTACAGTCTGTGCCTTCCGGCCAGTTGGTGATCACCCCCACCAGACCAAGTCGGTCGAGATTACCCATTTGTGCTCGCTGGGTTATCAAAGCCATCCATTTAGACCAAGTTCAATCTGTGGATTCATTCAGTGATGAACCTTTGCCTTTGAACATCCAGTTTAGAACTGGCAGTCTAGGAGCTAAAAGCAATTGTGACTCAGTTCCAATCACTTCAGATGCTGCTTTCACTCCTTCATAAGCTGCTAGTACCTCTTTCTCTGTTGTGGTGTAATTTGCCTCTGAACCCCTGTAGCTACGACCCCAGAAACCCAGTGGATGACCACATGTCTCATTTGGAGCTCTCTGCCAAAGGCTCCAAGTTGGACTATTGTCACTGGCAGCTGTGTACAGAGTGTTCTTAGTATCTGGACCACATTGTAGAGGTCCCAAGTCCACTGCATGGACTAGTTCTCACTTGATCTGATCAAAGGCTGCTTGTTGCTCTGGTCCCCACTCGAAATTGTTTCTCTTATAAGTCACATCGTGGAGAGGTTTGACAATTTGACTGAAACCAGGAATGTGTAGTCTCCAAAATCTCACTGCACCCAAGAACGATAGAGTGTCCTTCTCATTGGTGGGAATGGCCATGGTAGAGACTTTGTTGATCACATCCTGAGGAATGTAACGGTGACCATCCTGCCACCGCACTCCCAGAAACTGAATTTCTTTGGCAGGTCCTTTGACCTTGTCTCTCTTAATGGCAAAACCTGCTTGCAACAGAATGTCAATGATTTTGTTACCTTTCTCAAAGACTTCCTCAGCAGTTTGGCCCCACACTATGATGTTGTTGATGAACTGGATGTGCTCTGGAGCTTTACCTTTCTCCAATGCACTGTGAATGACTGAATGACAGATCGTGTTTCCACCCCTGAGGCAAACGGTTGAACTGGTACTGGATTCCTCTCCAGGTGAATGCAAACTGAGGCCTGCACTCCTTTGCTAGCACAATATACAAGCAAATATTTATAGTATATACAATTATATACAGAAATATACAAGCTAAAAGGTAATACAGAAACACAACTCCCCTCCCAGAAACTTGAGTCCCCAGGAGGGGCTCTCAAACACCCCTGCACCTTCCCCCTACCCCTCTCAACCTTACCCCAGTCCTAAGGAAGAAAAAGAGGTTCAGCCAAGAGGTTAAGAAGCAAAGGTGAGTGGAAGGTGAGGTTAGGGAACTGCAGCTCAGTCAGAAGCCCAAGGCAGAGTGTGACAAAAATGGCAAGAGTGTTATCTAATATTTTTCCTCTCTTCTTCAGCAAGACTCTGAGGGGATCAGACATCACCATTCTTTTCCTTTCACAGCCTATGATCTAGTTCTTCTCACCAAAATAGCTCCAAACTAGCACATATGGCTACATTAATGACTTAGTTAACTAAAAAATCAAATACATTTAGTTTGTCTTAGAAGAAACGGAGAAAGTAGTCAGTGTGGGAAAGCCTTATGTATTCTGTCTGTACTAAGGACCAAGTGTGGGAGTATGAACAGCCTCAGAAATGGAAACAGATATTCACATCCAGCATGATTCTTTTTCTAAGGTCTGTTTACATAAAAGGACATTAAAAACTTCTCACTTGAAACTATAGTTGTTACCACAAAGACATTTAACAAAGTCAACGTACAACTAAACCTACAACAATGAAAAGTACAGGTTAGATATAGAACTCTGGTCAGGTTGCTCTCACAGCTAAGTCTAATTAAGCAAAGTTACAAGCAGGATAGGAAAAGCTCAAACAGAGAGGACTTGACAAACCTTGACCCTGAGGTCACAGTCCAAAGCTTACGACCTGTTGTGAGCAATGCTAATGTATTACAGGACCCCGAGGATACAATTTCAAGTACAAAATTATATTGAAAAGTGAAGCAAAGAAGTGTTCATTCAATTTGAATAACTCTAAGGATTTTATAGAGGAAACATACAACTACTGCTTTGGAACTGGATCTTATATTCCTGCTCTATGTAGAAATTATTTGCCATTCTCCAAATTAATCTACAGAAGCACAACTGCTTCTTCTTGAATACAGCCTTCATAGATGATTTTTTTTTTCAATAAGACTGTGACAATCTATGCAGAAAGAGCATACTCTTAAAATCTAATATGTCAAAATAATAAGTCTTTTCAGAGAGGTAACCCTTTTTTTTTTTTTACTAAGCCACATCTTTTTTGGAAATACATTTATGTTTTTGAATATTTATCTGTGTACTGGAACTAACCTTAAAAATACTTTAGAAATACTAGACAGTATCTAGGAGAAAATCTGTGTTGCAATGTGAAGCTGAATTAATTCAGCTGAAAACTGAGCATTCTGAAGAAATGGTGATGATTTAGTACTAGAACATTCTGTTAAAGAAAATACTTCAGGACTGAGTGACTTTCTGTGTGAAGTTCCCGAGACAAACACCTTCAAGAGAAGGGAAATAATTTTTATTTCTAAAACATGTTTTGCATATAAGACCTTTATGGTCTTAGAACTCTTATAAGCCAGACACACACTCCAGCCTCCTGAGGATCAGTTTGTTGCCTTAGTTTCCAGGCTTAGTTTCAGCTAAAATGTCTGTTCTGGAGGCATAGCTAAAGTGAAGCATCTTTTTGTAGTGGTTTGGGAATTAGGAATTCACCAAGACTAAACTCAGCTGGCTGAAAGTTAAGGACTGAAGTTGTATTTATAGTTTTGCACAATTTAGAAGCAAAATATATACAATACATATAGACATATTTACAACTATAAATAGTAATGTGCAAGTAAAAAATAACACAGAGATACAAAACCCTTTCCAGTAGCCAGACTGCCCAGGAGGGCTCCCAACCACCCTTCCACCTTCTTTCCACTCACTCCCTTATCTCAGAATCCTCTTTACATGCAGGGTGAGCTGGAAAGGTCAGCAAGAGGTGTTAGAAACAGAATGATTACTTGAGAATATGCAGGTTCAGGCAGAAGAGTTAATATGGCAACATCCAGGCAACTGACTTATCTTTGTTTGCATCCTTGTTTCTATACGTCCCAGCAGAACAAATGGATAATATAGACATCACCATTATTTTCCTTTCTCATCCAATAATATAATTTCTCTCAGTAAAATATTTCAATTAGCCTTGAACCAGCATACTTTTTTTGCAGTGCTCATTGTTAACAACCAAGTTAGCACTGGGTCATGTCCTTCAGCATCACATCTACATGTCTTTGAAACCCTTCTAGGGCTGGTAACACCACCACTGTCCTGGTCAAGTCTTGAGAACCCATTGGGGGAGAACAGTGTTCTCTAATCCAATCTAGACCTTTCCTAGGGCAACTTGAGGCTGTTTCTCCTTGTCCTGTTGTTTGTTAATGAGGAGGCAAATTCTTACTTGGATTCAACCTCCTTTCATGGAGTTGTAGAGACCCAGGACATCTCCCCTCAGTCTCCTTTTCTCCAGGCTAGGCAATCCCAGGTCCCTCAGCTGCTCTTCACAGGACCTGTGCTCAGACCCTTCATAAGCTTTGTTCCTCTTCTTTGGATATGTTTCAGCATATCCACAAGCTTGGATGTCAGGGAAACATTCTCACAACTGAACCATCTCTTACATGTTGGATTAATGAAAAGTCCTTGTTGTGTCACTGCAGCTACTCAACTGTGTCACCTATCAAACCAAAGGCTTAATGCACTGATTTAATTAGGTTCTACATTGTTCAGACCCAGAGTCTCACCTATCAAGTGGAGTAGAGTTCAGGAGATGACTGTGTGCAGCTGTTAAAAGCTGTTCTGTAAGCAATCAAGTGAGAAAACAATGCTGGAGGACGCGATTCTGTGATTCCTCTCCACTTCCTCTTTCCCCCATCTTCCTCCTCCTTTTCTTTGCATGTCCTTCCTTTCCTCTCCATCTTTTTATTTCCTCCATCTTCGTCCTTTCCTTTCCATCTCCATCCTTTTCCTTTCCATCTTTTCCATCTCTCTTCTTTCAGTATCATTTCCTTTCCCACTGCACATTTTCCCATTTTCCCCCCAAACCCAGAGCACCTGGGTTCTGTTGGAGTCTCCTTCCACCCCAGGTGTGACCTCTTCAACTTCTCACTCTCCTTTTTAATCATCCCCAGGAAAGGCAGAAGCCCTAAGATTGCCCAACTGGGCAGGGGGATCCTCCTCCCATCATCATTGGTGAGTTCTCATGGTGCACACTGGGTGAATGGTGAAGGAGATCAAAGGCCCTTTCTTGCTTTTTCTCCCTAATTCTGCAATTTAAGATGTATTTATGTTTTGTCTCTACTTGAAGGGATTTGGTCTTATGTAAAATGTAATCTATTTTATCTTTGAAAACAATGAAGATGGATATCTGAACTCTGATTACAGAGAAAAAAGTCTGTTCACTACAGCGGAAAACTCTTTTAGTGGCAAAGAAAGCCAACAGAACGCTGGGTTGCATCAACAAGAGCATAAAGAAATCATTGTCTCACTCTACTCAGTGCTGGTTAGACCACACTTGGAGCACTGTCTGCAGTTTTGGTCTCTGCTGTACAAAATCAGATGTGGATAGACAGGAAAGTGTCCAGCAAAGGGCCACAAGAATGACCAGAGGGATGGAAACCCTGCCAAAAACTGAGAGCTGGGTTTGTTTAGCCTGGAGAAGAATAGCTTAAGGAGAGACCTTATTATCATGGACCAGTACATAAAGGGTGGCTACCAGGATGATGAAGAATCCCTTTTTACATGGAGTCCCATGGAAAAGACAAGGAGTGATAGGGAAAATTTACTACTAGAGACATTCTCATTGCACTCCAGAAGAAAATCTTTCCCCATGAGCACAGTCAGACACTGGAATCATTTCCCGAGGGAAGCAGTAGAGTCTTCTACACAAGGCAGTTTTAAAACTTGGCTTGACAGGGTGCTGGGACAGCTCATTTTGACTCTGTTATTGCTTAGAAAGGTTGGATTAGATGGTCCTTGGGGTCCCTTCCAGCCTGGCATTCTGTGATTCATTTTTCATATCTTAGCCCAATTCCCACTGTGGGGTAATAGATTAAGACTGTCTTCTGTGCGAAGCACACACAAAGTATAGTAATCACCACTCTAGTGTTGCATGTGACTCATATAATAATTAGTGTATCAAGTTCCAATGTAGTTATCAATAGACACATCCTCTGTAATCAGGTTTTCCCATGCTACAGAAGCCTGCAATTTATTCTGCTTATGTTGTTGCCTTTAAATCCTAATTAATATTTAGAGTCACATGTAATTGAGTACAGTAATGGCTGTCTATACCCTAATTCGTTTGTAGTTGCAGGCCATCTGTTGTGGTGTATAAGCTTCCCATCTGTATTTAATAATTTACATAGAAGTGGACTTTCTTTTACCTTTAATTTCCCTCCTTTCTATTTCTTTGGTTTAGTTCATAAAATCTGAATTAAAATTAAGTGACTGAGGTGCAACTTTGTTTTCTTAAATACATAGTTCCATAATATTCAAAATTTTTTTGAAAAGTCATTTCTATAGGAAATTCAACCTCCATGTGATTTTTTTTTCAAATCATTTATTAACATTTTCTGTGTATTGTACAATTTACTGCTTATTATGTGATCTAGAGTGCAGGAGCTCAGGGGCCTCTTGTAGCTTTACCAAATGTTTTAGTGATAACATTTCAAAATCGTTAAAACAGGCACATCCTAATATCTTGATGAGGAGCTGCTTTTTGCTTTTTGGTTTACCACCAGTATGTCTTCAATTATGTGAGTCATACAGAGCTCATTCATACTTTACACATGTTCTCTTCTTCCTCAAATTTCTTATTTTTTAGTTCTCTCTTAAGTGAAGAAACTTTGGGTGTAAAAGGCAACCAGAGGAAAAGTAAATGCAGATTCAGGTTCACTGAGCCAGTATTTATTATGATACAGACAATACATAGAATGCTTTACAAAAAAATAGAGTAAAGCATGACTCAGAATCTATTTTTAGTCATGTAGGACCCAAGCCCTAATTTTTCAGCTTCCTTCTATTACACATTGCTGTACCACCCACCACCTCTGTGTGTGCAATCTACCTGGTTAGATATTAGAAGGGCTAGGTGATAGGTGGGACATGATGATCTTAGAGGTCTTTTCCAACCTGGTTAATTCTGTGATATACATTTCTCCACCAGGAGAAATGAGAACACAAAATTCACTGCCAGATGGTCTTGTTCTTTCACATAAAAGAAACTAACATTTGTTATTGGACAAGAATTACCAAATGCTTAGAAAGGTTGGATCAGATGGTCCTTGGGGTCCCTTCCAGCCTGGCATTCTGTGATTAATTTTTCATATCTTAGCCCAATTCCCACTGTGGGGTAATAGATTAAGACTGACTTCTGTGTGAAGCACACACAAAGAATAGTAATCACCACTCTTGTTCTTTCACATAAAAGAAACTAACATTTGTTATTGGACAAGAATTACCAAATGCTGTGTATAGACACTGATCCAAAAGATCAAGTAATATAAATCTGAGGGTATGTTAAACATGTGCATCCTAAGGGAGGAAGCTTTTGGTTTAGTTCTTAAATGTGATCAATCACTCTTGCAGAGCTTCTCCATCTTTCTGGAATATAAAGATAAGTCTAGGTAAATAAAAGTGGTTTTTTTTTTTTTTTTTTTTTTTTTTTTTTTCTTAAAGCTATCCTAATTAAGCATCTAAAGTGAGATGGGAGTAATTTTGGCCTAAAGTTGTTCCCTTTATATGTTGTGAGTTTTTTTTTAAACTCATTATTTCCTGTCCTTATTAATTTAAAATGTCAAATTTTAATTGACTCACAAAGATTAATTTTAATGCTGATGGATTTTTTTTTTATATCTTACATAATGACCTTCAGAACTGATCCTAGATTCAATCTAAGGCTCCTGGATATTGCTGTAATGCAAATGAAGAGTCATAATAATAACTACGACACAAGGATTAGGTCAGCCTTAGAATAACAACACATGAAGCTCAAAATGACAAAATAGTCAGGGGCATGATTCTGGCTACCAGGTCTTCTTTAAGAGTAAAAATTACTTGGCATTTGGATTTTATTTTATTTAATTTTAATTTCATGTTACTTTGTATTTTACTGTGTATTTCAGTTATCCTGTGTTCTGTGTGATACACCATAGAAATGAAATTTGTTCTTAGTAATACATTTTCTTCCATATTACAGTGGGATGTTATAGGCTTCAAGAGGCGATGGCAAAGAAACCTAACCTTCAAGAAGGCAGCACAGCAAGAATAAGAATAAAAATGTGGTGTAGGATTCTGCTCTCCTAACTGATCCACTGACCTTGTGTTAATATCTGTTTCTACTGCAGACTTGGGTTTGAATTAATGCACTAGTTTGTTTACTGAGCAATGGAAAGTTGCAAGCAATTTTGGGTTCCTCAAAGAAGGATCTGCCCATCAAACACAAAGCACTTCAGAAACCTTTATAGGTTTCTACATCTTCCGGTTGGCTGGGGTCTCGTGACCTGGAGCATTGTTCTCCATTTCAGTCACAACAGACCAGAACATCTCTTTAGCCTAAATGTGAGTTTTCTGTTATTCACCTCCTCCACATCCCATTGGTTGGGAGAAAGTAATTTGTCCATGGGCAAGAGCTTGTGAATGGCACAGCTGGTCAGTGGCAGCAGCCCCTTAAGTGTTGTGTAACTAGAAGGGCTTTTCAGATACATCTGAACTACAAATAGAAGTTCACTGTCTACAGTGATGATGACTGACTACAGTGATATAAAGCACACAATGCCAAGATGCAGTAAGAACTTGCAGCATGGTGTGAGACACAAAAGACTTCATGATCAGCTTAGACAGGAACTTGACAGAATGAATGAAACACTGCATGTTTTAGATGAGATATATTCTGGCATCAATCTTTCTTATAGTATTACATCCAGTGAACTTGACAGACAAGGTCCTTAAATTTGCTTACTGAAATATTATTTCATACTCCATATGATTAATTTTTGTAAATTGCTTCAAAAAATCTATTGTGGAAGAAAAATCCTAATGAATGTAAAAGTAAATGTATCCTAGTGTAAATCATAAAAACACCTAGAGTGATATTTGATAGAAGCCTGCATGACAGACGCACACAGACATATAAGATAATCGTAATTTTGTGTTATATGAAGGGGCAAACCCTTGATTTATCCTGAACAGACATTGGAAATGGGACAGCACAAAGTCAGTTTCCTGCTCCTTTGTGCTTCATACCAAGATGCAACTGGCATGTCTGTTAATCTTACAAGTGGAAAGAAGAGAGTTGTCTGAAGTCCAGAACCCTAGACATGACCTATAGCCTTCCTTGGTGATTGTCTACTTCTGTTCCACTACATAAGTGTTGTGCCTGTCTCACAAGTAGTATTAGTCAGCCTTTCCATTAATTTAATACCACATTTTACCTGTTATCTAAATTTCTTCTATATCAGCTTTATGTTAGTAAGATTTATCTTCATGTCCCTGGTGTAATGGCAACATTAACTGAAAAATAATTATTATTAAGTCAACAATTATCCAAGAAAAGATTCTTATTATTTGCTTTACTTTGAACATTGATGTTCAGTCATTCTCTGAGAAGGCCAGGAGACCTATAAAGGTAGCATCACTGGAATGAATTTATTGTGAACTCCATATGCTCAGACCTTCAGCTCTGAAACTAACAGGGGAGTTCCCCACAGACTACACAGGAGAATATGATTATGCTGTCTAAATGCTATGTGTGTTCATTATTCATAAAACACAAATACAAGCTCCTATATGAATCTTAAAGCTTAATTCTTAACCAAGGTTTAAAACCCTTTTGAAAAGATTCAAAGTAAATTTGTGAAAAGTACTAATTGGGAGTCAAATTAATCTGTTTTATTTGAGTCTTTACAGAACAGTCATCTTTCAGAGCATTAATTTTTTTTCTATAAGACTAAAAGATGAGGTTTGAATATCATCTGGTAACAAGTATCAGTTAAATACTTGCCAAACCATTGTATTCTGAAAATCATTGGGTATTCTATGAGCAAACACTTGCACTATTTCAGACTGCTTCTCATTAAATTGAGGCTTCTTAGAGTTCCAAATTATGTTTATTTTCATGCTAGCCACATGTTCATTATAACCACATCCCTTTCCAAAAAGAAAAGGAGAAAAGGTGAAAAATAGTGATCATTATTTTATTTCCTCAGTGAATACAAATTCTTCCTTCCGATTAACTCATTATCTCAGCTTGCTTTCTCTGCTTAATGAGTAATATCTTGCTTGGTTGATTAGCACAGCTAAATCCTTTACTGAACTCTTCCTTACTGCTACTCTGGGCCTCAGCAATAGCTTCTGTGTAGCTGGCAGAAGGAGGAAGTGGTGACAGTCTTCTAATGTTTTGTGCTAGTAGGATAAACAACATCTTTATCTTGAGAGCCTTAACAAATTAATTCTGGTGTCTCAACTTCAGAAATATATATTAATATATGACCACCTGTGCCTAGTAAATATTATGTTATGTCAATTATTGTTTTACCGTTTTGATTGGTATAGACAGAAATAAGATGTAAAAACAAATGATGCTGTGCTTGTGCCAAAAAAATAATTTTCCCTATGAAAATGAGACAGTAACTAAAAATAAGTAAATTAGTTAATATATTAATTAAGCCTCAGACCTAGGAAGCCTTATACTTACAGAGATCATTTTGGATTCATTGGTAATATCATGCATAGACTTTTCAGAATTGTGTTGTAGCTGCACTTTCCATGCATATGCATAAAGATGTCCCATTAATACAGTCTATGGGATAGAGTTTCAGTTGGTGTAAACTGTGAAGATGACAGTGAATTCAATTCCACTTATTTACACCAGCAAATATTCTGATGCAATATGCTTCAAAGCCTTTATGAAAATAAAAACTTTCATAGAAATTTCTGTTATGATGCAGTTTTTGTGTACTTTATATTAATTTCGCCAAACTTTGACATTACTTTTAAACCACTAAATGTCTTAATGAATCAAGGCATCTGATTAGGATCTGGCCTGCAACATTTTTGGTCACATAGGTGCACATTATAAGCCAGCCACAGTCTACAGAGTGACAGACACCATCCATATATGTCTATAATAATGTGGAATAAATCAATGAATGGAAATCTGTATTTCCTTCTCTTTGCTGAATTTGGAAGCTTACACTGAAAACACTTCTTTTTTAATACATCACATTATATTACATCGATCTTATGGCAGACAGTAACACCATGCTGCGTACATATACTGTTCTTTGTATGATACATGAATCTATATATCCTTAACCACTGATGTGTATGTTGCTGAAGGCTGATATCCAGTACATTTTTGAAGTATTTGAGAAATTACAAATATGTTTCAGGAGAAACAGTATTTATGTACTTTCCAGCATGTAAATAATTATTCTGTCATGTTTCAATTACTTTTACTTCAAATCTCTATATATTAGTGCTTTTAAATAGGTGCCTAGATTGACACCCAAATACTGACTTGCTCAGAATCATTATTTACACAGTATTTCAGTTTATCTCCAGTTTCTTCTACCTTTTCAGAGGTTTCTTCTGGCACAAAATAAACATTTCCACAAATGGAAAATAACATTTATATCCTGTAAATGTAGAGGGGTTTATTAAAGGTGAAGAAGAATCTCTTTCAACTAACACAAAGCCTGAGGATCCCTGTTTTCATTAAAACTAATCTCACTTTTCTTACCACCTTGTGCATACTGAGAATTCAGGTAATACTGATTGAAAAGTCAGGAGCCCATGCAATGCTTTTATGTGCAATGAAGCATACTTCTGTTAAGTCTCCTGTTGTCCCCTTGTGATGGTTTGGGGGTTACCCCGCCCCCCCACACTTTTGTCTGTGCCCCAGCTAACTCAGACGGACCCTGGGAATATAGATGAAGCAATTTATTTACAGCTAGCAGAATTTACAAGCAGCTATTTACAATATATACAGTTATATACAATTATATACAGAAATATACAAAGGATAAACAATATGAAAGCACAACTCCCCTCCCAGAAACCTGAGTCCCCAGGAGGGGCTTTTCAAACCACCCCAACACCTCCCCCCGGCCCTCTTAACCTTACCCCAGTTCTCAGGAAGAAAAGAGGTGCAGCCAAGAGGTTAGGGAGCAAGGTTAGTAGGAGCAGGGTTAATGAGATGTGACCAGGTCTAAGGCCAAAGCAAGAGTGAGAAACAAAATGGAGAAAAAGTCTTTCTTCTTCCCAGAGTTCTCAGAGTAACTGTGAGAGAAGTTGACATCAATTGTTTTGATTTCACTGCCTGTTATCTAGTTCTGTTACCAAAACATTCTAGCTTGCTTCAAACTAGCACAATCCACCCCTGTCTACTTCGCTCAAAGTATCGCTGAGAATTATCCAATCTAATTCAAACCAATATTTACACTAAAACAATATATACAAGTTCAGTTCACACTTCAATCAGATGTAGGTGATTCAAAAGCTCAGAACAGGGACTCCCAGATGATGTTGGGTTCGTGCTCACGTACTGTAGATTCTATCGTAGATTCTCTCAGTGTTGGGCGCCGATGTTACGTAAAACAGAAAACTCCTAACAACTTAAATTTAAACTCTCTCAGCTAAGGTTAAATTTCTCTGTGGAATGCACTGAATTTCACCATTCTTCTGCATTACCCAGTAGGTATGACCAGGACCTTCAGCAGAAACCACCCCTCGGACAGGTTTCCCTTCGCCCGAAGGAGAAAATACCCAAACAGTTTTCCCTAACAGATTCTTCTCACGTACAACAGAAACTTTATCACCGTCTACTGTTTGGACCAAATCTGATTGTGCAGGTCCTGCTCTATTTACTGAACCTCTACTATTTACCAACCAAGTAGCTTCTGCTAAATGTTTGTCCCAGTTTTTCAGAGTTCCATCCCCCATGGCTTTGAGGGTGGTTTTCAGCAAACCATTGTAGCGTTCAATCTTCCCTGAAGCTGGTGCATAGTAGGGTATATGATAGATCCATTCAATACCATGCTCTTTGGCCCAGTTTTTTACAAGATTGTTCTTGAAATGAGTACCATTGTCTGACTCAATTCTCTCTGGAGTTCCATGTCTCCACAAGATTTGTCTCTCCAAACCAACAATGGTGTTACGTGCAGTAGCATGTGGAACTGGATAGGTTTCCAACCATCCAGTGCTGGCTTCTACCATCGTCAGCACATACTGTTTGCCAGAACGAGATCGAGGTAAAGTGATGTAGTCAATCTGCCAGGCTTCACCATACTTGTACTTTGACCATCTATCACCATACCATAAGGGCTTGATTCGCTTAGCCTGCTTAATAGCAGCACAAATGTCACAGTCATAGATGACTTGGGTGATAGCATCCATGGACAAGTCAATTGACCTATCGCGAGCCCATCGGTATGTTCCATCTCTGCCTTGATGTCCAGATGAATCATGGGCCCACCGAGCTAAGAACAGTTCACCTCGGTGTTTCCAATCAAGGTCAATGTCAAGTTCAGAGTTGGTATCAACTTGAGCAATCTTAGCAGCTTGATCTGCCTTCTGATTATGTTGATGTTCCTCAGTTGCTCTGCTCTTAGGCATGTGTGCATCTACGTGCCGCACCTTCACTGGAGTTTTCTCCAGCCGTGCATCAATGTCCTGCCATAGATCAGCACACCAAATAGGCTTTCCTTTCCTCTGCCAACCATTCTTCTTCCAGTCCTTCAGCCAACCCCATAGAGCATTGGCTACCATCCACGAGTCGGTGTAGAGGTAAAGGATAGGCCAATTCTAACGTTCAGCCACATCAAGAGCGAGTTGAACAGCTTTTACCTCAGCAAACTGACTGGATTCTCCTTCGCCATCTTTCGTTTCGGTAACTCTCCTGGTTGGACTCCAAACTGCTGACTTCCATATTCGCTTGTTCCCAACAAGACAACAGGAACCATCTGTGAACAAAGCATAGTTCTTTTCCTGATCAGAGAGATCACCATAGGGAGGAGCTTCCTCAGCACGAGTTACTTTCTCCTCCGGAGGTTTGGAACAGTCTGTGCCTTCTGGCCAGTTGGTGATCACCTCCACCAGACCAGGTCGGTCAAGATTACCCATTCGTGCTCGTTGGGTTATCAAAGCCATCCATTTAGACCAGGTTGCATCTGTGGCATGATGTGGTGATGAACCTTTGCCCTTGAACATCCAGTTAAGAACTGGCAGTCTAGGAGCTAAAAGCAATTGTGACTCAGTTCCAATCACTTCAGAAGCTGCATACACTCCCTCATAGGCTGCTAGTATCTCTTTCTCAGTTGCAGTGTAATTTGTCTCTGAACCTCTGTAACAACGGCCCCAGAAACCAAGTGGACGACCACATGTCTCATTTGGAGCTCTCTGCCAGAGATTCCAAGTTGGACCATTGTCACTGGCAGCCGTGTACAGAATGTTTTTGATGTCTGGACCAGATCTCACAGGTCCCAAGCCCACTGCATGGACTACTTCTCGTTTAATTTGATCAAAGGCTGCTTGTTGTTCAGGTCCCCACTCGAAATTGTTTCTCTTACGAGTCACATCATGCAGAGGTTTGACAATCTGACTGAAACCAGGAATGTGTAGTCTCCAAAATCCCACCCCACCAAGAAAAGAAAGTGTATCCTTCTTACTGGTGGGAACTGCCATGGTAGAGACTTTGTTGATCACATCCTGAGGAATGTAACGGTGACCATCTTGCCACCGCACTCCCAGAAACTGAATTTCTTTGGCAGGTCCTTTGACCTTGTCTCTCTTAATGGCAAAACCTGCTTGCAACAGAATGTCAATGATTTTGTTACCTTTCTCAAAGACTTCCTCAGCAGTTTGGCCCCACACAATGATGTCGTCGATGTATTGGATGTGCTGTGGAGCTTTACCTTTCTCCAGTGCACTGTGGATGACTGAGTGACAGATGGTTGAGCTGTGTTTCCACCCCTGAGGCAAACGATTGAACTGGTACTGGATTCCTCTCCAGGTGAATGCAAACTGAGGCCTGCACTCCTTTGCTATGGGAATAGAGAAGAAAGCATTAGCAATGTCTATGGTTGCATACCACTTAGCCTCCTTCGATTCCAGCTCGTACTGGAGTTCCAGCATGTCTGGCACAGCTGCACTCATGGGTGGCGTCACCTCGTTGAGGGCACGAAAGTCAACTGTCAGTCTCCAGTCGCCCGTAGGTTTACGCACAGGCCAGATGGGACTGTTGAAAGGTGAATGAGCTTTCTCGATGACAGCCTGACTCTCCAATTGACGAATCAGCTGATGAATGGGCAACAGTCACGGTTAGTTCTGTACTGCCTATGATGAACAGTTTGAGTTGCAATTGGCACTTCCAGGTCCTCTATGTCATGATGTCCCACAACTGCAGATTCATCAGAAAGTTCAGGTCTAACAGACAATTTCAATTTATCATCCTCAATCTCTACAGATGCTATTCCAAAAGCCCATTTGTGACCTTTAGGATCTTTGAAACAACCTTGTCTCAAAAAGTCAATTCCCAGAATGCAAGGCGCATCAGGACCAGTTACAATAGTATGTGTCTTCCACTCTTTACCAGTTAAACTGATCTCAGCCTGTATCTTAGTTAACTCTTGAGATCCACCAGTGATTCCAAAAATAGAAATGGACTCTGTCCCTTTGCAATTTGATGGCAATAAAGTACACTGAGCACCTGTGTCAACTAAAGCCCTGTATTTCCGAACTCTTGAACTGCCAGGCCACCTAATGAATACATTCCAATAGATTCGGTTCTCTCCACTATCCCTTTCCTCCTCCTGGCTGGAGGCAGGGCACCCCTAATGCTGAACATGGCATGTAGGGTGTACACAATGATTGGTGTTGTTGCGAGAGGAACTGCAACTGTTGGAACAATTGCAGTTGCTCTCAGGAGCTGAAGAAGTGACAGCTACTTTCCGGGCATTGCTGCCTCTGTTTCTGCCACTCTGCAGATCCCTGACTCTCTTTGAAAGAGCTGAAGTAGGTTTACCATCCCATTTGTTCATGTTCTCACCGTATGTGTCACGCAGAAGTATCCACAATGACGCACGTGATTGCTGCTGTCTGGGTGGAATTTGTCTCCTCCTGGGCTGGAATTGCCTTGCAGGAGGTGGGCGTCTGTTCCTGACTGCAGAAACATGCACCCATTCAGATGATGCAGGAATGGTATCCTTTACCAGATTGGAAATTGAGGTTTTAAGGTCCTCCTTCAGTTCTTTCATGCTCTCTTGAAAACCATCTTTAAGCTCTGTAGTCATAGTCTTTATGGCACAGATTATACCAGAATGTGACAAGCTATCCTCAATCTGCCTAAGCTGGTCAGTGAATTCACCAACAGTGAAAGATCTTCCATTATCACTCCTTGCTAGAAATTTACTGGCCAAGATGTTAGCATAGGATGAAGGAGCAAGCTTAATCAGCTTCTTCATGAGACCTGTTCCCAAAGGAATATCATCAGGCTCATGAGTGCCATGATCTCCATAAAGCACTTCCTTCACAGCAAACTCCTTCAGAAGCTTAATTCCCTGCACAATGGTGTTCCACTTCTTGGCAGCCCATGGCAAATCATCTCGGGAAGGATATCTCATAGCCACAGCCAACAGAAGGCGTGTCCACAAGCTAACCCTACCAAGAGGACTTGCTAGGTGTTTGTCCACTCCACTCTCTTTAGTGAGTGGTCCCAGCTGCTTGGCAGACTTGTCTCCTACCTGCAGAGCATTAGCACCAATGCCACGGCATCTCACTAGCCAGCTTAGGATTGGCTCACCTGATTCCCTTGTGTATTCCTTCCTAACTTCCCTGACCTCTCTGAGTGGATCCTTGGAGCCTTGGATGTCATCTTCCTCCTCCTCTTCCTGTTGTTGATCTGGTGGTACCTGGCCTAACACAATCTTCCTCATAGCATTCCTAAACTCATGGGAACCATCCTCTCTCCTGGCAGCTAACCTCACAGCGCTCCTCTCTTTTGAGTATTGTTGTCTCAGCACATCTACAAGGTCTTGCAGACTAACTATCTCATCCTCCTCCTCTTCTCCTTGCTGCTGATCACCAGAGGTCCCCTGTCTTACATCCTCCTGTGAACCACTCTTTGTCTTAGCTTTTGCCTTAGCAGGTGCCAGAAGGGCCTGAGCAGCAACAGACTTGGATGTGTCTGCTGGAGGATTTGAATCCTTAGGAGTCTGACCTGAAGCATTTGAATTATTGGAGGTCTGACTTGGAGCATTTGTATTACTGGGGGTCTGACCTGGAGCTTGTGAGTTCAAATCTGCCTTGCTTTTAACAGGAGGATTTTGGTTCTGGTCTGCTGGCTGGGGTTTCAAATTGGCTGAGCTGGTGTCATTAGGATTGGGACAGACTGGGCTAGCGTTACCAGCATTAGTAGTATTATTAACATTAGTGGGATTATTTGCCTGTCCTCCTGGGATGCCTGCCAACCCTGAGGTGTTTTGATTGTTGCTAGGAACATTCTGATTTTGGGTACCTGCCTGTGCTCCTGGGGCTCCTGCTAAACTCTGTGGCTTGTTTTGGTTATCCTTATCATTGTTTACGTTAGTGGCGGGAACGCTGGCTGTGTTCCCAGAACCTACAGAGGAGGGTGGAGAGGCTGGCAAGGGGGAAGCCGATAACTGTGTTCCCTTGTTTTGCTGTGAAAGAGACTGCTTCTGAGACACAGAATTTTTCCTAGCTCTTACAGAAGCTGGTTTTGAATTTTTTACCAATAATGCCAAAATTAATATGAATATTAAAATCATGAGGCAAATATTAAAAACTGTGAGAAGAAAAACAGTTTTACACCAGCATGTACCTATGCAAACAGTTGGAATTCCTGTCTTTGGCTGAATAACTCTCATTAGAGCCATATTTAAAGCAGAATTTCCATTGATTGTCACATTATTGACCAGAGCTCCTGTGATATCCTTGGTAATATTCTCAGAGATATTAAAACCAGCATAACCAAGAATAAAATCACCCCAGCTCCAGAACATATCTGAAACCTTAGCTTTAGCCTTATTATAAGCCAGATCAATGAAATAAGCAACAATTTGACCTTTTAACCAACTAAATGCCAAGAAAACAAAACCAGACTAGAGCAATGCCCCAACCAAATACAATAGCTGCTTGATTAGCTTCATCTTAATTCCCAGAGCTAATTTCCAGTCACTCAAAAATCTCTAGCCCCACGTTGGGCGCCAATTAAAAATGTGATGGTTTGGGGGTTACCCCGCCCCCCCACACTTTTGAATTTGCCCCAGCTAACTCAGACGGACCCTGGGAATATAGATGAAGCAATTTATTTACAGCTAGCAGAATTTACAAGCAGCTATTTACAATATATACAGTTATATACAATTATATACAGAAATATACAAAGGATAAACAATATGAAAGCACAACTCCCCTCCCAGAAACCTGAGTCCCCAGGAGGGGCTTTTCAAACCACCCCAACACCTCCCCCCGGCCCTCTTAACCTTACCCCAGTTCTCAGGAAGAAAAGAGGTGCAGCCAAGAGGTTAGGGAGCAAGGTTAGTAGGAGCAGGGTTAATGAGATGTGACCAGGTCTAAGGCCAAAGCAAGAGTGAGAAACAAAATGGAGAAAAAGGTCTTTCTTCTTCCCAGAGTTCTCAGCGTAACTGTGAGAGAAGTTGACATCAATTGTTTTGATTTCACTGCCTGTTATCTAGTTCTGTTACCAAAACATTCTAGCTTGCTTCAAACTAGCACACCCCTCTGTAAGTCATAGTTGTGCTGCACAGGGTCTACTTCACAATGCTGTATGAAGTATCTTTTAGAAACTGACATAAGATTTTGAGCTTATAATATGACATTGGTTGGTTGACACTGCAATCTTTCAAGAAGGATCTCTGTCTCCTTGAGACATCCCTTGGATATGTTGTTTGCTGAAGAGGAAAGAGCAGTCACAGCCTCTAGTCAAGTATATTGTGATTTATTTTTTTCAAAGATTTTTCTCAGAACTTCTTACTTCCTTGATCTCTTGTTCAATACTAAGGAAGTTCTAACAAAGCTGAGACCTCCAGCAGTCCATAAAAATCTTGGATCATAGCAATCCCATGTAATGCTACAGGCTTGGGGAAGGGTGACTGGAAAGCTGCCTGCTTGAAAAAAAGCCTGTGAGTGTTGGTCAACAACAGCCTAAATATGACCTAATGGTGTGCCCAGGTGGCCAAGAAGACCAGGTGTATGACTCTACACTTGCCCCTGTTGAACTTCATTAAATTTCTCCCTGCCCAACTCTCCAGTCTGTCTAAGTCTCTCTGAATGGCAGCACAACTCTCTGGTGTGTCAGCCACTCCACCCAGCTTGACGTTGTCAGCAAACTTGCTGACATTGCACTCCATGCCCTTATCCAGGTCATTAATGAATACATTCAATAATACTGGTCTCAGTATTCACCCCTGAGGGACTCCACTACTTACAGGACTCCAGCTAGACTCTGTCCCATTGACCACAACTCTCTGACTTCTTTCCTTTATCCATCTCCCAATCCACCTCACTACTCGATCAACCAGACCACACTTCCTCAATTTATCTATGAAGATGCTGTGGGAGACAGTGCCAAATGCTTTACTGAAATCAAGGTAAAGCACATCCACTGCTCTTCCATTATCTATCCATCTTCCATCTTGTTTGTAAAACTGTGGGCCAACTGTGGGAACCCAAACAGAGCCCACCTGTAGGCATGCAGGCATCCAGGCAACAGATTGTGATGAGTGTTGGAGCCTGGCACTCGAAGTTGAAAGTGGCAGAGACAGTGCTTTCATTAGGTGTGAGCAGATGAATGGTCTGCTTAACCTAGTGGCTGAACTGAAGGATGAAGTGGAAAGGCTAAGGAATATAAGGGAATGTGAAAGCGAGTTTGATTTATGGCACAAGGCTCTGCAGACCCCCTTAGCAGAAGGAGATGACCCAAGAAACAAGGAAGAATGGACACAGGTGCCTGTCAGAAGGGGCAAGGGAAAACTCTTCCAGCCCCCCTCACCTCCTCAGTTGCCCTTGCACAACAGATATAGAGCACTGGAGGTTGAGGGTGAGGTGGTTTTGGAGGCAGAGGCAACACCATCTAGGGAGTTGACTAAAGTAAATCAGTCACTCCCTCACATCAGAACTTGTACCCAAAAGAAAAAGAGGAGGGAGATTGTCCACTAGGAATGAGCTAACATTTCCTGCCATTTCATATATTATGTGACATTTTCCACAGAATAAGGAGAAGGTTACTCAGTGATGTCGTGGAGGGCCTCTAGGCCTGAAAAGTGGCTTATTGATGCCTTGCCTTGCCTGGACATGCTTTTCTGCCAGGATCCCTGGTTGTAAACAGGTTGTGTAAGCCACACACACCCAGATCAAGTCTCCCTGGGGCAAATCCATGTGATCCCCATATTTGGTAAAGTCCAGGCAAGAGCCTTCTGCCTATTACGGTAAGGTTTGGCTAACTGCCAACCTGATTGGTCATTCTAGTGGCCAAAGGGCCCATTAATCTTGGCCCATTGTGCTAGTTTGAAGCAAGCTAGAGTGTTTTGGTAAAAGAACTAGATAATAGGCAGTGAAAAGGTAAACATGGTTGTGTCTCTTCTCTCACAGTCTTGCTGAGAACTCTGGGAAGAAGAAGTAAACATTAGATAACATTCTCCATTTTGTCTTTCACTCTGCTTTGAGCTTCAGACCTAGCCACATCTCTTTAACCCCACTGCCACTAACCATCCTTCTTAACCTCTTGGCTGCACCTCTCTTCTTCCTGGGAACTGGGGTAAGGTTGAGAGGGGCCGGGGGAGGTGTTGGGGTGGTTTGAGAGCCCCTCCTGGGGACTCAGGTTTCTGGGAGGGGAGTTGTGCTTCTGTATTGTTTATCCTTTGTATATTTCTGTATATAACTGTATATATTGTGAATAGCTGCTTGTATATTTGCTGCTGTAAAATAAATAGCTTCATTTATGTTCCTGGAGTCCCTTCTGAGTTAGCTGGGGCAATTTCACAAAGTGTGGGGGGGCAGATAAGAGCCCAAACCATCACACCCATAGTCAATAAAGAGGGGTGCTCAGCTCTCTGACCCTGCCTGCAGCGCAGCTCAGCTCTCTGACACACCTGCAAGAATCAGACACAGCTTTGACCTTCACCTGAAGGTCATACTCACACGCTCGGATGCCGTTGCATAGGTCCGATGCTCTCTGAGGCTTTGATTCAATCGCAGATAATCTGCCTGTGTACCTTAGATGCAGAGCTCATTTAAGCCTACACATTGATATAAGGAACCTATAGCCTCCTAACCCAGCTGTGCACATCTGCAAGCTGTCTTGCTTTACCTACAGAGCTCAGACTCCTAGCAGCCGAGCACACTTCGCATGCCCGCTGCTTATTGCCTGGTAAAAGCCATTGCCACTGAGAGAACCAGGAAGCAGACTTCTGAATTGTCTGCTAACACACACACACACAGCCTGCTACCCATGTGAAGGAACCATGCCAGAGATTGCACGGATATTCTCTTGTTCCTGTAATCCTGCCAAGCTGATATCCCTGGACATGGCATCCAGAAGAAGACAACAGCATCAAAGGCAGAGATCATCCATCGCCAGGAGAACAAAGGTTAGAAAACCTATCACCCCAGAGACTGGGAAGATTTATCATTGCCCCTCAAGCCAGGAAGATTCCAGAGTCCAAGTCCACAGGCAGAGCCCCTGAAGTCCGGACATTGGGCACAGGCTGTAACACAACCCCGGAGGGTGATTATTGAATTATAATTAATAATAACACTTGTGAGTAAAGCTTTAATACCTCTATAATATAAGTTATCTCTGCCACAGAGCAGAAAGAGTTTCAGCCCACCCCGCTGGGCACATAGCATAGAAAATCCCAAGCGGCATTAAGCCTCAGGGAAACTCCTCTGTCTGTTTCTAGTTTTATGTTTGATAGTTAAAAAATCAAATCCCTGTATATATTCTGTCCTAAATTGTTTTCATAACCTTGCACCAAACTAAATATTGATACAGTGGTTGGGGATGGCGAGAGTTCATAAATAATAAATTTAATAAATTATATTTTTATATAAAATTTATATAATCTCAAATTAATTTCTCTCCTCCACCAAATAGGCATAGGTACAGAAGTCCCCCTCCGCAACAAGTGAGTAGTGCCACTGTGTATATATCAAGTTTAGGCAGAGAACACTTAAATATGAAAGTGGCTGACTGACAAGACATCTGTCACACCCAAAATTACAACAGCTTGTGGGGAATTTTGTAGGGGCTGTTGCTTTGCAATCGATATGTAGGTGATTGGAACACAGCGGGTAAGCCACCGGTCAGCCCAAGGACACTGTGTCCGCTTCGTGCTTTCTATGAAAAAAAGCAGGGTTGGCCTGAGGATGTTGCGTCCTTGTGATACAGCTGTGCAAAGTAAAACAAGTAATGAATCAGTCATGAATATACCTTAGAACAAAGGATCTGCACATCTGGAAATGTAGGGTTTGATATATGAGCACACGTACTGCTTATAAAAATACCTTTTTGTGTCTACTAATGATTATGCTTTAAACCACAAAAATGTATTGCATGGACCAATTAGAAATTGACATGTAATCCTGTAATAGTATAAAAAGCCTTCTGATTTGTGTATTAAACGTCTTACATTTACAATCCATATTGGATTCTGTAAGTCCATTTCCTCAACTTTGGGAACAGTCAGCATGCTAACAGTGCCTAACAGCGACATCTGGTGACCCCGACGTGATCAGCAAGAGACCTGATACCCGGGAAGAGAGCTGAGCTGACTGCAAAGCGGGGAAGAAGAAAAGAAATTCCACGGCGGCTGCGGCCGGACGTCCGAGAGAGACGTGAGTGGTACCACGGATTTTCGACTCAGCGGGTGAGTCGGCTGCCTTGAGCAGGGAAAAGGCGCGGAATGGGGAATACGACCCCGGGAATAGAAAAAGCTTCTGTTGAAGCCTTGTTGAAATTTGGACAGAAAGCTGGAGACCCGCTGGATCGGGCTCTAGTGACAGATTTGTTGTCTTGGGCACGCCGTAGAGGCTTACTCAAGGAAACTGCACAAGTTTTTAAAGACGAGACGTGGAAGCATATAGGGGAGGAAATATGGGAATCTGTCCAGACTGATAATAAAGAAGCAAAAAGACTTGCTTCAACCTATCGACAGATCAGTCTCTTAGTACAAAAAATAGGAGCGGAGGCAGAAGTTGAAGCAATAATTCAGACCATCTTGAAAGACGCTAAAAATAAAGTAACATCGGGATCAGGGGCGGAGACAAAAACTGCCACGGAGACAAAAACTGAGATAAAAACTGAGACGAAAACTGTTTGCCCTGCTACCCACAGTCCTTATGATTATCTCATTCCTGATTGGGACCCCGATAAGGGAGCGGGAGGTTCACAAGTCCCCAAGCCTATGGAAGTGGGACAAGCGGTACCATCAGCTCCGCAAATAGATCCTGCAACTGTCCCTCTGCCTCCTGAGGAAGAGGAGTTAAAGACTCTTTTACATGAGCAGGCAGATGCAATGACTAAACTATTGAATGAGATGCAACGGTTGGATAAAGGTTCCAAATCAAGGGTGGTTAAAGAGAGTTATCGCAAGGCGCATAAGTCTATTGTTGAAGGTCTGAAAAATATTGAGAAACAATTAACAAAGATTGAGTCTGGTAATTGTGTTCACCCTGCTGCTGTTACTGAAGAGAAAAATACAGATGGTAAAATGTCAGTGGAAGGGGTTCGTCAATGGGTGTTACAAAGTATCAGAGATGGTGAAATGAACATAGAGGAGGGCGATTGGTATTTGCGGTCTAAGTATGGTTCAGAAGCGAGACTGTCTGCGGAGGATAAGAGAAAGCTTGCAGATTGGTTTGCATTGTATCCTCAGTATAAAAGGAAAGAGGATTCAGCAAGTGGAATGGTGGATGATGTCTGGAAGTGGTGGAGAGGGAAAGCGAATGAGGAAAAGTCAAAGGAGACTCCTAAACAGAGAAATTCTGATTACATTCCAAAAGATCCCAACTTTGACATGTCAAACCGGTGGAAGGGAGTTATAACCAATGCTGAAATTACTGGGGATTTTCAGTTTACAGCTGCACCAGTAACTATTGATAATAATGGACAGAGAAACTGGCAGCCTATAGACTGGACCACAGTTGCCAAAATACAGAAAGCAATTTTAGATTATGGAATAGACAATCGACTGGTCAGAAGACAGATGGAAACATTTATAAAACATCAGACACTAATACCCACAGACATTAAACATCTGTTTGAACTGATGTTGGGACCTACGAGTTATATGATGTTTGTTAACAAGTGGCAGGAAAGATTAGAGCAGAAACAGCTTGATAACTTGACACTGCCGCACGGAGATCCCTTACGGGTGGCCTCCCTAGAGCAATTGATGGGGAACGGTCAGTACGTTGACCCACAGCGGCAAGCTGCGCTAGACTTGCGAATTCTGGCTCAAAGCAAAGTGGCTGCCCTTGAAGCTTTCGCCAGTTTGCCACAGGTCAGCACTCCAAAACAACCATACTTGCAAATTAAACAGAAAGATAATGAGTCATTTATGGCATTTGTTGACAGAATTACAGAAGGTGTTGAAATGGCACCTGACATTCCAGCCAACATGAAAGAGACATTGGTAAAAGAGATTGCTATGCAAAATGCCAATGCTGCCTGTCGGAGGTTAATTGCCACTTTACCCCCTGCTGCTTCTTTACTGCAAATGGTAGAACAATGTTCTCGAGCCCCGATGGAAGAAGAGAAGGAAAAGGCTCGAATTCATGCCTCTGCATTAGCAGCTGCATTGTCCAAATGCTCGCCACAAGGAAAGGGGGACAAGGGCTCAAATCCTGTATGTTTTAAATGTGGACAGACGGGACATTTTAAAAAGCATTGTCCTACAATTAAGGCTGTTACTAACCAAGTATCGTCGATGAGTTCTCCATTCGCAGGTACCTGCAACAAGTGTGACAAGTTCGGACACAGAGCGTCAGACTTCAAATCCCGGTTTAAGAAGGATGGAACACCTCTTGTGCCCCAGCAGGGAAACGGGGGAGGCCGCGTGGGGGGCGCGGCTCAGACCTCATCTTAAGCGACCGGACCCCCCACAACGGAGGCTGCCTTGACGATCTACTCGCCGCCACCAGAGGAAGCGCTGGCCTTGATTTGGTCGTAAGTGAAACAATAACAATCACAACACAGGAGGTTACACTAATCCCTACTACCAGTAAAGGACCATTAGGGTATGGACTTTCTGCCTTGCTAATAGGAAGATCTTCAGCTACAAGAACTGGAATTTTTGTACAACCAGGATTAATCGATAGTGACTTCACAGGAGTTATTCATATTATGGTTAATGTTTTTACACCACCAATTACCATTCCAAAAGGCAGTAAGATAGCACAATTGATTCCTTTCAAAGCCTGTGTACCACATTCAACACCTAAAATCAGAGGAACAGGAGGGTTTGGGTCTACAGAGCCACTAATAGCTTTCTCTGAGGTGATAACTAACAACAACCTACACGTTCTGTTACCATTATCCATCCCGACACTCAGATCACCCCTAAAACCATTACAGCTGAGATGATGATTGACACGGGTGCAGATGTCACTATAGTGCCAGCTGCATATTGGCCAAAAGCGTGGCCAATTGTAAATTCATCTGAGAAGGTTTTGGGAATAGCAGGACTAGCAGAAATGAGAAAAAGTGCTGTGTTATTGGACATCAAAGACAATGAGGGGAACATTGCAAAAGTAACACCTGTAATCATGAACACACCCTTATGGTTGCTAGGTCGAGATGTACTTTCCCAATGGCAACTTGTTTTGTCTACTCCTTTTTCATAGCGGCCACTGACAAAGGTGCTCTTCCCACTATTAAGCTGACTTGGAAAACTGATAAGCCTGTGTGGGTTGATCAGTGGCCGCTTACTGGTGAAAAATTGGAGCACCTGAACCAGCTTGTGGATGAACAATTAGAGAAAGGCCATATAAAAGAATCTTTTAGTCCTTGGAACACTCCAGTTTTTGTTATACAGAAAAAATCAGGAAAATGGCGATTTTTGCACTATCTTCGTGCTGTTAATGAGCAAATGACGCCAATGGGAGCGTTACAACCAGGCCTACCTTCTCCAGCTGCAATACCTGTTAATTGGGCTGTCTACATTATTGATCTTAAGGATTGTTTCTTTAGTATTCCACTCGATCCTGCTGATACTCAACGATTTGCCTTTAGTATACCATCAAAGAATAACAGTGCCCCCATGAGAAGATTTGAATGGATAGTTCTGCCACAGGGAATGCGTAATAGCCCAACCATATGTCAATGGTATGTTAACCAAGCATTACAAAATTGGAAGAGTTCACACCCTACATACGTGGTATTACATTATATGGATGATATCTTGATTGCTTCTCCCATTCCCTTAACAGAAACTGAAAAGACTACATTATCACAGACTCTTAAGCACTGGGGATTGACAATTGCAAAAGATAAGATTCAGGCCCAAGAACCATGGAATTATCTAGGACTGATAGTGACAGAAAGCAGAATCAGACCTCAAAAAATTACACTACATGTGAAAATAGAAACAGTGAACGATGTCCAAAAATTATTAGGAGAATTGCAATGGATCAGACAATGGATAGGGATTACTAATAAAGATCTTGAACCCCTTAGAGAGTTGCTAAAAGGATCAAAACATCCAGCAGAACCTAGAGTTTTGCAAAACCAGAACTATGAGGCACTTGAAAAAATTAATAACAAAATAGCTGAATTACAAGCATATCGTTACAATACTGCCTTGCCAATCAATGTTTATTTCTGCCAACAAGACAATGATTACTATTTGGCAATAGGACAGGAACAGGATCAGAAGACATTCCTACTATTGGAGTGGTTATTTCCAAAAAGTCAACCTCATACATCACTGTTACACAAACTTGACCTTGTTGGTTCCTTGCTGTTAAAGGCAAAACGTAGAGTACGTCATGTTTTTGGGGTAGAAGTAACTAAGATTGTGTTACCATTTACAATGAAATCAGTGGTAGAAGAATGGTGTAACATGTCATATTCTTTTGCTACTGCAGTGATTGCTACATCTATTGATAATCATTATCCTGCATTTCCTTTATTTGGTACTCAATTGATGTTAAACCAGAAAGCACTGAAATGTGAACAACCTATTGAAAATGGTGTTACAGTTTTTACTGATGCTTCTGGGAAAACACACAAATATGGCTATGCTAAATGGTGTGACACTTCCAAACAATGGAAGACTGTAGTGAAAGAATTAGAAGGAGTTTCTGTTCAATGCCTTGAACTCAAAGCAGTAACAATGGTGTTTGAAGACTTTGTAAATATCTCTGTAAATATTATTACTGATTCTATGTATGTAGCTTCTGTTGTGAATCGAGTAGAGGAGTCAATTATTGGACACATTTCTAAGAAGGTTATTGAAGCTGTGATTATTCAATTGTTGAATTTGATTCTAAACAGAAAATGTTTATATTTTTGTACTCATATTCGTAGTCATACTAACTTGCCTGGATTCTTGTCAGAAGGAAACGCGAAAGCCGATGAGGTGGTGAGTGCTGGAGCCCAGCAAAATGATACTGATGAACCTTCTGTTTCTGTCAAATCAGCCACTCAGGCAATTAAGCAAGCACAAGTAAGTCATGCATTCTTTCACCAATCTGCAAAAAGTTTGTCTAAGGAATTCTCTATATCTCTGCAAACTGCTCGTGGCATTATTGCCTCGTGTCCTGATTGTGCCAAGGTCTCACCCCTACAATCAGAAGGCACTAATCCTAGGGGGACTGAGGCAAGAGAGTTATTTCAAACAGACATTACAATTGTTCCG
The DNA here is from genome assembly GCF_015220805.1 of Pogoniulus pusillus. Taxonomy (NCBI): domain Eukaryota; kingdom Metazoa; phylum Chordata; class Aves; order Piciformes; family Lybiidae; genus Pogoniulus; species Pogoniulus pusillus. The sequence continues at coordinate 24,106,689 of NC_087267.1, read as the reverse complement.
TCATTTGGACGTCTAAAATATGTTCATGTCACAGTAGATACCTATAGTTCAGCCTTGTGGGCATCTGCCATGACATCATCGGGGGCGTCAGCAACGTGTCGACATTGGAGAATGGCATTTGCTGTATTAGGAAACCCCCAAACAATTAAGACAGACAATGGTCCAAATTATAAAAGCCAAATTGTTGAAGCGTTTCTTTCAGCCTGGAATATCAAACATTTATTTGGAATTCCTTACAATAGTACAGGACAGGCGACTGTTGAAAGAAAGCATTCTGATCTCAAACGATATATTGCCATTTTTCAAAGACAGGGGGAGTTTTCCCATTCCCACTCCCCCCACGATATTCTTTCAAAGGCCATTTATGTTTTAAATTGGAAACTCTGGTCACAAAAGTCGAATCAAGAAGTTGGGTCAACCCCTATCTTTAGACATTTTACTCAAAACAATCCTTTAAAAGAAACACACGTTTCTGTGCAAGTTTGGGACCCCTCATCAGCCACCTGGAATGGACCATGGAGATTAATAACTTGGGGTCGTGGATATGCTTGTGTCATTACAGAGGACGGAGAGTGGTGGTTGCCAGCCAAGTTGGTGCGACCCTGGCTACATGCTGAAACCAAGGAAAACAAGGAGGATGATCAAACGGCGATAGAAGAAATTGCTGACTTAGAAGCTGCACACAACGTCACCAGAGACAACTGATCTGAGCTAAATGTTGAACAATATGTATTGGTTATCTGCTATTGTAATTATTTTTGTGGTGCAGGAGAATTTTGGGTGGGGTAGTGAAGACAACTTTTGGGTGAATTGGGCAAAGGAGACAAATAACCCATCCTTTTGCTTACACTTATCAGCAGCCACAGACCCATTCAAAACATGCTTGATAGGGTTGCCATTTGATGATCAACGCACTTTGGTAGCCTCCTTTTCATCTCTCACACATCAAGATTGTTCTACAGCAAAAAGTATAAGTCATTGTATGGCATTAATAGTTGCAAGCCTCAATGACCCTTTACTATGGGATCCTCAAGAGTTCAACCTGTTAGGAAGTAGAATGCCAAATCAGTCAGGATGTCTGATATTTGGCTCGTACAATCTGACGAGTTGTCAAATAACAGATCTAACATCCTATCATTTTCCTTATTGGAGTACCTCTGATTTTTGTGCTAAAGACACGGTTTATGGTTGGAACACAAATGGTATGTGCCTTAACATTACCAAAGCCTTAAGATTGCCTAGAAATGTGTTCCTGATCCGTGGTAGAAGAGCGTGGCCTGGAATCCCAAAAGAAAGTAACGGAGGGCCATGTTACATTGGTCACCTTTCTTTGCTAACTCCTACTTCAGAATTTATCCGAAATCATATTGCAAGTAGTACAACTCTATTAAGAAATCGTAGAAATGTAGAAATGTTAACCTCTGATTGTAATGATGAAGTGGAACTTTGGTCTCATACAGCAAGAGTTTTTGGAGCATTGTTTCCTCCTATAGGAACAGCACATGCCTTGTCAGCCATTCAGAGATTAGCATGTTGGACAGCAAAACAAGCTAATGTTACTACTAGTGTTATTTCTCAGCTTGCAGTAGATCAAAATAGTTTGCGAAAGGCTACCCTGCAAAATAGAGCAGCTATAGATTACTTGCTTTTAGTACAAGGAAAAGGCTGTGAAGATGTAGAAGGAATGTGTTGTTTTAACTTGTCTGATCATAGTGATTCAATCCATAAAAAGGTAGACTGGCTTCAGCATCATACAGAGAAAATTACAGCGAATCATAACCCCTTTGATGACTGGCTAATGTCATGGGGAATTTCAGCTTGGGCAAAAGAGTTAATCAAAACTGTAGGAATAGTATTACTTATTGTTATTGTTTTGTTATTCTTAGGACCCTGCATCTTCCGATGTCTATCCTGGCAGATGCATCGGATCGCTGCTACAGTGTTTGAAAAGAAAGGGGGAGATGTGGGGAATTTTGTAGGGGCTGTTGCTTTGCAATCGATATGTAGGTGATTGGAACACAGCGGGTAAGCCACCGGTCAGCCCAAGGACACTGTGTCTGCTTCGTGCTTTCTATGAAAAAAAGCAGGGTTGGCCTGAGGATGTTGCGTCCTTGTGATACAGCTGTGCAAAGTAAAACAAGTAATGAATCAGTCATGAATATACCTTAGAACAAAGGATCTGCACATCTGGAAATGTAGGGTTTGATATATGAGCACACGTACTGCTTATAAAAATACCTTTTTGTGTCTACTAATGATTATGCTTTAAACCACAAAAATGTATTGCATGGACCAATTAGAAATTGACATGTAATCCTGTAATAGTATAAAAAGCCTTCTGATTTGTGTATTAAACGTCTTACATTTACAATCCATATTGGATTCTGTAAGTCCATTTCCTCAACTTTGGGAACAGTCAGCATGCTAACAGCACCTAACAGCGACAACAGCTTCGTTTGCAGTAAGTGGGACACAGTAGAAAGCATTGTGCCTTGCTAAGGAAGCCATATGGTCTGTCTGCCTTAAAACACCATGCCAAGTATTTTGCCGTGTCTGTGAATGTGTGTGACTTAATTTAACTGTAACATTTTGGCTCTTTTCTCAGGCATGTATTCTGTGTCCAATATAATTGATCCCTGTCCTTGTGTATGTATCTCCTCTCTGACATTTAAAAAGGGATCACAGAGCTTGCCAGTCTTCTTGTGTGCAAGTGTGGACTTTCTGCTACCCGTTGCTCTTTAGTCATTTGAATTAAGTCTAATGTAAAATGTAACTCTTGCCTGTGTGAGCCAATGATATTTAAATGAAAAGAAACCTCCTCATTATATATAAAATCTAAGCATCAGACACAAAATATGAAGGCTGCATCTGTCTGTCATCCCTATCTAGACAGAACAAGAGGTGTAATGATGAGCTTCTGTATGTATATATCGTGGAGTAATGCATGTGCCCAGCAGAACACCCACACGCAATCTTCAGAATTTGATCCTACACCAGTCACGCTTCATGGCCAAATGCATTGCTTTATAATAGTCTTTCTCTTCAGCAGCATTTAAATCATCTGCAAAAATATCTTGGCTACAAGCATTCACAGAAATTTTTCACTTCATCAGTTACAAGACAGAAAATGAAACAAAGGAATGCTGTGAAAGGAGGCACAAGCTCTCTCAGGAGCATCCTGAAGAAGCACTGCTGAGTCCCAAGCAACCTATTAATTCTTTGTATGCGTAATACGAAAGGCCAAAAGTGCTAAATGAACCAGCCACAGCAAGGCCAAGAAAGCTGACCTTTTCTCTTTGACACACACTTCTACAACTTAGATCAGGCAGGTTTTATATGCCTGTATGCACTGGTGGTTGAGGATACACTTTTCAAACTTTAAGATATTGCAATTTGCTCTCATCAAAGAAATGCTTGGGAGGCATGTGGGCTTTTAGAAATGTCACCAAACCCACCCTTTTTGTTAGATAATTTTAAAATATTCTGGATTTTAAAAATTTGGAATTTTAGTCATGATGTACTTGAAGAAGAGTCCTTTGATTCCAAAAGAAGCAGTAGATTTTCACCATATCTTCCAAAAGCCAAGGTGGTAAAATTTAAGCCTAAAACATTGCAGCTGTTTTAAAATTCATTTTATATTGCATTCTTATCCATCCCTAAGTAATATTGTTTTGCTGTTCTCTCTGCTTTCTATACAATTTTTCATCCTAGCTTTGTTTATTTGCTTTCCAGATGAGATTTTTCTCTTTTCTGCTTCATTATCCATAGCACTCTTAAGTGCAGCATAAAAGGCAGAGTCTAATTTTCAAACCCATTGTGGGAAAGTAATTAAGCAAAGTATGTTTCTACATTCCTAACAGCATAACTCTACAAACATTAACAACATGCTGATATTGAAGGCTGACACTTACATATTATAAGAGAAAGAAAATGCTCAAAACCCTGTATCTGAAGCATGACATAGTGAAGTCAGTCCTTAAGGACAAACTATGCTCCAAAAAAACACAAACAGAATGGATTAATACTGTAAACATACTTTGGAAAGTTTTCTTTATCCTCTAAGTTTATAGTGTGGGTGACCCTGAGAGGTTGGCTTCTATAACAAACAAACAAACAAACAACAACAAAAAAAGATGTGTTCTTTCTATGAAGATGGATCCTGGGGAGTGTAAGCTCCTGGAGAGTAATGCAAAAGTTTGCTCCAGTCATCAGTAGAAGGAGATACTCAACACATTTACCAAGCTAAAGATCTTTAAACTATTAATTGGTTTTAGATTCTTGTTTGAATAATAAAGAACAAGATCACTGAGCACACCATTACAATAACATTTTAGATATGCTTCACTGTAGAATTTTACTACTGTCTACAGCAACTGGCATTCTTATGGAGACTACCTGTAGTAGTTTGGGAGAAAAGATCATGATTTTTTTTAAGCATTCAAGTATTTGGAGAATGCTTACAAAACTAAAAGAAAGATAATGTCTGGAATTATCTCATAGAATCATAGAATCAACCAGGTTGGAAGAGACCTCTAAGGTCATCCAGTCCAATCTATCACCCAGCCCTATCCAATCAACTAGATCATGTCACTAAGTGCCTCATCCAGGCTTTTCTTGAACACCTCCAGGGATGGCAACTCCACCACCTCCCTGGGCAGCCCATGCCAATGGCAAATCACTCTCTCTGTCAAGAACTTCCAGCCTATACCTCCCTTGTTCTGTTGCTAGTTGCCTGGAAGAAGAGATCAACCCCCACCTGGCTACAGCCTCCCTTCAGGTAGTTGTAGACAGTAATGAGGTCACCCCTGAGCCTCCTCTTCTCCAGGATAAACAACCTCAGCTCCCTCAGCCTCTCCTCATAGGGCTGTGTTCCAGGCCTCTCACCAGCTATGTCACCATTCTCTGGACATGTTCCAGTATCTCAACATCTCTCTTGAGTTGAGGAGCCCAGAACTGGACAGAGTATGCAAGGTGTGGCCTGACTAGTGTTGAACATACAATGTTCTGCATGTTAGCATGTGTATGTATGTCTTTATACCTGTCTACACACATATACATAGTTACTGGACATAATTGTGACACATAATAAATTAATACTGTATTCTGGTTATGTTATGAACAGTTCATTTTTATAAGTGTGCTGCATGCAGGTATTTGAGAAGTTGTATATGTGAAAGATTTTGGGTTGTTATCTTTTGGAAAATTCATTGTTACTTTTTTCATACAATATTTTGAATTCCTAACAAATGATTGATTTCCACTTCATAGAAGTACATTATTTCTGCACAAAAGTTCCGTGTAAGTAATCCTTTTATGGATGTTCTTTCATGGGGAATATTAAAAAGACTTATTCAAACATTCATGCAAATATTTGTGGAAGGAGTCCTGACATCATTATTCTTTAATTACGATGAAAGAATGTCTTCTATTCAGGATCATTCTTTAGGATGAAATTTAATTCACATCAATTTGAAGAATGGGAATGCAAAATAATTAGGATGATTTTATTTTCTGCAATACTGACATTCCATGAGAATAAGCAAGTATTAGCCAATTAGGTTCATGGATACTTCACTGTTTTTAGAAGGACTCTTTTCCTACCAGAGAATACAGCTTGTTTGTTCTCACCATTGTAGCTGCTGTTTTCATTTGTGGTCTAGGTTTTCCAGACTTCATTTCTAATCAGGGAAGAGAGAAACAGTTATAGCATATATAGTGCTCATGATGGCTGGATTTCTGTTTGACTTGATGATCTTAAAGGTCTTTTCCTGCCTTTGTGATTTGGATTCCACATGGGTCGGAGCAAATGTCATTTTTTTGTCTAAGCTTTGCACAGAACAGCATACTAATTCTACTGTATCTGTAACTCTATAATACACTAGTGCTAAAGAGTTCAGTTGCAAAACTTGAGACCATGCATTGCAGTACCTTTTATAAAGAGCAGCTGGTGTCTGGAATAGGGTAAAGTTGATGGAGCAGGCAAAGACAGAAGCAGACTTTGCTGGTAGATTACTTCTATCAATGACACAATTCTATGTCCAAACATGACCACACAATCAGCAGAGTTGCACATAACTCATCTATTCATTTTACAGAGTCACAAAATCATAGAATATCAATTTGGAAGAGACCTCAGGAATCATCTGGTACAACCACTCTGGATGAAAGTATGGTCTAGACAAGATGGCCCAGCACCTTGTACAAATGTACCTTAAAACTGTCAAGTGTTTGGAATTTCACCAGAATGTGACCTCTGATCAGAAAATTCTTTAATTAAAAAAAAAAAACAAAACAAACAAAAACGGTATAAAATCTCTCTAGGTAGTGACAGGCAGCTTGTTGGCTGAGTTTAGCAGTAGGGAAGACTACATTTAATCAGTTCTGCCCTCATTACTTCATTCAGTGAAAATTATTATAGCTGGCTGCAGCGGACAAGAAGATAATTTGTCCATCCAAGAAAATAAATTAAACACTGAAATCCCCAAATTGATAACATTGCAATATGATTATATGAGAAGATTAACTGTCTCAAAAACAGGGCAGAAAAATTTAGTGGGACTGAAAAGAAGCAAAACAAACCACGAAGGAGTAGAAAAAATATGGGGGGTTTATGTAGCATTTCACAGTTCTGAGATTGGCTCCTCTGAAGAAATACCTATTACGAAGTTGCATGTATATTTTCTTATAACTCTCCATATGCTTTATATTCCTTTATGTTAACATTTGCACACAGTGTTTGGCACTCCATTAAAAAAAGGCATTTACAAAACAGATATTGTTTGTACCACTTGCCAAGCTGAAATGCCTGAAGCACTGCATTCCATTCAGTAGATAGATAATAGTGTGCTCTAATTTTTACCTGAGATAGACAGCCCAAATATTTTAAATGCCACTGGGATCAATCTGTTTTTGAAATGTGCTTTTAAGATAGGATCATTTAAGAAGAGTCATGCCAGATAAACTCAAAGATTTCTGATACAATTATATTATTAAATCATAAAAAGTTGTCTTTGGATTCTTTTATGGATCATGGGAAAACTAAGTCATTTCAGAGTTAAGGTAGGAACTAATTTAAAATTTTTGTAGTACTACATATTCATGTTAAGATACCTTGAAGAATTCTCAAAGACATAGATGCCTACAAAGGCAAAGTGATGTTAAGTAGAAAAGAGAATACCTTAAGGGAATAAGGTGGGTAATAAGACATTTTTTTTAAAGGAAGCATTCATGTACTTAAGTATATCCATACAAATGCAGGTATTTATCTGGGCAATAAACCCAGATGACTTTCCAGTAGTGTTTGCTTTAAGCTGTAAAAATCACATTCAGATCCCTTATGCCTCAAAGTTTAAGAGTCTTCAGATATTATTTCTGGAATCAGTTTCATTAGTAGTAGCAGATGAGTTAGTCCAATGGCCTGATACAGGAACTGTAACTGAGACCAGATTAAAAAGTTTAACTAAAAGTATTTCATTAAGAAAATATTATGTAGAAGAAATAGAGAGAAAAAGAAAAAGGAAAATGTTGCTAAGTTACTCTGAAAGCTGTTCAGGTAGCTTATTTTTGCAATAAACACTGTTATTGCAAACAAATGTCATGAATCCTTTGGTCTGTTGAAAATGCTTATATTACCTTCTTGGTACGTGTTTCTATTACCTGCTGCTAAACATCTAACCGCTGAGTGTTCAGTAAAAGATTATGCCTCCATGCCCATGGAAGGAGAGACATGCCCTCCCAGACAGGAGTAGTCACTCTGACTGCTTCTGCCCCTGTGACTTGCCATTATTAATTGCAATTGCCCATTAGAATTGTAGTTAGGGTATTGGAATAAACTGAGTGGCTTGCCTTATTTTCACAGATTTGTCCATACACCATTTCAGTGACAGCCGCACAAGCTGCCTGTCAAACATGCTCAGGAAGCTAGGGTCCCACAGTGACAGAATAGCTGTGCTAAGGCCTATGCTATGCACTTGCAAACAGTTACAGGACAAGTTCCTTCAACTAGTGTCTGTTCTCAAGTCTATTGGACCATTCTGCTCTTACTACTGTTGTGGAGGGGGTTTCTCTATTCCTCCCTTATTAGGGGGAGGTGAGGAATTAATTCAAGGTGGCATTAATTTTTTATAAAATTTATTTATTAAAATTAATATTTACAAACTCTTGCCACCCCTAACCACTGTGTAATAAGTTCTAGTGCAAGATTATGAAAACAATAAGGATATGATATATATATGTACAGGGATTTGGTTAATAACTATCAAATTATCAACTATAGACAGAGAGAGATTTCCCTCAGGTTTAATGCCTGTTTAAGAACCATGCTGTCTGCCCAGAAGGGGCTGAAACTGTGTCTGCTCTAAGGCAAAGGTAACTTATATTACAGAGGAATTAAAGCTGCCCTTAATTATTAATCACCCTCCCGGGGTTGTATCACAGCCTGTGCTCAGTGTCCGGGTCTCTGTGGAGGCTGGAATCTTTCCAGCTTGCGAGGGGAAAAGATAAATGTTCCCAGTCTCTGGGTAAACAGGTTTTCTCTAACCTTTTGTTCTCCTGGTGTGAGGTGGTCTCTGCCTCAATGCTGCTGGTTTTCTGGATGCTGTGTGTCCAGGGATGGTCAGCTGGCAGGATTCCAGGAACAGGAGAAGGATTTGTCCGTGCAGCTTCTGGCACGGTCCTTTCATAGCTAGCAGGCTGTGTTTGTGGGTTTGCAGACAATCTGGAAGGTCTGCTGTCCTGGTTCTCTAGGCTAAAGCAGGGGGCATGCAGTGTGTGCCAGGCTGCTAGGAGACTGAGCTCTGTAGATAAATCGCGATAGTTGGCTGGTATGCATGGCTAGCTCTAGGCTTAGGAGGCTATCAGCTCCCCATATATGTATCAGGTGCAGGCGTGAATGTGCTCTGCTTCTACAGGTACGCAGACAGGTTAACTGTGAATTGAAATCAATGCAAGAGGTCTGAGCCTCGGAAAATATGCAAGTGAGGGCCAGACTCTATGTCTAGGCCTTGCAAGCAAGTCAGGGCAGCAGGACGCTGCTGTGTGGATCAGAAAGCTGAGCTGCGCTGCAGGCAGGGTCAGAGAGCTGAGTCTGAGCAGATCTGATGAGAGCTGAGCCTGAGCAGCTGAGTCTGGATACTCTGAACAGCTAAGTCTGAACACGTGGTGCACCTTTGCACCTCTCTTTATAGACTGTGGGCTGAGAATTGTGGCCCTTTTGGCCATCTAAAGTGACCAGTCAAGTTGGCAGTAAGCCAAACTTTACCTTAGTAGGCAGGAGCTGTTTGCCTGGACCGTCCCAAATATGGGGATCACCTGGGTGGACCCCAGGGATCCACGGACTGGGTGTGTGTGTGTTACACAACCTGTTTACTACCATGGATCCTGGCAGAAAAACATGTCCAGGCATGTAGAGGCATAGGGAGGCCTCTGATTTCGGGCTGCAGCCCCTCCACCACAACTACCTCTCTTGGTAATGATGCCTCTGTACCTGCATGATGAGCACCTGGACCAATTCCTGATGTGGTACTTGTGTTGCAGACATTTGGATCTGTTTTTCTGAAGATCTCTTGATGGGCACACATTTACCTACTTGCTTATTTCTATGAGATTTGTCAACTTACTCATTTCTGTTCTGTGAGCTATTTGATTCTTCAAATACTAATTCTGAGATTTCTTTTTCATACCAAGTCATGATACCAGGAGTGCCTCATTGCTCCTTCAAGTCAATACTCTCCACTTCAGTTCTTTAAGCAATCAGAGATTCTTCCTATGAAATCAATCCCTTCCTTGCCTCTAACTTAACTCTAGCTGTAAGACATGAATTACCTCAAAGCTCATAACCTTGAGTATCTCTGATTCTTCTGGGTCCCATGGGGGTATCTTTGAACTAGATTTATTTTACAAACCCGGTCAAGATTCCTTATTATCTATTCATAACACATCCAAGACAATGAGATGTTTTCCAGAGGATGCAGTACTTGTGCTCTCATTGTGTGATGCTGGAACTGTAATCTTTATGCAGAAGGTGAAGCAGAAGAGTGCAAGATCTGGAACACTGCAGGAACTTCCACACCAGCACTGCCAGTATGACCCCTAAAAACCCTTCTCATTTGATGCTCTAAGGTTGTCTGCAGAGCTACCTAATGATAGACTCAATCTGAGAGTGTCAACCTGTGCATAGCCTGCAATGGGCTGTAAAACTATAGCTGAAATTTGTCATGCAGTACAAAGGGGAAGTACTTTTTCTATTCTATGTTCCATATTTGTGTATGTTGGAAATTAATAATCACATGAATTATGAAAAGTAATTTATGTATGAACATTAAATATTATTAACATTCTAATATTTGGAGGAAATCCCTGAGATTCTTTGGGTTTTCAGTTTACAGGAAGTAGTTGCACAAAGGGTATTTATAAACACAGAATCAAACAGTTTAAACAACCAGAACTTGGAAAAATAGGAACATGAAAACAGGAAAAGTTCTAACTATGCTTATGAAGTCTTAGCATTAACTCCAGCATATGTACTTATGATGCTCTGGTCCCTGAGTAAGTATCCTGTACAAAGACACTTCCAAAACCCACAATTATGATCCCAGGGTAAGATACAAAATATTCTGGGCAGAGGGAAGGAGAGAAGAACTGAGTTGCTGCTAAGCTGCTGGTGCAAGCTGCAAACATGTGACCTCCATGATTCCCAGTTAAACGAGACATGAATGGAGTCCTGCTCCCTGTGGAAAGTCAGTGCAGAAGAGAAGTAGTTTCTAAATCACCCCCCATTGAATACATAATTCTGAAAATTAAAATGGCCAGTAGGCACTAGAATAATTATTCTGGGCAATGAATTCAAAGCTTCGTGTGACCATGCAGAAATGCTGAGGGGCAACACAAGACACCTTACTTGGTGGTACTAAGCCCCTAGCCTTCAAGGCTTTGCTGGGGCCAAACCCCCCATTGTTTGCTCATCCACTCAACTGCTTGTTGTGGAGGCAGGGAATTAATGTGGCCAAGTCAGCAGTTATAAAAATAGAATTATTTTATTTTCCTGGAACCTCACCTCTAAACTACATACAAAAATTAGTTTAGTTTATTTAGAGATTCAGTTTGACTGGGAATTTCTTCAAAAAGGGGTATTGTAGACAAATTTACATATCTAGGAAATCAGGAAGTGGAAAAGGCCAAGCTATAAACATAGCTTTACCCCACTATCAATCAGGCTGAGCAGAAGATTAAGGAAGCAGCAGGTCTTACTCACAGGGATGAGACAGCACTTGGCAATGATACCTTACTGGATTCCTCTGTGGAAGCAGCCTTCTGATGCTGCAGGCAATATCCAATACTATATGTTCATGCAGCAGAATCCCAAGGTGAGTGGCAGAGCTACCAAACTCAGAAATATCTCAAACATTTCTTCCATGAGTGGGATGATCATGTTGTGAAACCACACTGCCTTCACAGCAATAGGGGATAGCCAAAACTTCTAGCATCCCCCAGTCTGGGAGGCAGCCAGGAAATTGTCTGATGATATAGTCTGAGAGTGGCAGGTCCAGGTATTGCTGTCTCTCTCTCAAAGGACCCCAAGGCTTACCAAGCCTGCAGGTTTGCACAGAAGGGTGCAACAGTGGGGACAACCATCCAAAAGCAGGGAAGGGGTAAAACTGAAAGCCGTGCAAAAATGTAGAAGCTGTCCAAAAGCGGAGAGGGTCCAGTCACGGCAGGAATCTGCCCTGTCAGGCACTCTGTCAGGAGCTCTTTCAAGATGGGGAACTCTCAAGACAGGACCTCTCAAGGTGGGAACCTTTTCCTATTCTCCTTTGCTCTATTTAATCTGTTCTAGGCAAAGTGTCTATTTTCTATTTATATCGGCTGTGAAAACCCAGCCAACCACCAGCCCGATTCCAGCTTGAGTTTCCACATGGGTCAGCCCACATGTGGAAAGGCATCTTTTGCTGCTCCCCCTTCAAGCCTGCAGGGTGAGAAGGAGGGGAAAACAGTTTTCATGTCTTCTTCTCCCATTCAAACCTGTGCAGGAGCAGAGGAGAGAGAGGAATTTGGAGTACCCCAGGACACTCCTGGACCTGTAACAGGAGGAAGAGAGCAAGGGTCAAACTGGTCCAGCACGCCCTATCAGGACAGTGTAGGCAATTATGTTAGGGTTATAAACCGAAACCATCACGACTGAAACAATGACAGACTTTCTGATTCTATGCTCAAGCCTGAATAAGTGCCCTTGATAAATGCCTTTGGTTACTTCACTATTGTATATTTACTTTTGCCAGGAAAAAAACCCAAACCAAACCAAAACACCACCAAAAAAAAAAAAAAAAAAAAAAAAACCAAAATAAAAAAAACTCAAGCCAACCCAAACAACAAAACCCCCAAAACTTCAAACTCAATAAACTCAGAAGAAAAGACACTGCAAAATGAGAGACGATTCCCTAATGGCATAACTAAAGAAGGAAAATGTTTTGTGATTGAGGTCATCTTCAAATATCCTCTGTATATTTTGACATAAATTAAATAACAAATAAATGAAAAGCTAAATGCAAACAAGTTGTGTTCTAAATTGGTATAAAAATGACATTCCTTGCAGAAATCAATGGGAATAAAGAAAAAGAAATCAAACACTAAGTTATAAGGAAGTGTTTATTTCTAAAATGTCTGCAAATTACCAACATAAATTCATTCAACCTTTAAAAATGCAAGCTAGTGTGTCTGAGAAAAAATGAACTGATATACAAACACTCAGTAGAAGGGAATAAGATATTTGAAGATCAGTAAAGCACTACATTCTTCAGGGAAACAATGGACAGCAAAATACATATTGACTACACAGTTTGAGGCCAGATTTGTAAGTACATAAAATGCCTTGTTCATGTTTGTCCTGGAGTCCTGTACCCCTAAATTCCTCTCCTGCCTGGACTTCGGGGGGAAAGGGGAAAAGTAGCCTGTTTCCCCCCCCCTCCCCCTCTCGCCTGCCCTGCAGCCGTGAAGGGGGGGAGGACTGCCCCATGAAGGGGGCGACTGCCCCGTGAGTTCCCGCGCTGGAGCCAGGCTGGGATTGGCTGTGCGCTTTCGCGCCTAAGGTGTGGTAACTCTGCCCTTTGTCTAGCAAAGGTTATAAATATTGGGGGTCTTCCTGCCTTTGGGGTTCCCGCTTTGGATTTTGCCCGTGCCTGGACGTATGTGTCTGCCTGAGCTCACACACTCTCCTCGGCAGGACTGCAGAGACCTTCAGGAATTCGCTTTCCTGTTGACACCTTTGTGTGCCTAACGACCCTTAACGACCCTTAACGATTCCTGCAGCCACTGGAAAGGAAGAGAAGGACAGACCGCACGAGTCAGCCTGAGTGAGTTATTTGGCTTAGCTTAATTTAGAAAGAAACCACTATTAATTAATAGCCGACGCCTTTTCCAACTTCTGACTTCCAATATGGTCAGATTATTGATGGTATCCGTGTAGATTAATTCTCAAGCAACTGAATCTGCTTATCAAACTAAATTAATCTTTGTATATATAGTTGTGGGGGCGGGTTTTGGGAAAATAATAAAATAACTATTTTTGATAAATTCCCGACTCGGCCATGAATTAATTCCTGCCCTCAGCAACAATGTTTCAATGAGGTTTGTTACTCCTTCTCATTCTCAGGTGAAGGTGACTGTCTTGCTTCATAATGAGGAGAAGAAAGTAAAATACATGATTAAATGCAATATGTATTTCATAAAAGATGCACAAAAGATGGGATAACATAAAGTGATGCGATTTCATATAAAGTAATAGATTCATACATGCAATGAAAATTATGTACAGTGAAATGATAAATGGTACACACTTATATTTTAATGCTGTATAATCACTCTCGTGACAACTACTCAATCTAGAAAAGTACGTGTTTTTGTAGATAAGTTGTACTGAAGTAGTTTATCAGCTTAGTTTTTCAAAGTTCTCAAGAATTTTGCTGCATCTTTCTATATATTTACTGTAGGTAAGTTGTACTGAAGTAGTTTATCAGCTTAGTTTTTCAAAGTTATCAAGAATTTTGCTGCATCTTTCTATATTAAGTGGAACACTAAGCAATTGCAGATAGCATTAGTAAGAAGGATATGAGCCTTGCCAAGGGAAAAAAAAAATAGAAAGTTCTAGACAAAATTACTGGAGAAGTTAGAATGAAGAATAGTTAGCATGTTGAAAACAACCATATGGGAAACTTGAGACTACAACTGTGTAAATTTTTGATATTTTGTTCCACAATATTTTGAATGCTTTTGAGGAGGAGAAGTCCTAACATTTGACCTTAAGGAAACTGAAAACTAGAATGGGAAAACTGATGTATTCCTTGTTTCTATTAAGGTTGAGAGGATGTTTAGACAGGACAGTGATTGATGGTCAATAGCTGTCACTTCAAAAAGTGAGATGTGGGAAATAACTTGGACATATTTAAGCTGTTAGATACGACATTTGCACACTGATATGCACTTTTGGATTAATATCTGATACATTTTTTGAAGTGTTGCTTTTTGTCACCATATTTACTACAGGTAATCCCAAGAGAGAATGAAACAGTGCTGAAAACACAACTCAACAAGCAAGTATGGTTAATGAAGGTGGCCTCCCCATCCCAGAGGGACTAATCCTTCCTTCACTCTAACAGTGAGTGCAGTTTCAGCATCCCATGAGAGAGAAGGCATGCATCAATCCCTGGAAAAATATACCAGACAGATGATTAGCCAATGGTACAGCCCTCTGTGTAGAATATGACTCAGTCATATAGGCAAAAAGTTTCCCAGAGAGGTAAAATGAATTGCACTGTGGAGGAACGCTGTCTATAAAAAATTACTGAGGCAGAGGTTTATGTGGGAGCCAAGTAAAGGAGTCATCTAGAGCTCATCCCTGTGTACTCTTGATGCAGGAAGTTTAAGGTTAGAAACATAGTAAACTGGTATGCTTGCTTCGAGTAACATTTGCATAGAAGCATAGCAAATTTAGAACAAAGAACTGAAAGTAGTTTGTGCCAAGATAGCTAACACCTCACTATTACCCAATAAGAATGTTAAAAACAATATGTTATCCAATCATTGTATTCCACAACCTGTAGAACTACCACAATCTGTAGAGTGGCATATAAAAAGACTGCTGCTGTATCAATAAACAGATTTGGTTAGTTTGATGGCCACGTATTCTTGTATTGCTGTTTAGTCCATCACAACTACAACAATGATAGGTTTAGAAAACTTTTATTTTAGACGCTCAAACTTCCACAAGTCTAAGTAGAAGTAAATTATTAATATTCTAAGAATATTCACAAACTAAGTAGTATTGCTCCAGAACATAGTAGTTATGTGCTTCATTGAAATAAAAGTTTTAATATGTATCCATCTGTTTTGAAGCAAACAATAAACTACAAAGAAAAATGCAGGATTTATTTTAACAGATGTGTGGAAACCTGTCTGTGCAAGTTTAATAAGGGACCTGCCATGCATTGAAAACAGTTATCTTCACAAAACTGGATGTGTTTTGCTACAAACCTAGGTGCTATCAAGTTGTACATCATAAAAAACACTACTAATACATTCAAGATTAATAGTTTGTCTGTTTTAGCCACCAGTGATCTATTATAAAGATGGAGAGGGGAGATGAGGGAAAAAAATGGTATTCTGACATGGAAGTCCATGTCAGAAGAGCTTCTAAACCCAGGTCAGCAAAACAGAACAAGATGCTTTCATGGCTAAACATACAATATGTGTGCGGTTGAATGACTGTTGTGAAGGCAGGAATTAATGTGTGGCCGAGTCAGGAATTTTATACAAAAATAGTTATTTTATTTTCCCCAAAACCCGCCCCCAAAACTGTATATACAAAGATTAGTTTAATTAGCAGATTCAGTCGCATGAGAATTATCTACAGGGATACCATCAATAACCTGACTATTTTGGAAGTCAGAAGTTGGAAAAGGCTTTAGCTATTAATTAATAGTGATTTTCTTACTAATAAAGTTGAGGCAAAATAACTCACGGTCAGGCTTCCTCATGCGGTCTGTCTCTCTTTCTTGCTCCCTTTTCAGCGGCTGCAGGTGGATCGTTAAGAGTCGTTAAGCTCTTACAAAGGTGTCAATGGGGAAGCCGTTCTTTGAAGCTTTCTGTATCCAGCTTAGGCGAGCAGGGGTGTGTGTGTGGGGGAAGGGGGGGAAGTCTCAGGCAAGCACGAAGGTCTGGGCATGGACAAAATCCAAGGCAGGAACCCCCAAAGGTGGTTAATACAACAGCATTAGTTATGTTAGCCTTCATTTTGAGTAACACTAATGAAAATACTGAGAATGAGCCACATTAATATTAGTTTAAATAACCAAAAATGGTCTACAAATCATATTCCCTGCTGAAAATAATGATACCATAATGAGGAATATTAGCTTACAAATAGAAAACAATGCTTCTGTTATTAGTTTAGAAAAAAGAAGAAAATACTCTTCATTTTAAAAGGTAAATAATACGTCAGACAATTTTAATATTTTTTATACCTCTAATTCAATTCCCAAGAATTTAATCTCCCTTTTATTCCTATCAAATAGACCTGCTCAGAGAATAGAAGATGGTTATCTTATCTTGAAAGCTATTGTCTCTCCAAAACTAACAGTCTATTAGACAATCACAATACTTTTGGAAAAAAATTATACACAAAGAATTTGATAAGACAAATAATAGCCTTAGTTTTCTTGTCATTATCTAATCTTTGTATGCAAGTTGGGGTTTTTTTTGTTTGATTTGGGGTTTTTTGACAGTTATCTTGGCATATGTTACTCCTACATTTCATGAAAGAATTGAGTTTTTTTTTTTTTTATGTGGCCTTTGTATGGTTTTTTTTTAAACCCATCCAAGATATTTAGACATTCCAGAGTCCCTGTGGCCATCATATGACAGTTAATCAGCTTTATACATGTCATCCTTGGGTGTCCTTTTGATTTTTGTGTTTTCTCCCAGATAGTAGCTGTTTGGAAACCATTTCTGGTAAGTACTGAACACAGCAGCTGTGGCAATTTGAGTGTTACCCACACCCTCCCCCTCTATCCCCTCTACCCTCCTTATGAAATCACCCAGACTAAATTCAGCCAAGCTGGAAATTAAGCATGAAGTAGTATTTACAGCTTAGCACAATATGCAAGCATATATACACAGATATATACAGTCATATACAAGTTAAAAGCAGTACAGAAACACAATACCCCTCCCAGAAACCATCAGTGTCCCAAGCCAAACCCCTCTCCCCCTCCCTCTTTCCCTCTTTTCAGAGATAACCAGATCCTACATATATCTCACATGATAAATTTGGAGATCTGAGGTGAGATGTCAAAAAAAGACGACAAGGAGGTTAGAGGAAAAATGGGTTAGATGGATTAGAGAGCCAAACGCAGAATCAGCCACAGAGACCAGACCACCAGAAAGAAAGCGCAGCCCCAGGTGAGAGCTAAGAAGTGTGTAGGAAGTGACCATCTTAGCTATATTTTGTCTAGTTGCATTTCTCAGCAGAAAAACCGAGAGATATAGATTACTGTTGGTTGTTTTTTCCTCTCACAGCTAAGGATTTAATTTCTCTCAGAAAAAATTAGCCTCAAACCAGCACAGCAACAAAGATTTTTGTCAAGGATTCTTCCTTTATTTATTTTTCTTAGGCTTAGACCTTCTGGTAGCATAGATTACAAGCAGTAATCTAATTCATGATATTTCTACAGACTCACAGGGAAGAAGACTGTAATAGGATCTCCAATTTTTTAGCCACATGCAAATTCAGTGAAAGAAGAGGGCTGATTTTACTTCCTTTACACTCTTTTTTTCCCCCTGTATATGCTGTAGGAGGTAAGATATTTTATACTATACTATAGATTTGTGTGATTCAGAGCTATGACTCATCTGGAACTGAACTTACTTAAACGTTCATTATTCATGAGACTATTACTGTTTGTACACCTAGTGAATTCTCTAGATTCAAGGAACAAATAAACAAGTTTTAGGATAGACCCAAGGGATTGCTTTTTGTTATTTTACTTATATCTTTATCTTTGTTTCAGAACTTAAAAAGAGTAGCATTTATTGTAGTTTTCAGTTAAGCTACTGTTTTCCATAACAAACATTGCTGTGGCAGGATCCTAGAACAATTAATGTTGAAGAAAAAGCACACGATATATTAACATATGAAAAATAATAAAATATTGCAATTAGAAAAAGACCAGGCAGTAAAACCCATTTTTGTTGCCTCTTTCAGTAAATGTATGTGTGGTTTACTTTTTCTTCCTCAGGAGAAGCTAATCATTAATCTTAATTACATTCCTTAAAAATATTGTTATGGAAAAGCAGGGTGTATTAAATGAAGCAGACTATCACACTATTTCATAGAAACAAAGAAGGATTATCCACTCTTCATGAAAATGTTTTCTGTACCACATTGTAGTGTAATGATTAAAATAAATTTCATTACGTGCTTGGTAGAACCTTAGAGGTCATGTTAAGGGTAACATGTTAAGGATCGCCAGATTAAGATGAAGCACTGAAATGAGACCTGGAAGAGTGCTTCTAAATACCCTTTGTTCTTCTGCTCAAGACTGGCTTCAAAAGCAGAATAATCATTTCCCATTTTGTTTGTTTTCTTTGATGCAAAAGCTATTTGCCTCTAAAATCTTAGCAAGAACTATATTAAGTATCAGGCACTAAATTTATAGTACCCTCCATACTTTCAATTATAAAATGTTGCATTGACAGATGACCTTTTTAATTATTGTCATCCATTCTGTGTGCTGCACGCATGAGCTATTGCATATTGTCCTCTTCAGCAGGTTCTTAGTAAGATCACATTTAGCTTAACTACGCCAGCCATAATGCTAGCTAATAAAGTGGCATTACTTCTTAAAACTGAATTCATGGGAATCATATCTAAATTCTTTCATTGTCTGAGTATAGCAGAGGCTGAGATATCCATGTTTCACTATATTATAAATCACAGCAAAGAGAATTCCTCTATGGACAAACTCTATCAAAGAGTTTGTTTCCTATCGCCTGATCCTACTGACTTTTGAACAGACAAATGAGGGTAAGATGGGGGAGGACTGGAACACCTCTCCCAGGTATTTCTGGGGCACATGAGGAAAATAGATGGGTAACAGAGACTTCTTCCTTCCTGTAGCTCACTTCATCCAGTTACCCTACCTCAGGGCATGTAGGAACAGTTATAAATTCTAGGAAGTTCACAGATAATGATACAAGTGAAAATTCTGCAGTTTATTTCCCTGTGCCTTGGAGGCAGCTCTGGCTGATGGTGAGCACTATAGTCTGCACAGAAATTACAGCAAGATCTAAAAACACTACTGGAGGCAGAATACAAGGAGTGAAAGTCTTAATATAGCACCGTATTTGCTAGTATTACTGTGAAACTTCATCCTCGCTCTTTCTTCTCCAGATAGAACAGTCCTAGAGAGTTCATGCACTCTAGCTTCACACAGACTCCATTTTTTCTTTCTTCTGGGAAATATCCAAACTGATGCAGAAGTTATTTATTTTGTGTTCTGTGAGGCAGTATCTACTTTTTGACATATTAAATCAATATTTTTATCACCAACATATAGCTGATAAAAAGTAGCAGCATTTCCTTTTTCTTTGGCCAAAATGATATATATCAATGATTATTTTGGAAGTCAAATGTTACTGCAAACATCCAAAACCTCCTATTAATGCAGAAATTCAGTTACTGTGATTTCTTTAAAATCATCTCACCAACACCTATTTTAAGATTTAGACCTATGGCTCTACCACAAAAGTATTTTTTAATTCTACCTGCTTGTTCATGATGACTTTGAAAACCATGGGGAAAATAGTCTTTGACTAGAAACATTCAGAAAACTTGCATTTTTTTTCAGTGAGTTATCTTCCTCATATCTGTGAGAGGGTATAAAAACAGACAAACATGAATGGAGAATGCCTATTACTTCCACTAAATGCAGTCATAACTCAGGAGATAAATATCTCTTGTAAAATTAAAGCAAGCTCCAACATTCTCCTGTAAAATAGATATAAAAACCTTTAATTTGAAAAGTTGGAAGGTAGTCTGTGATTTAGTCAGGAACAGCATATTTCAATGTATTACATTTACAGAATTACCTGAAATTTGAAAAAAAATTGTGAGAGATGAGTGGTTTTTGATTGTTTACTCAGAACAGACATGGGTGGTGGGTAACATTGAAATCTTGCTTATTGCTGATAAAGAATACTTTTCAGTGGTATACAGAGGATTAAAAATATTATGTATCATTTGTTGCAAGGATATGATATGTGAAGTCTGAGAGTTGCTCAGGACAGCAATATTTCCCCTGGGAAAATGACTTCAGGGATAATGGAAGTGAATAGATCTGGCAATTTATTAAGGACATTTTTCCCAGAGTGTAAGAATTCTTTATTAGCATGTGTTAAAAATCATGCAAAGGTGGTAGGATGGTCAAGTAAGGAACTTCTGCTTGAAGTGTAAAAGGAAAGGTATAGGCAGCGGAACCAGTGATATGTAAGCTGGAAAGAATATAGAGACACTGCTCAGATGTGTAAAGATGGAATCAGAAACACTTAGGCACAGCAGGAGCTGACTACAGCAAGGAGTCTGAAGAATAACAAGAAAGGTTGCTAAAGGCATATAGGTCAGAGAGGCAAAAATAATCGGGGAGCTGTTAGCACCTCTCCTATGAAAAAAGGCAGAGAGAGGCTTCAGCCATTGCTCAGCCTGGAGAAGAGAAGGCTCTAAGGTAGCCTTATTGAAGACTTCCAAGTATATAAAGTAAGTAGCCAGTAGTGACAGGACTTTGTCCCTTGTAATGATTTTTAAATGAACAAGGGTGGGGTTAGACTGGACACATGGAAGAAATTCTATACTATGTGTGGTGAGACACTTGAAGCTGCCTAGAGAAGCTGCAGCATTGCAAGTGTTCAGGGTCAGTTTGGATGGGGCTTTGGGCAACTTGTTCAAATGAAAGATGTCCCTGCCCATAGCAAGGAGGTTGTATTAGATAACCTTTATGGGGTATCTTCCAATGCAAATCATTCTTTGAATCTATGATGTTAGCATAAATTATAATAAATATTAGTATTTTTCATTCATTTTATGGAG
Organism: Pogoniulus pusillus; assembly: GCF_015220805.1. Classification (NCBI taxonomy): domain Eukaryota; kingdom Metazoa; phylum Chordata; class Aves; order Piciformes; family Lybiidae; genus Pogoniulus; species Pogoniulus pusillus. Next base: position 24,085,559 of record NC_087267.1, on the reverse strand, counting down.
TGATAATTCGCCCTCCTTTCTGGTAAGGGTGGAAAGGCCAGAAACAAACCACTGTTCATGTAAATGTTGATCTAATTTTTGTACAAAACCATGCAAATACTAAGAAAGAAAAGTGCTGGATGATTCCTCTTCTACACTGAATCAAAACAAAGATCTTGTGACATTCTTTATCATGTGCTTCACCCTGTCTATGCAGTTATTATAAGTATTATGTAATTTAGCTAAAGAGCATAATGTTTTATTTATCACCTCCTTTTTGTCCTGTGAGACGTTTCCCACTGTTTATTACCTAAAACATGCAAGATATCAAATATTTTTATCACCAGTTATTCATAATAAATTAGGGTTAATCTTCACTCTTGAGCTACTACTGTAGGTTGGCACAAAATGTATTTCATCAGCAAATATAAAGATCTGACTTAAACCAAGGTAAATCAGTAACAAACATTTCACCTACTTAATCTGGCTCATTATCTGAGCAACTAACAAACAAACAAACAAAAAAACCCCACCAAACAACAACAGCCAAACAAACAGCAAGAAAAAAAAACAACTAAAAAAATCAAACCTGAACAAACTCAAAATCCAAACAACCAACTAAGCAAAACAATGAAACTTTAAAAACTTTTCTGTAGATCCTGAGCTGTCATATTTTAGCTGTAATTTAATCTCTATTGACCAAGAGCTCTTTGTCCAGTGGTAGGAAATTTGCTTGTAAAATTATCATGATATTTAGGCTATCAAAAAGAGTTTTAATCTACAGATTCGAGTTCACAGAATGTCTCCTTTTTGGTTTGAAAACTTAATGGGAAGTCTCCATCATCAGTGAGCCCAGCATGGCCTCAGGCAATAGTACTCGTTTGTAAAATTCACTGCCCATTTCTGTTGCATACACAAGAAACAAACTCTGTGCCATAGAGAAACATATGTAATAGGAGTGGACTTTACCTTGTGAAGTTGAAGTTCAGTAATGTGCTTCTTAAAAATGAGGTTGTTTTGGTTAAGTTACCTTGATAAATGTGAATTTTTCAACATAAACACACACACAAATATTTTCTGGGTTTCCTATAATGTTCTCCTTTCGCAATGCCCAATACAGACCTATAAAGTCACCTCTGCGCTATTAGAAATATCTTCTGTCCACTGGACATGGAATAAGAAATTCATAATTTATGTTGCGTGAAATACATTAAAGACTCAGCTAATGACCATGAGTCTAATAGCTTCTCTAAATGTGGTTTTTGAAAAAAAAAAAAAAAAAGTCATTATCTTGCAAAAGTGAAAACATAAAAGATAGAATACCTAAACTCTGGTATGATTCAGATGGCTTACAAGTGGAGTTCAAATATAGTCTTATAAAAATACTTCTGAAGATAAATCAGTCAGAGGTTCCAAAATTACATCAAACTTCTCACAAAAACTAGTCTAGTCTCATCATTAAAAGCCTCACAAGAGGCAGAAGGATCACAGTAAAAGCCTGAGGTTGTTTTTGTTACGTTCATGAAAAAGCTAGGGAAACTGTCACAGTGAGCAGTTAAAAAAGCTGTTAGCATGCTATATCAATCTACATTCATGAGATTACTGCTACCAGAAAAAGTCAGGTGGACAACTTATAATATTTGTATGACAGAAACTCTAGCTCTAGGTCTAGTCTGTCTTGTGCACGGTCTCAAAACCTCTCATACAAATGATAGCCAGAGTCCTAGACTCAAGTCTCAAATTTCAATTTGAATGAATCACAAAGAGTCTAAGATGTTATCAGGTAAAATGGAGGTAAATTATCACAGAATCATAGAATGGTTTGAAGTTGGAAGTGACCTTTAAAGATCTAGTCCAACTTCCCTTCAGTGAACAGGGATATCTTTAGATCAGGTTGCTCACAGCCTTGTCCAACTTTGCCTTGAGTGTTTCTAGGGATGAGGCATCTAAAATCTCTATGAGGAGGCCCATGCCGGTGTCTCATTCTTCATTATATCTAGTCTAAATCTCTACGTTCCGTTAGTTTAAAACTGTTGCACTTTCTCCGGTATCAAAAGGCCTAGCAAAAGAGACGGTATCTTTCTTAGAGGCTCCCTTTAAGTACTGACAGGCTGAAATAAGGTCTCCCTGGTGTCTTCTCGTCTCCAGGTTGAGCAACCTCAAATCTCTCATCCTCTCTTCATGAGACAAGTGTTCCAGGCCTCTGGATTTTCATGGCCCTTCTCTGGACCCTTTCTAACAGATTCATGTCCTCCTTGTGCTGAGATTTGCACACTTGTGGCAATGTTCATTTATAGATGGAATTACAATATTTGCATAAACAAATTTTCTCCTACCCTGTGTCACTGTGGGGGATTTCAGTACTTATGCCTATTTGGCAGAGGAGAGAAATTAATTGGGGCGATATAATTTTATATAAAAATTATTATTTATTAATCTCAATATTCTGAACTCTCGCCCCCCCCTACCACCGTATATTAGTATTAAATGATTCTGTACACGGTTATTAAAACAGTTTAGGATAAAATATGCACAGGAATTTGTTATTTAACTAGCAAACATTCAAACTATAAACAGAGAGAGCGGTTTTTCCTGCAGCTTAATGCTGTTTGGGATCTTTATGCTGTTTGTCCAGCAGAACGGGATGAAACTCTTTCTGCTCTACGGCAGAGGCAACAGATATTTACAGAGGTATTAAAGCTTTTACTTACAATTCTTTTTAATTATTAATCACCCTCTGGGGCTGCATCACAGCCTGTGCCTAGTGTCCAGACTTCAGGGGATCTCTACCTGCGGACTCGGAGGCTGGAATCTTCCCGGCTTGAGGGGAGAGGATGTATCTTCCCAGCTTCTGGGGAAATAGGTATTCTCTAACCTTTTCTCCTGGTGAAGAGGCAATCTCTACCTTTGGTGCTGCTGGCTTCTTCTGGATGCTGTGCTCAGGAATTCTCAGCTGGCAGGATTTGAGGAGCAGGAGAATATCATGCTGTCTCTGGCATGGTTGTCACGGCTATCAGGCTGGATGTGTGTGTGCAGAAAATTTGGGGTCTGCTTCCTGGTTATCTCAGCGGCAGTGGCTTTTACCAGGCAATGACAGGCAGCGGACATGCAAAGTGTGCACGGCTGCTGGGAGTCTGAGCTCCGTAGGTAAAGGCAATGCAGCATCTGATCCTGGTAGCAATAGCATGCAAGTGTGCACAGCTGGCTTGGGAGGCTATAGGCTCCTTTTATATATATGTGCAGGCTTAAATGAGCTCTGCATCTAAGGTACACAGGCAGGTGAGCTGCGAGTAAGGCAAAGTATGAGGTCTGGGCCTCTGAGCATTGGAGCTATGCAATGGCATCCGAGCATGGGGGTCTGAGCAGCTGAGTGCTGCAAGTGAGTGTCAGAGCACGTGTCTGAGCCATGCAGGTGGGTCAGAGATGAGCTGAGCACATTGTTTACCTGTGCACCCCTATTTATTGACTGTGGGCCGAGATTAATGGGCCCTTTGGCCACTAGAATGACCAATCAGGTTGGCAGTCAGCCAAACCTTACCATAATAGGCAGAAGGCTCTTGCCTGGACTTTTGCCAAATGTGGGGATCACAGGGACTTACCCCAGGAAGACACAAACTGTCTGGGGGGGGGGGGGGGGGGGGGGGGGGGGCTTACACAACCTGTTTACAACCAGGGGTCCTGGCAGAAAAACATGTTCAGGCAAGCATAGGCATAAATAAGCCTCTTTTTGGGCTTACAGGTCCTCCACAACACGCTGTAAAAATATTACTAAGTCATAAATATTTTTTACACAGGAGCAAGTGATTTCAAGTCACTGTTGTAACCAAATTCTTATATATGCAATGAAGGTGGTGAAGAGCCTGGAGAACAAGCCTTAGGAAGAGTGGCTGAGGCAACTGGGATTGTTTAGTCTGAAGAAGAGGTGGCTTGAGGGTAGACCATATTATTCTCTACAATTACCTGAAAGGAAGTGTGCTAGTTTGAAGCAAGCTAGAATGTTTTGGTAAAAAATCTAGATAATGGGCAGTGAAATGAAAACAATTGTGTCTCCTTCTCTCACAGTGACGCTGAGAATTCTGGGAAGAAGAAGAAAACATTTTAAAACATTCTCCATTTTGTCTCTCACTTTGCTTCTGCTCTTTGACGAAGTTGCATCTCATTAACCTTGCTGCCACTAACCTTGCTCCCTAACCTCTTGGCTGCACCTCTCTTCTTTCTGAGAACTGGGGTAAGGTTGAGAGGGCAAGGGAAGGTGTTGGGGTGGTTTGAGAGCCCCTCCTGGGGACTCAGGTTTCTGGGAGGGGAGTTGTGCTTCTGTATTGTTTATCTTTTGTATATTTCTGTATATAACTGTATATACTGTGAATAGCTGCTTGTATATTTGCTGCTGTAAAATAAATAGCTTCATTTATATTCCTGGAGGCCTCTCTGAGTTAGCTGGGGAAATTCCAAAAGTGTGTGTGGGAGGTAAGAGCCCAAACCACCACAGGAAGTCATACTGAGGTGGGAGTTGGTCTTTTATCCCTAATAGCAGGTAACAGAACATGAGGAAACAGCCTCAGACAGCTCCAGGGGAGGTTTAGATTTGATATTATGAAAAGCTGGTGTATGGAAAGAGTGGTCAGGCATTGGAACTGGCTGCCCAGGGAGTCACATTCCCTGGAGGTATTGAAAAGATATTTAGACATGGCAATTCCTGACATAGTTTGATGACCATGGTAGTGTTATGTTGACAGTTGGACTTTATGATCTTAGACATTTTCTCCAACCAAAACAATTCCATGATCCTATGATTTGTCATCCTAAGCTGATAGCATTCAAAGTATAGTAATATGCTAAGAAGTAATTAATAACATGAAAATAAAGGAATAATAAAAAAAATATTTAACAAGTCTATTCAAACAGGCAAACAGATATGTCCACTAAAGTAAATAAACCCTTATGTCTACAATGCTGGGAGTTTTGTAGTTGCCAAGCTACTCCAGATCTCAATAACATTTTTCATCTAAAAATAGCAACCATACAGAATGGATAGACAAGAAGACATAAAATTGAGTTAATTGTAAACTATCCTTCAAAGTTACCCATAAAAATAAAATGCATGAATTTTTCATTAGCATAAAGCTAATTTTGAACGTGAGATCAGCTTCCAGCAAATGTTATATGCAGATTGTCTTTTGAGATCTACTGTCCAAATATTGCATATGACCAAGTGAGAAAATTTTGAGTTTTTCATAAATAAAATAATATATTTCTATGGCATTCAGCATGTGAGATGAAACAAGTTCATATCCCTTGGTGACGCTGAAAAAAATTCATAAAGTATCTATAATTCAACAATAAAACAGCAGGAATATTTAAAGCAGTATTTTCAAATGAGAATAAATCAGTATTTTCCTATTTAAGACAAAGGAAGAATATGAAAGTGAGAGAGAAAAGGAAGAAGCTAACCTTCAGAAAAAAAAATGCATCAGTGTGACAGATGAGAACATTTAAAATGTGAGAAAAATGGTGGGGCATAAAATAAATTAATCACAGTATCACAGTATCATCAGGGTTGGAAGGGACCTCACAGATCATCAAGTCCAACCCTTTACCACAGAGCTCAAGGCTAGACCATGGTACCAAGTGCCACGTCCAATCTTGCCTTGAACAGCCCCAGGGATGGCGACTCCACCACCTCCCCGGGCAGCCCATTCCAGTATCCAATGACTCTCTCAGTGAAGAACTTTCTCCTCACCTCAAGCCTAAATTTCCCCTGGCGCAGCCTGAGGCTGTGTCCTCTCGGTCTGGTGCTGGCCACCTGAGAGAAGAGAGCAACCTCCTCCTGGCCACAACCACCCCTCAGGTAGTTGTAGACAGCAATAATGTCACCCCTGAGCCTCCTCTTCTCCAAGATAAACAATCCCAGCTCCCTGAGCCTATCCTCATAGGGCTTGTGCTTGAGGTCTCTCACCAGTCTCGTCACCCTTCTCTGGACACGCTCAAGCATCTCAACGTCCCTTCTAAACTGGGGGGCCCAGAACTGAACACAGTACTCAAGGTGTGGTCTAACCAGTGCAGAGTACAGGGGCAGAATGACCTCCCTGCTCCTGCTGACCACACCATTCCTGATGCAGGCCAGTGTGGAAGAATTTCTCACCAGTCGAGGACATAAAGTCATAAACATGGGTAACTGGCGCTGAGAACGTCCTTGGTTCCCAGCGAGGCTAGGAAATCGAGATGTAAACAACTGAGCACCCCACACACAGCTGCAGTGGGCAGAGACTAGATAACCAAGGGGGCTGGAGTGGGTGGTCTGGAAGGCTGACCCTTAGAATGTTGTGATAAGTTAACCTATGCACACCTTACATGTAACTCTGGACCCTCTGACTGTAACCAATCTTAAGCTGAGCACGCCTCTTGCTAGAATGCATATAAGTCACTGTATCACGGAAATAAAGGGGATTTGACCATCTAACCATATTGGTGAACAAAGTCATCTTCCCATAGCGCTCCACCGAATGTGATTCCCAACATCTGGCGCTCGAACAGAGGAGTCAGGACACAAGCCGGCCGCAGGTGAGACTGCGTTGGGGGCCGGAGGGTTGGCCCGAAGACAGAGGGGTCTGATCAACTTGTGGGACGTTCTCCGTATCGGAGAGAGTAAGCGTCATTCGGTGCCGCTGGGCCGGGTAGCGCTGCCCCGAAGTGGCAGTAGTCTGGACGTTCATTTCCGGAGTGAACAGCCCGTGTGTAAGGCAGGTAAGGCCCACAGTGGATTTGCTGGGGCACTGCGTCTGCTGGCGTATTTATCTCGTGAGAGAAGTTCGCCGGACACTGAGCTCTGAGAGCTGCTGGCCCGGGCGTATGCGCAGGGTCATGCGAGTAAAGAGCCTCCCATGATTCTAAGATCGAAGTGCAGCAGGAGGTCGGAGAGACGCGCTTGGGACTGAGTTGTTGCTGCCCGTAGCGACTCACTGACACACCCATGATGGCGGCTGCCCGTAGCGACTCACTGACACACCCATAGTGGCGGCTGCCCGCAGCGACCCGCCGGCAGCCAGTTACAATCGCTTCTCAGCTTGGAAAAGTTTTTGGACCTGCCGCGCGGAGGGCGGCTGCCTGCCGCTGTGTGTACTGTGTCGAACCTGCCGCTGTAGCCCGCGCGTCCCCGCGGATGGCTGCATGCGATATGGGACACGGACTTTTAGTTTTCAGCCGGTAAAAGACGTTACTGAAGGTACAGAGGAACGGACGGTAAAAAGAGAATGGACCGACGGCAGACGCGACCGCACCGGACGGCTCGGGACCCTCTCCCGCGGCTCGGCGGAGCAGTCTTCAGATCCGCCCCCTTCACCGCCGCACGCCCGCCCATCTCCGACGGACCGCATCCCAAAGCCGAGGGGTCTCCCGCGAGTCTTCAACAGCTGGGGGACTGAGGGGGATGCTGAGGGGTCGGTGGGGTGGGAAGAGTTTGTGGGTTTCCTTGGGTCGTTTCGGAGTTTAGTCAATTTGCGTTTGTATGGCTACAGGGAGATTAGCAGTTCGATAGCTCACAGCTTCACCTCTGCCTTTTTTCTCTGTCTGTCTTGAAGAGTCTGAGAGGACAGACGGCAGTTTGGGAAGTTTTCAGAGTAGATTTCATGTTGTGTACCAAGGATCGATAGTGGGATGGGAGACGGACGGAAACAGCAAGTGGTGGCTGACCTGAAACAGCTGGGGGTTGGGCGAGATGGAAGGCCGAGGACAAAAGCGGCGCTGCGGCTGCTGGCCTCCTCCCCCTCCTCCTCCCCCTCTCTAGCCACCTGTGGAGGGCCCGCGGGGCCCCGTTCCCCCCCCCCCCCCCCGCCCGTTGTTTCTTTTACGGATTTTTTTTCCTTGCTAGGAGGCAGCGAAGCCTCGAAGCTGTTTAGACAATGCCAGATGCGAGGAGAGAGCTCTTCACTGAGGGACTGATTGGATACTGAAATGGGCTCCCCGGGGAGGTGGTAGAGTCGCCGTCCCTGGTGCCCTGGGGCTGTTCAAGGCAAGGTTGGACGTGGCACTTGGTGCCATGGTCTGACCTTGAGCCCCGTGGTGAAGGGTTGGACTTGATGACCTATGAGGTCTCTTCCAACCCTGATGGTACTGTGATACTGTGCTACTGAAGACAGATGTCAGAAAGTTTATGGAAATGGTAGCAAGAATGACAAGGATGACTTAGGACCATTTTTGCCCCTGTTACAGGCATGGACACGCACAGGTGTATTTTTTTAGTCACCTGATGATGACAGTTTGCATTCCGGATGATGGCTGATAGTTCCTGGCTGGGGTATTCACCATCGCCTTGCTGGTTAATTCCTTCTACAGATTAGGCAGCAATGACTTTTGCACCCCCTGCTCAGTGGCAAAAAGAAAAAGAGGGAGATTGCTAGGACATAGCAGAGATGCCAGTGCCACTGACCATGGGTGGAAACTTATACAGACATGGAAGACACCAAGCAGGACAGATTAGAACTCAGATGCATTGCCTCTCACAGCGAGGGTATAGGCACTGAGATCCACATTGCAAGTCACTAACCAGATTCTGGACTAGGAACATGGAATGATAGAGCTTGTAGGCTAATGCCAGTCAGCTCCTTCCCCCAATAACAGATAATGACAGGACTAGTATAGAAGCTTACTGGAACAGCTGCTAATTGCAATGAAATGAGCCTTGAGACAATTCTGACTTTTCCTTTTCCTGAGAACACCATGGTATTGTTATCTTCTTGAATTTTCTTTGCTTTTCTTGAAGTTCCTATAGCTGATAGATTCTTAGAGTAAGATAAGTTAAGACTAAGGGTTTGTAGTTTTGGGAACTTAGGACATAAGGATGTTATGGGATGTTTTTCTTGGGTATATTTAGGCATTATTGAAAAGGGGAATATGGGTTAGAGGACAGTAGGATAGCAGAAGAAATCTTTTCCTTCTCGAGATTTTTCTAACCACAGCATACAGACTAGGCCAGTGGATCTGCTAGCCTAGGCAATGGATGTGTCTGCATTTGTTCTTGTATCTGCTTGTGTTTGACCATTTATCTTCACAGGCCTTGATGAAGACCAACCTGATTATGACCAACCTGTTTTTTCCTAAAGTGAGCAGAAGTCTTGCTCAGATGGCAAAACTGTGAAAGGACTTGAAAGAAGCACTGACATGATGATTGTATTTGTATGGATCTTTAAGGTTTGAACCATGGCTAACGAATTTGGGTACTTTTATGAGTTTTCAGTGATTGTGGTTTAATGGAATAGGTTCAGTTTGACAGCTTTGTAAAGGCCAAAGCCCACTCAAATTGGCATAAGATGGCAATGTGACTTTTTTCTCTTGCAAGGGCCCTGCAAGAGATAAAAAAACATTGCCCTAAATTCTAAAAGCAGATGAAGAACTGTGGGAAAAGGCCTAAGTAGAATAGCCTGATAGTAACATCTAGGGCATATCTTTGTATTCTATTTAGAGGTCTGTAGTTCTTAAGCACAATAGTCAGACACAGCTCATAGCTAAGGAGTGTAATGAGAACATCGAGTGAATCCAGAACTATGGGAGTCTGAGAAGAATACTCGACAGCTGAGTGATCTGCGAGTCTGCAGTGTCGACTGCCACACAGAGCCAGCGAAGACGTGGCACACCTGCACTCTCCTGTGACTGTGATGTTCGTCTGCACTTTTGGGTTTCTGAACGAATGGCTTACTATCGCTTGCAGAAATAGCTTTTGGGATTGTTAGCTAAGCTTGGGTTGTTAGCTTGCCAGACTAATGCTACTGATGAAAGCTCTAACAGGTTTATTCCTTTTGATTGTAGCTGCACCATTCACCCCTGTGTTAAACAGCCTATGATAACTTCCTTAGCAATGAGGGTGGACACTGCGGTTCAAACGACAGTGACAAGGCCCATGTTAGACCTTTAGGTGCTTCTGGAGTAAACAATTGGCGTTATGGTGTTAAAGCATCAAGAAGGGGCCGAGGTCATCTGTTGTGCAACAACAGAACCGTCAAGGCACTTCCCACTGGTGTGTTCCTTATTTGTGGTGATAGAGCCTGGCAAGGTATACTAAAGAATGTTTATGGAGGTCCATGTTATCTGGGTAAACTGACAATGTTTGCCCCTCATCTTAGTCAGCTCAGGGACCTAGCCAGACACCAGTCTAAGCGATCTTTAAAATTGAGTCCTAGTTTCAATGACAACGTTCAACTGTTATCCACAGCTGCTCGTGTTGCCTTAGCTGTATTTCTACCAAGAGGAGCAGCTGGAAAAGCATTAGTACAGCTAGAGAGACTCGCGTGTTGGTCAGCAAAACAAGCCAACGTCACCACAAAGGTTTTAAGACAACTATTGGTTGATCAAAATAGCCTTCGTCATGCCCTATTGCAAAATCAAGCAACCGTTGATTTTCTTTTGCTAGCCCAAGGACACGGCTGCCAGGACTTCGAAGGGATGTGTTGTTTGAATTTATCAGATCATGGTGAGTCCATTCACAAGAGTATAACCTGGTTGAAAGGTCATATTGATAAGATCAAGAAGGAAACATCGATTTTTGATGACTGGTTGCAGCACCTGTTTGGGACAATCCCGGAGTGGTTAAGCAGCTTATTAGGAGAAGGCTTACAGCTATTTGTTATTTTCATAATAATTTTGCTATGCGCTTGTATTGTCTTTGCTTGCGTTAAGAAGAGCTTAACTAAGGTAGATAGCCAGGTGTGGGTTGCTCAAAAAGAAAAAGAGGGAATTGTGGAAGAATTTCTCACCAGTCGAGGACATAAAGTCATAAACATGGGTAACTGGCGCTGAGAACGTCCTTGGTTCCCAGCGAGGCTAGGAAATCGAGATGTAAACAACTGAGCACCCCACACACAGCTGCAGTGGGCAGAGACTAGATAACCAAGGGGGCTGGAGTGGGTGGTCTGGAAGGCTGACCCTTAGAATGTTGTGATAAGTTAACCTATGCACACCTTACATGTAACTCTGGACCCTCTGACTGTAACCAATCTTAAGCTGAGCACGCCTCTTGCTAGAATGCATATAAGTCACTGTATCATGGAAATAAAGGGGATTTGACCATCTAACCATATTGGTGAACAAAGAGTCATCTTCCCATAGCACTCCACCGAACGTGATTCCCAACAGGCCAGGATGCCACTGGCTGTCTTGGCCACCTGGTCACACTGCTGGCTCGTGGTCAGGTGGGTATCAATCAGCACCCCCAGATCCCTCTCTTTCTGGCTGCTCTCCAGCCACTCCGACCCCAGCCTGTATCTCTGCATGGGGTTGTTGTGGCCAAAGTGCAGCATCCTGCACTTGGAGCTATTGAACCCTATCCCATTGGACTCTGCCCATCTGTCCAGGCTGTCAAGGTCCTGCTGCAGAGCCCTTCTGCCTTCCAACTCAGTCACATCTGCTCCCGTGTCATAGGAATGTTGCAAACAGGGGAAAAGAAAAGTTGTTTGAAGATGTTACACTTTAAAAGCTTCTCTAGTAGAAGCAAGAAAGTTTGAGATGCCTGTATTTCAAGCTGCTAAACATATGTTGGGTGAACTTTCCAGCCTTACAGTAATATTCCATAAACCAGAAAACTATTGGGTGAGTTAACTCCCATGTACACAGCCCACCAAAGCATCCATATTTTGATTTTGTAGCAGACACAGTGGTTTTTGCTCTTGTTCTGTTGTCAATTTCTTAATGGCCAAGCATTTTGTAATGATGGTTTAACAGACAAGGAATTTGTTAGGTTTTTTAAGTGCTTTCAGAAGTTATCATGTGGGGATTTTCCCCCCCACTCTACTATTGTCTGCAGCAGTTTGTAGCAATACTTGGAGAAAAATGGAACCACAATGTAATCAGAGTACCAATTATAATTTTAAGTACAAAAGAACTGTGGTGATAACAAAGAAATATAATAAATTTGAAAGTTTATTTTAATTAGATTAGGCTATGCTTTGAATTTAATATTATGTAGTCAAAGTATCTCATTTATGTGGTGGGGTATTTATCAATTCATTGTGGATGCCAGAAGGAAAGCTATGTTGCAACAACATGCCATTATTTTTAAAAAGCTGTTAATCCTTGCTGCAGAAAATATAACCTGGTATTTTGCATTCAGGTAGGATAATATCTCAGGATTCTTGACAGAGCACCTGGAAATTGAATATTTGGTAGAAAACCTTCATGGGGTTTCACCTCCAATGGAAGCTTGTCAGTGATCAATGCATAGCCCAGGGAAAATCATGCAGTGCTTGATCTCACAGTCATGATATAGAGCATTGAAAACAGAAAACTCCAGACTCTGAACATCTATGTAGACAACACTGACATTGCAATGGTGCTGACTGCAAGTCTTTCTCAGATATGTAACAAAAGTGCAGAAAGCTGTAAAGTATCTAAACAAACTCACTCGGGTTGCCTATATGTCACAGCTTTTGCTCTGACATACAGTAGATAGGGAAAACAACCAACCAAACAAAAAACTTAAAGTTTTTTTGGGGAAAAATGAAGAAAATGGTGAAGGACATAAAAAGTAATATAATGACAATATTTAGCAGAGCAAGGTATTTAATGGTCAGTGAAGCAACACCAAAACAATTGAGAGATAAATGATGAATAGTCTTTCATTACCACAAAAGAAAATTAGAAGAGGAGAAGCAAATGGACACAGTTGTTAAGGGTTTAATACCCTAGAAAGGCTATTTCTGATTGTCTGTAGATCATAGAACTTTCTAAAGGCTTACTATTCTCTTGACAAAATTTAAGATACTGATATCCTCTTTGCCTTGTAGAAAGAATAGTATGATAAGCGAAAATAGGTTCTCACAGAGCTCATTTCATATACTGAAAAGGGAAGAAGAAGGAGGTAAGAAGAAGTAGGAGAAATTATTTCTTTTTGTGACTGGAAGAATGAGAGATCTTGGAATAGAAGAGTAGAAACATGCACACAGTCTTGTGGAAGGAAGACCGAAGAAAATCTATAGTAGGCTGATCCAGATTCCCAACATCAAAAGGCAAAGTGATGAAAAAACAACTGGAAGGAGAGTTGGACTGAGAGTTCCAGAGGATACTGAATAAGTAGAAAATTCAGGGGGAAGTGTACACAGAGATGCTATAAGAGACTATAAAAGAATGGATAGGGAGAGGGGTTAATGATAAAGCTCAAACAAAAGTGATGAAAACAAATATGAGAATGGAAAGGATACTATTAATAAGAAGGAAACACACAAGGTGCCGCTGAGAAAGTAATAGACCAGTAGCCAATATATGTACTGAGCTTGGCTGGCAAGAACAGCAGACTGTAGTCTCACCAGTGTGACTGGTTAATGATGCAGTTGTACAACCTGTCTTCAGTTCTCTCTGGGAGAGTCTACTGATCAGACTATAATTAGAAAAGATAGACTTTCTAACTATGTGTTTTACATCTGGGAAGAAGTCTGCTGCTCTGAAAATCATGAGGGGACTTGAAGTGAAAATGAAAGACATGACCTAGTTGCCTGGAATTTCAGAAACAGCTTTCAAAGTTCTCTTCCCTAGAACCAACAGTGTGAAGTGCAAATAGAACTATTTTCTTCTTCCTATCTTCCTTCCTTGCAAACAAATAGAAAAAGAAACAAATAAATGTAAACAAAAAAAGGAAAAAAAGAGATAAAATCAGAGTAACAGTTCATTGATCAAATCAATAAAAAATAATGATTTTGATTCAGAGCTGATGAAGGAAGGAAACAAACAAAAAACCCCCACAAAACTAAAACAAAACCCTACAACCCCCAAAACCAAAGCAAATGAAAACCAAGCAGCTTTGACACAAACCTTGAAGGCTGCAGTGTCTGTGTCAATGAAGACCTTTGTGTAATTAAATGCAAAATTAGTATCAAAGTCTAAACCTCTAATTATGAGCCATGTTAAATATGTGCTAAATATATGACTGTGTTACTCAGCTCTCCACCCAAATCATGATAAACATTGTACTGAAGGCAGGGACAGAAAGGATTAAAGTATACAAAATTGTGAGTGGAATGAGCCTCTGTTGGTGGGGAAACTAAAGATCTAGCAGAGACAGCTGATGAACTCTTCCTCTGCCCAAGAAAGGCATCTTTTTGGAAAAGAACATGCCTTTAATATATGGCTTAACTTTTCCTAGTATTACTATTTCATATTATCACTATTGCAAAAACTTGAACATCCAACTTAGTCAGATAAATTCCAATTTAATGGGAATTGCAAATCTTTAGTATCTGTCACTTTAATAAATTACACTTATTTATTTTTGAACTTTCCAAATCTGTCTCTGTGAAAGTACTTACTGGGGCTCTCAATGAGGCAAAATACTAACTTTGCTAAGCAATTTTAATGGAAGTCCTGGGGCTCTGAGAAAAGCAAACGTCAAGATTTTACCTTTAAATTGACACTAGGATATTTCCACATATTGATAACTCATGGATCAGTCAGTCTGATTAGGGAAAAAAAATAAAATTAAGAAACTGAGCAACCAGAGACTAAGGTCTGCATGAAGACTTTGAAAATAGCTTCTCAGGCATGATTGAGCTGTGAGCTATTTGCCTTTAGTCTACATCTGAGAGTCCTTTAACTGGAGTGAGATTTAACATAAATAAGATGTAAAATATAAACAGAAAGCTCTCAGTGAACAATATATTGACAAAGGCAATGTTTCTAAGTGCTACTTAGTTTCCTTAATTTCTGAATTTTACTTTGTGTTGAGCATATCCAGGAAATTGTGCATGAACCCACAGTGGATTCAGTGGGAGTCATGTCTCTATTTGATTCTTCCAATAGGAAGTTAGACACTTCCACATTCACCCTGGGAAATACGAAGTGCTATACATTTTTATTGCTTTCCTGAGTCATTAAGAACTGTCTTTTCCTGGATTCAGCTTGACTATACAAATTTAATGCCTACTTTGCACATTTTTGTACTGAAAGTTAATGGGTGAATATTTGCGAACTGAATTCTTGATTCATTTAAGCAGGCATAGTTAAAAACAAACAAAACAAAACAAAAATCTGTTTCTCATCTGCTTTTTTTTTTTCAGCACAACTCTATTAGAAGCCTTAGACAGCATATTTTCTTCTCTTTGAGACTATTCCATGCCTATCTTCTTTTCAATATAATCTGAATGCCTTCTGGTCATGCTTGTTACTACATTCATAGTTTGTATAAGCTTTTCATATTTTCATGCATGTGCTTATAAAAGAAGATTGAGGGTCTTAAATTATAAATTTCAATTTCCTGCTCATCAGTAAAATTCATAGCCTGTAATCAGTAAAAATTACAGTAATACTAGGAGCAGCACAATATATATAAAATGAACTGTGTGGTTTTGCTGCCACCCTTATATTAATTAATTAAAACATAATGGTAACATTTCTATATTACTCCTACACATATGCAATTTAAAAAAATAAAGCAAGGTTCAAAGAAACTGACATACAAGAAGATACTTTTCCATTAAATATAATTTATTAGTGGTAATACCTATTGACTATAAGTTAGGGGTTTTGGCTTGCAATTAAACAGAAAAGAAGGACAGAAATAATGCCACAAAACGTTATTTGAAGCCTTGCTGTGCACACAGCCCACAGGTATTACAGAGAAGGCAAAAAATCAGTAATGTGCTTTTATCTGTGCATTTTAATCATATTTTGCCTCTGAATTTGTCTTTGTGTCTTTCGAGTTCCACAGTAAGCCACATCATGTAACAGAGAAAGGAAAAAGAGAGGGATCTTGGTCTCTCAAAACACATTAAATCCAAATTTAACCAGTAATATCACAGAATCACAGAGTGTTAGGGACTGGAAGGGACTTTGAAAGATCAATCTAGTCCAACCCTTCTGCCAGAGCAGGATGCCCTATGCCAGATCGCACATGAAACACATCCAGGCAGGATTTGAATATCTCCAGAGAGAGATACTCTACAACTACCCTGGGCAGGCTGTGCCAGTGTCTAAAAGACACAGCATCATATCCAGAAGTACTCCAGAAAACACCCTGTTTAGCTTTCTGGAACTTCTTTGTTGTGGAGGCAGGGAATTAATGTGGCCGAGGCAGGAATTTTATACAAAAATAGAGTTATTTTATTTTCCCAAAACCCGCCCCCAAAACTATATACACAAAGATTGATTTAGTTTAATTAACAGATTCAGTTGCTTGAGAATATCTACAGGGATAGGTGCGAAAGGGCATAGCCAATCCCAGCCTGATTCCAGCATAGGCACTGCACAGGGCACTCCTCATGCGGGCAGGACCCCTTTTGCTCACCCCCTTCACGCCTGCAGGGCAGGCGAGGGGGCAGGGAGGGAGCCAGGCGGCTTTTCCTCTCCCATTTCAAGCCATGGAAGGAGAGCAATTTAGGGGTATACAGGACTCCAGGACATTCTTCCAAAATTGAGCTAGCTAATTCTTATTCAAAGAGCTGTAACCTCTGTTTACTCCAACACACATGCTGATGTTTGCTGGCAGTACGGTGCTTTTGGTTGCAAAGCAGCTTTTAAGAAGCATTGAAACACCTTATTTTAGACCATTAATCTTGTTCTGTACACACATGGCAATCCTGCTGGTGTGAACTTTCAGGATAAAAAAATAAAATAAAAGACAGAAGTAAGGTAAATTGCCTCCTATTGAAATCACAATCCTCAGATTGTTTTTAACAACTCATTTCAGCCTCAGTACAAAAATATCCTGTTAAACCACAGTGAGCTTTTTTCTCAGTCAGATTACAACAAATGGGCAATACAATATATTTCACAACATAAAGTCCAGTTACTTAGAAATTAAAGAATTTCTGATTAATATTCACTGCTGTGATACCTGATGAGCTAGTTTTTGAAGGCTGAAGCAGCTCTTACTAGAGCATTTTTTTCCCTCTAATGGCATGCTTTCTTATGTGGCATGAAACATATGTAGACTACGTCAGGGTTAATTTGCATTTAAATTCCTGGAAGACATGCTAATAAAATTTTATATTTTTTTTTCTTTGTTGGGAGTTGTTTCCGAACATAAAAAGGCATTTCTTTGCCCACAGAACAATAACTGTGCTTCTTTTCCTTGTACCATTCAATTAAAACAGTTTATTACCAAATCAATACTCATTTCACAAAATGCATCCCTCCAATTTCTCCTTTCTGCTCCTCACCAAACAAGTCTAACCTGCATATTTAGTCTGCTTATGCCTTTGCGGTAAAAAAGTGAGACTCTAAATTAAAATAAAGCTCAAGTACAATCTCTTAAGCACAAGTTCAGGCTGAAATAGAGCATATGACACTCTGCAGAGCTACAGAAGTCCAGAAGAAATTCATACTGCTTGAGAGCTTGTGGGTTAAAATCAGAGGGAGGACTAATAAATCTGACATCCTGGTTGGAGTCTGTTATAGACCACCCAACCAGGATGAGGAAACAGATGAGATATTTTACAAACAATTGGTGGCTGTCTCAAGATCATCAGATCTTGTTCTTGTGGGTGACTTTAACCTGCCAGATATCTGCTGGGAACTTAATTCAGCAGAGAGCTGGCAGTCCAGAAGATTTCTAGAGCGCATGGAGGACAGCTTCATGATGCAGCTGTTAAGTGAGCCTACTAGGGGTCAAGCTCAGCTTGACCTGCTGTTCTCCAACAGAGAAGGTCTGGTGGGAGATGTGACAGTGGGAGGCTGCCTGGAGTGTAGTGATCATGAGATAGTGGAGTTTTCAATATGCAGGGAGATAGGGAGGAACTATAACAGAACCCTCACTTTGGACTTCCAGAGGGCAAACTTCAATTTGTTCAAGAAACTTATTTGTGAGGTCCCCTGGGCAGCAGTCCTTGGGAACAAAGGGGGCCAGGATGGTTGGACCTACTTTAAACAGGAGCTCTTGAAGGCACAGGAGCTGGCAGTTCCCATGTGCTGAAAGATGAGCCGGCGGGGAAGGTGACCAGCCTGGATGAGCAAACAGCTCCTGAAGGAATTGGGGGGAAAAAAGAGGGTGTATCACCTTTGGAAGGAAGGGAAGGCTTCTCCTGATGTGTTTAAGGATGTAGCCAGACTATGCAGGAGAAAAATTAGAGAGGCGAAAGCCCAGCTAGAACTTAGGCTGCCACCTCTGTGAAGGATAATAAAAAGCACTTTTATAAATTTATCAATTCTAAAAAGAAGGGCAAGAAGAGCCTCCACTCCTTACTGGACCAGGAGGGGAACACTATAACTGACGATGAGGAAAAGGCTGAGGTCCTGAATGCCTTCTATGCCTCAATTTTCAACAGTAAGGAGGGAGGAGTTCAAAGCAAGTGGCCTCTTGAACTGGGGAATGGGGTCGGGGAGCAGTGTGTTGCCCTGGAAGTTCAGGACCTGCTGAGCCACCTGGACACCCACAAGTCCATGGAACCAGATGGGATCCATCCTAGGGTGCTGAGAGAGCTGGCAGCTGAGTTGGCCAAACCGATCTCCATCATTTTCCAGCAGTCCTGGCTCACCGGAGAGGTCCCAGGAGACTGGAGACTGGAAACTGGCCAGCGTGGTCCCCATCCACAAGAAGGGTCGGATGGAGGAACCTGGGAACTACAGACCTGTCAGCCTGACCTCAGTGCCAGGGAAACTGATGGAGCAGGTTATCTTGGGGGTGATAAGAGCGCACCTGAGGGATGGCAAAGGGCTCAGGGCCAGCCAACATGGATTTGGGAAGGGCAGATCCTGCCTTTCTAACCTGATCTCCTTCTATGATCAGGTGACCCGCTTGGTGGATGTGGGGAGGCCTGTGGATGTGGTCTATCTGGACTTCAGCAAGGCCTTTGACACTGTCCCTCACAGCAAACTGCTGGCTAAGCTGTCAGCCCGTGGCGTGGGTGGCAACACTCTGTGCTGGGTTAGGAACTGGCTGGAGGGCCGAGCCCAGAGAGTGGTTGTGAATGGTGCCACATCCAGCTGGCAGCCAGTCACTAGTGGTGTCCCTCAGGGATCAGTGCTGGGCCCCATCCTCTTTAACATCTTCATAGATGATCTGGATGAGGGTATCGAGTCAGTCATCAGCAAGTTTGCAGATGACACCAAGCTGGGGGCAGATGTGACTGGGTTGGAGGGCAGAAGGGCTCTGCAGCAGGACCTTGACCACCTGCACAGATGGGCAGAGTCCAATGGGATGGCATTCAATAGCTCCAAGTGCAGGGTGCTCCACTTTGGCCACAACAACCCCATGCAGAGGTACAAGCTGGGGTCAGAGTGGCTGGAGAGCAGCCAGACTAGAGGGATCTGGGGGTGCTGATTGATACCCGCCTGAACATGAGCCAGCAGTGTGCCCAGGTGGCCAAGAGAGCCAGTGGCATCCTGGCCTGCATCAGGAATGGTGTGGTCAGCAGGAGCAGGGAGGTCATTCTGCCCCTGTACTCTGCACTGGTTAGACCACACCTTGAGTACTGTGTTCAGTTCTGGGCCCCCCAGTTTAGGAGGTACATCGAGATGCTTGAGCGTGTCCAGAGAAGGGTGACGAGACTGGTGAGAGACCTCAAGCACAAGCCCTATGAGGATAGGCTCAGGGAGCTGGGATTGTTTATCTTGGAGAAGAGGAGGCTCAGGGGAGACCTTATTGCTGTCTACAACTCCCTGAGGGGTGGTTGTGGCCAGGAGGAGGTTGCTCTCTTCTCTCAGGTGGCCAGCACCAGACCGAGAGGACACAGCCTCAGGCTGCGCCAGGGGAAATTTAGGCTTGAGGTGAGGAGAAAGTTCTTCACTGAGAGAGTCATTGGATACTGGAATGGGCTGCCCGGGGAGGTGGTGGAGTCGCCATCCCTGGGGCTGTTCAAGGCAAGATTGGACGTGGCACTTGGTGCCATGGTCTAGCCTTGAGCTCTGTGGTAAAGGGTTGGACTTGATGATCTGTGAGGTCTCTTCCAACCTTGGTGATACTGTGATACTGTGATACTCATGTTTGTTAAAGGTTCTTCAGAATACAGAGGAAGAAAATACAATTTAAATTATATATATATATAATTCCTATCATTCATTGGATAAAGAAACTGTCAAAAGTGTTGAAAAAATGGCAGAGTAGAACAAGAATTAAAATGTAGATTGTGTAATGGCAGGTACTGTAGTGCAAGATAGGATTTTCCAAAGTTAATATTTTTTATTAATTTTGATATTCAGGAGTCTCACTACCAGCCACAATTTTTATGATATCTTCTTTACAACAGTCAAGAAAACATTACACAGATGAGAACAGAGAATATAGAACACTTAAGAAAGTAGATACCAAAATCTTGGAAATTCCATAAAAGGAATTGCTGTGTGCAGAAGAGGAGGCTCAGGGGTGACCTCATTGCTGTCTACAATTACCTGAAGGGAGGGTGTAGCCAGGTGGGGGTTGGGTTCTTCTCCCAGGCAGCTAGCAACAGAACAAGGGAACACAGTCTCAAGTTGTGCCAGAGAGGTATAGGGTTGATATTAGGAGGAAGTTCTTCAGAGAGAGAGTGATTTGCCATTGGAATGGGCTGCCCAGGGAGGTGGTGAAGTTGCCATCCCTGGAGGTGTTCAAGAAAAGCCTGGATGAGGCACTTAGTGCCATGGTTTAGTTGACTGGATAGGGCTGGGTGCTAGGTTGGACTGGATGATCTTGGAGGTCTCTTCCAACCTGGTCGATTGTGTGATTCTATGATTCGATGATAGCGTAACTGTCCTTATGAAAAGTGTCTGCATAGGCAAAATTTTGGTCCATGAAAGCTTCTACTCTTTGTTTGCTGCTTTTATGCCCTTCCATTTACAGAGTATATCTTCCAAAGTAGGTCCTGGTTAACATCATTGTAGGAGGGGTAGCCATACAGTCTGTTTTAGCCATAGCCATGAAAATCAAAGTAGGAAATGCTGTTTAAGTTTTGCAAACAGCTAAGTGGAGCCAGTCAGAAGTTTAGTTACATAAGAAACTAATGAAAGACAATGTAATAAATTGCATGTAATAAAAAAGAAAGTGTAAATCTGTCAAAAGTTACAGACAGCACCACAGAGAATGCTTGTAATTCTCAGATGATTTAAGTGGAATTAATGAAAAACAGATGAAGGCAAGCTATGCCCTTCCAGTTTGAAGGGTGGTATTAGGGTCCTTTTGAGAAGCAGAATCCTAACCAGTTGTATCAGCAATGATATTATAAGGCCAAGATTGCTAATCACATGAGGAATGACAAATTAGGGAATGAGTGTTGCAAAACTGGGATCAAAGGGGGAAAACTAATTGCTAGTGGATTACAGGTCTGAGATGAGACAAGTGTAATGAAAAAGAGGGATCAAGGTGGATGGAGAGTGGTCACACATGTAGTATATTCAGAAGACAGAAAAACTCTGAATCCTGAAACAAACAAAATTCACCTTTCTTTAACATTTACCCTTTTCCAGGACCTCTTGGCAGAAGAAAGGGCAGAAAGAACCTAGCACATTGAAGTAATACATATAAAAAGTATATATTATGAAAAGGACACTTCTATTAGGGACCAAACAAATAAATTCTCTGTTCCCAGAAGTGCTGATATATGAAAAAATGTGAAAGTATTTCTTCTCTATTACTTCAGATATTGTGCTAGTTTGAAGCAGGCTAGAATGTTTTGGTGAGAAGAACTAGATTACAAGCTGTGGAAAGAAAACAGGGGTGATGTCTGCTTTGCTCACAGTCTTGCTGAGATGTATAGGAACAAGAAATAAAAACATTTGATAACCACACACTCTCGCTATCACTCTTGCTGGAGCTGCTGGCTGAGCTACATCTTACTCTCTAACCTCATCCTCTATTTTGGGCTAACCCACTTTGCTTCTTAACCTCTGGACAAACCTCTATTCTCCTTTGGGACTGGGGTAAGGTTGAGAGGGGCAGGGGGAAGGTGAAGGGGTGGTTGAGAGCTCCTCCTGGGGACTCAGGTTTCTGGGAGGGGAGTTGTGCTTCTGTATTACCTTTTACCTTGTATATTTCTGTATATAACTGTATATACTGTAAATATCTGCTTGTATATTGTTCTAGCTGTAAATATAAGCTTCATTCATATTTCCAG
Organism: Pogoniulus pusillus; assembly: GCF_015220805.1. Classification (NCBI taxonomy): domain Eukaryota; kingdom Metazoa; phylum Chordata; class Aves; order Piciformes; family Lybiidae; genus Pogoniulus; species Pogoniulus pusillus. Next base: position 24,063,585 of record NC_087267.1, on the reverse strand, counting down.
AGCCGTCTGAGTCTAGTCTGGGGTATTTCTAAAGTGTGGGGGGTGGGGAACACCCAAACTATTACAGATATTTTAAGAGACAATTATAAAATATTTTTGTGTCATTAAAAACAGACAGATAGATAAAAGGTATTTGGGAACACTGAAGAAATATAATTTACCCAACCTAAGATATATATTTAGAATTTTGAAATAAACATTTAAAGCCAGCAATGCTTTAAATATTTTGAAGTATTCTCAGTTAACTTTTTCCAGTCAAATAGATGACATAAAATGTTATTCAGCTGTTTCCTGGAGTTTATGTTTTTATCACATATTAGTCTTGAAATTCCCTCCAGTAATTTACTGAAGTTTTAAAGTACAGAAATATGAAGACTAAGTGATAAATATGTTGTAGACAGGAACTACCAAGAAGTAGAGCAGGGTGTCATTTCTTCTTGCTCATTTGGCAAGAATAGCTGAATGTTCCTACACAGCAAACAAATGCTTACAGCATTTGGAGAAGAGCTATTGAAAGCCACCTTGGAATAATTCAGATAACTTGCACTAAATTTGCACTCCAAAAGTTGATCTGATTTTTAATCTACACCTATTTCCAAGAGTCCCTATTCTGACTTTCAAATTGGGTATTTATTTGCTGACAATGAGGCTAAAGATGAGTCAGCAGTGTGCCCAGGTGGCCAAGAGAGTCAATGGCGTCCTGGCCTGGATCAGGAACAGTGTGGCCAGTAGGACAAGGGAGGTTATTCTTCCCCTGTACTCAACACTGGCCAGGCCACACCTTGGGTACTGTGTACAGTCCTGGGCTCCTCAATTCAAGAGAGATGTTGAGGTGCTGGAACATGTCCAGAGAAGGGCAACAAGGCTGGTGAGAGGCCTGGAACACAAACCCTATGAGGAGAGGCTGAGGGACCTGGGGTTGTTTAGCCTGGAGAAGAGGAGGCTCAGGGGTGACCTCATTGCTGTCTACAACTACCTGAAGGGAGGGTGTAGCCAGGTGGGGGTTGGGCTCTTCTCCCAGGCAGCTAGCAACAGAACAAGGGAACACAGTCTCAAGTTGTGCCAGAGAGGTATAGGGTTGATATTAGGAGGAAGTTCTTCAGAGAGAGAGTGATTTGCCATTGGAATGGGCTGCCCAGGGAGGTGGTGGAGTTGCCATCCCTGGAGGTGTTCAAGAAAAGCCTGGATGAGGCACTTAGTGCCATGGTTTAGTTGACTGGATAGGGCTGGGTGCTAGGTTGGACTGGATGATCTCGGAGGTCTCTTCCAACCTGGTCGATTGTGTGATTCTGTGATTCTATAAAATGTTGATTTTCTGCTAATTAGTACATTTTTATCTGATAGTGGATTTTGATGTGTATTAATCACTAAGAGATTAAACAAGAGGATTCCGTCAAACTAAGTTCACAGGACTGGTCACATCTGTATATATGTGATGAGACCAATTTGTATACCATCTGTCACTGCAGAGTTTAGCTACTTGCAGTGGAGATATTTTGGCTAGTGCACTAAATGAGCAGGCTAATAGCTATTTGGTGTGCTAAATAGTTAGTACAGATAACTGGAAGGAATTAAGTACCATTGTATAAGAGGAGTCAGAGTAGTATTTTGTTAGCTGCAGATATTTGTGGCCCAGCCAGATGGAAAGGTATCAACTGAGAATTCCTCCATCATGTCAGGGAAAATTGATTTTTCTGTTTTACTTTTCACAGTATCACAGTATCATCAGGGTTGGAAGAGACCTCACAGATCATCAAGTCCAACCCTTTACCACAGAGCTCAAGGCTAGACCATGGCACCAAGTGCCACGTCCAATCTTGCCTTGAACAGCCCCAGGGATGGCGACTCCACCACCTCCCCGGGCAGCCCATTCCAGTATCCAATGACTCTCTCAGTGAAGAACTTTCTCCTCACCTCAAGCCTAAATTTCCCCTGGCGCAGCCTGAGGCTGTGTCCTCTCGGTCTGGTGCTGGCCACCTGAGAGAAGAGAGCAACCTCCTCCTGGCCACAACCACCCCTCAGGGAGTTGTAGACAGCAATAAGGTCTCCCCTGAGCCTCCTCTTCTCCAAGATAAACAATCCCAGCTCCCTGAGCCTATCCTCATAGGGCTTGTGCTTGAGGTCTCTCACCAGTCTCGTCACCCTTCTCTGGACACGCTCAAGCATCTCGATGTACCTCCTAAACTGGGGGGCCTAGAACTGGACACAGTACTCAAGGTGTGGTCTAACCAGTGCAGAGTACAGGGGCAGAATGACCTCCCTGCTCCTGCTGACCACACCATTCCTGATGCAGGCCAGGATGCCACTGGCTCTCTTGGCCACCTGGGCACACTGCTGGCTCATGTTCAGGCGGGTATCAATCAGCACCCCCAGATCCCTCTAGTCTGGCTGCTCTCCAGCCACTCTGACCCCAGCTTGTACCTCTGCATGGAGTTGTTGTGGCCAAAGTGCAGCACCTGGCAGTTCGAGCTATTGAACGCCATCCCATTGGACTCTGCCCATCTGTCCAGGCGGTCAAGGTCCCGTTGCAAAGCCCTTCTGCCCTCCTTTTGTATTAGCCTTTCTAGTGGAGTCCATAATTTTTTGATTAGTAGTTAAAAGTCTGTGCAGCAAAACATATTTCCCTACACAGAAAAACAGGGAGGAGATTATTTTAGAGGTGCAGCATACTGTGTCTGTAAGTAACAGCTTGAGAGAAAATTACAGTCATTAAGTTGCAATAGTAAATAGTTTTTATTTCTGTTTAATTCAAATTAATTCAGATTACAGAATACATGTAGATACTGTTGCCAAGAACACCACTACAGCTTTTGCCTATATTTTTCATAGGCTTTTTACTAGAATAAAGGGGATGGGTTTTAGTATCATCATTATGAATTAATTTATTTTCAAAAGATATTGAAAATATGTTTTAGCATAGAGAAGGCTTTATAATTTTGGATAAAAGTGTTTACTTCCCTGTCCTGTTATTTTAGCATCTGGTCCATAAATCAGGGACACGTCACAAACCTAAGCCAAATTCAATTGTTATCTAGTTGAATATATTTCAAGGAAGTATATTCTGCAGTTCAGAGTAACCTATGCAATTTTATTCAGTTCAGTGATGGACTAGAAATGCTATGATCTGAAATCATGTGCAGTTTATCTGAGTTAAGCTGGTGATTTCAAACACATCACCAAAAAAAAAAAAAAAAAAACCCACACATCTTCAGACCTGTCACTGTCTGTATTTGACTGTTTTCCTATACCACATATATGTATTTGAGGCCACATATTTTTTGAGATACTGATCCAAACTTCGATCAGGCTTTTAGGTCTCCTTCCAAAGCAGAGTACAGGTAATGCATTTCATAAATCTCCTTTCTATTCTATATAGATGTTGTGGCTAAATAGAGGTTTTTACAATAAATTTCTATTCCATTTTTACTGGAAACAGTAATTTAACAATAGTTTAACACTTATTATACATTCTGACCTCGTTTCCTATGGAACTGAATCTTATCCAGTTCCATGATGTGTGTATATGTGGATATGAATGTCTAACTGTCTCTCCTGTGAAGTTTAACCCAGTCTGGTCTAAGAAAAAAAAAAAGTTAAGATCCTACAATTTCTGTAAAAATCAAGGACATTCAGTGGAAACTACAGAATACACACCACAAGCACAAAACTCTGGTAGCGTTGCCTTCCTTCCTGAAAAGCTGAGTCCTATATGATGCCGAAGAGGTAGTCAGTGAGTTTGTGTGGTTTGTTTGCTCTTCCTGTGACCCTTCACAGACAGTCAGTTGCTTTCAGAGCAAACTGCAGAGTAGTTCTTTGTGTGCAAGAATAGGCAGGATGTAAGAATACATTCATGATTATAAAACTGCTGATTGAAAATGGCATTTTAAAATTATTTATTATCATTCTAGATCAACTTCTCATTGTTTCTCAAAGTTTACTCAACACTTTCCAAAATGTCTCTAAACTAAAAAAAATACTTGGTTACTCAAATGCTTCTCCCCCTCTACTCCACTCTGGTGAGACCCCACCTGGACTACTGCATCCAGTTCTGGAGCCCAAGTTACAAGAAGGATGTGGACGTGTTGGAGCATGTCCAGAGAAGGGTCACAAGGATGATCAGAGGGCCGGAGCACCTCTCCTGTGAGGACAGACTGAAAGAGTTGGGGCTGTTCAGTCTGGAGAAGAGGAGGCTGACTCAGGTGACCTTATTGTGGCCTTTCAGTATCTGAAGGCGGCTTACAAAAAAAGCTGGGGAGAGACTTTTTAGGCTATCAGGGAGTGACAGTACTAGGGAGAATGGAGCAAAGCTGGAGATAGGTAGGTTCAGACTGGAAATGAGGAAGAAGTTCTTCAGCATGAGAGTGGTGAGAGCCTGGAATGGGTTGCCCAGGGAGGTGGTTGAGGCCCTGTCCCTCGAGGTGTTTAAGGCCAGGCTGGATGAGGCTCTGGTCAGCCTGATCTAGGGTAGGGTGTCCCTGCCCATGGCAGGGGAGGTTGAAACTATATGATCCTTGTGGTCCCTTCCAACCCTGACTGATTCTATGATTCTAAAACACTATAACTCTCACTACCTCCTGCATTACCATCCTGCAAGATGTTAAAGATAATATATTTCCTTGACCAAATGTAAGACAGGTTATTCAACAAATCTGACATGATGAAGGCTGAAGAGTTGCTACTTAGATGCCAATATGCTATAGTTTTGTCCCTAAAACAGTGAATCATGAGAGACAATCAGCCTTCAAAAAAGCCCCATGACACTTTCTGTGAAATACAAAACTTTTTGCTCAGAAAAGATGCAATGATGCTGAAAACTGTTGGTGGTAGGTGTAATAGATAATAGCAGCGGTACTTTGCAATTAATTTTTTTGTCAATGTATCACTCTAGGTAACATCAAATTCTCTTATTATGAGAATAAAGGGGAGTAAAGGGGTAATAATTATGTCACAAAAGTGAGCAATATAGATTCTCAAGATACTCTGGTGTTAAAGGTGAAGACTGGAAATGCTTCTATGGATGTGTTCAGTCCTGAAGGCAAACTATTATCATATTCAGTTTGGATAACAGAATAACTTGCTTAAATACCATAATAGTATACTAGCACTAAGCTGCGATAGTTTGAGACAAATTGGAATATTTTAATGAGAGAAATTAGGTTATAGGCTGTGAAGAGTAAACAATGATGATGTCTACTTCACTCATAGGCTTGCTGAGATGCATAAAAGCAGGAACATAAATATAGTTAAGACAGTCAGTGTGTGTCTCTGGGGGCCTGCGATTTTATCCTAGGCTGCTTTCTGTTTAACTAATCCTTCTGCTTTCTAACTCCCCTTGCTGATCCTCCAAACTCACCTTGCATATAAGGCAAACTCTGGGATAAGGTAAAGGGGTGGAAAGAAGGTGGAAGGGTGGTTTGGAGGCCCTCTTGGGGACTCTGATTTCTGGGAGGAGTGTTGTGTTTCTGTATTACCTTTAATTCATATATTTCTGTATATAGCTGTAAATATTGCAAATATCTGCTTGTATATTGTGCTAAGATGCAAATATAGCTTCATTCCTTAACTTCCGTCTCAGCTAAATCTAATCTGGGTGATTTCACAAGAGTGGGGGTGTGTGGGTAATTCCCTAACTATCACACTAGTTCACAGCAAGTCCTTTTATCATGAGAAAGGAAGGGGGGCAAAGGGAAATGATTATGTCACAAAAATGAACAATACAGATTCTCAAGATATTTTGGTGTTAAAGGTGTAGACTGGAAATACTTCTATGAATTTGTTCAGTCCTGAGGTCAAACTACTATTATACTCAAGTAGAATAACTCACTTAAATCCTACACTATAACTCATAAATAAATTTCTTGTTGCATGCTGAAAACTGAAACTGTTAAGCTATTAAAGCAATCTTATTGTGAAAAGCAAAATGAATTATAAAGATAATAGTTTTGTGCTAATATGTTTAGGTATTTCTGCAAAACTACTTAGTGACACACAACATGAAAGAAAACCAATACAAAATATATTAAAACTATGCTAGCTCTTAGAATTCATGATAAAATGTAATTATGGACTCATACTTCATGAATGTATTCACAGTGAAATTGCTTGGGAATTGGCTTTGGGCCCTATGCTTTCTGGTAGTTTTAGCTGTAACACAGAAGAAACCAGTAGCTCCTTGGCAGCTAAGTTTTATCTGAAACAAGGATTAGAGGAATACTAAGTGAATAAGTAGTTCTAAGCAATCTAAGATTATTTAACAAAACAAAAAAAACCCAAAAATCAAACACAAAAGAAACCAAAGCAACCCCAACAACCAAACACAACAACAACAAAAAGTGTCTTATTTAAATAATGTGGGGGGAAGAAATAATGTAGCTATACACACCTGACTCCATGCAGCTGGATGTAGCTGAGAAAACACGGTCTGCAGCCCAAAGAAAGAAGGGAAAGCTTTTCAACTGTAGTGCTTTTAGAGACTGAAAGTCCCAAGATATTAGGATCCCTCCCTTGAAAGAAAAGCAAATATTCAGGATGAAGCACCTGAGTTGCATTAACCTTAACAAAGACAGCACATTCATACAAAAGGTGGCAAGAATGCACTGAAAATGTGAAGTTATGGCTCTGTTGTCCTGTGTCCTGAGATCAAATGAGAATAGCAAAGGATCATTCAGTATCCAAGATTCCTAATAATCTCGTGGCCTTGAATCTTCTGGTCTTGCCACACACCGTTTACAAACACAGTACTTCTCACTACCACCAAGCAAAATCCTCCTGTGACCTTTTCTTTCATCTAGAAAAAAGGCCAGTTTTGTCAAAATCTACATATTCTGTGAGAATATGTCAATTTCTTATGGCAGTAAAACACTGGAGGGAAAGAAAGAACTTTAGTAAGGTCAAAACAGAGCCTTTTGTGGTTCTCTTTTTCATATTTAACCAGAATGGAATCATTCTGATTTGGATATTCATGTTACAATTTGTACAGTATTTAAAGCTCCTTTTCAGAAGGTAATGCTACTCTTGTTTTTAAAAGCCTGAGGTGATTTTTAATATTTTTTTTTGTGGGAATTTTTCATTGTTGATTTTTTGGGTGGGTGGGTTTTTTGTTTGGTTGGAGTTTTTGTGGCTTTTTTAAATTGTTGTTGTTTTCAGAGACCGAATGGAATAAAAGCCACAACAAAACACTGAGAAGGTGAAATTACTCCTAGAGTGAATATCTGGCTTTGAGCATTTTATCGTTTGCTTTCCTACCCTGTTTGAGGGTTGTCACTCAAATGACTTTTAGGGAATATTTTTTTTTTTATTTCTAGCCAGTTCCTCTGCTGACTACACACATCCTGTAGGACTGACACTTTCTTGTAACACTTTAAAAGTTTATTGCTGTCTTGCCAATAATGTTATCTATAGAAATATTCCTACTTTTACATAGCTGATTTGTTTAGAGGCCATCACAGTGGTGGCCAAGCCCTTCTTCTCCCTCCTGTTTTTTTTTTTTTTTACGCACAGCTTGCATTTAAGAAAGAGATCAAATGCTTGATTTCCAGTGAAAGGAGTGAGAGAAGAGAAGCTAAATTGTTGCTAGGCAAACACTATCCAATTCCACCACAATTCCATACTAAATAAATATTTAGCCCTTGTGTTTAAGGATCTGAGAGAGATTAAATTCATCATACAGGGCTTTTTTGACTTGTTAAGGGACTTTTCAGTGAAGAATCACATAAGAGAAATTCAGATATAGCCATGTATGGTAAGTGTAGCACTGGGGGTTTAAAACAATTAATTTAATATAAGATATCTACATTTAGCCCATATCTGGTTCTAAACTATAGCAGTTACTCTATTGCTCCATGATTTTCCCAGCAGGATGTCATACTAGCACTGTATTACTTGAAACATGAAAACAATTTACTGTATTTTCCAAATAAATCTTGGAAGTGTTAGTGTCATATTATAAAGTCATCCTCCTATATTCATGTATTACAATGCAGCACACAGAGACGATTTTTTATAGCATGATACAGGGTTTTATTGATTAATCTATTATGCTTTCCACGCATGATTTCTTTTTACATTACAGCTAAACCTATGTTCTACTGGTTTCAGAGGAAGCTACTAAAAGGTTGTTCGTATGCATTACAACATTTATACAGAATGACACTATTTGTTATGTAATATTGTAGTGTCATAAGAAGTAAATGAGTATAAACAGTTGTATTACAGACTGAGTTTGGGGAGAACTGAGGAAAAGCAGCCCATTTTTAATTGCTATAAAATAGATAAGGGAAGTAAATATGGAAAGACTTTCAAACTCATACCTAGAAATTAGTCACTGAGTGAGTATCTGGAATTGTATAACTGAAGAAGTAAAATCAATCTTGATAACCGCAAAAGAATTAATGAAAATGGAGACATAAGGAGCTTTGTCAAATGTATCTCATGGCTAAGTGAAAATAACAACTGGTTCACAGGAAAGACTATAATCCTTGTCTCCTCCAGTAGCTGATATGCCTTTTTCTGTGTGTTTATAGAAGTTTTGTTTGCATAAATGTTTAACTTTCCAGATGTAAAACTTTTAATTGCACTGTCAATCCAGTCAACACTCAGATAAAACAATCAGAAGCTAAGCTTTTACGTCCATGCCTTTATTTTCAACAGAGCACAGTGAGAATCCAACACTACCATCTGATATTTTAAAGAAATAACAGACGTTTGAGGCCTGGGACTATGGCTACAAAGAAATTCAAAGAAATAGACTCTAAAATATCAGGGCATCCATAAGAAAGGTGTAAAATTACTCATGGTAAGCGAACTGCAAAAATTCTATCTCATTTTAAATATGTCAAGTATGTTGAAAGGTTTAAATTTAATCATGACATTTTTCTCTTGCACTGTAGGACTTTAATATGAGGTAGGAATGCATATTTTTATTAATATGAACAAACAATCACAAAAATTCTGAGTCAAAAGGTGTTTAAAAACTCTTGACAAGTCCATAAATCCAGTGATACTTAGCAAGATTGATTGTATTCCATAAAACATCTGATTTCATATATTCATTCAATTATTAACTTAATAATCTGCTCTGGGACAGTTTGATGTAAGATAAAACTGTTACAGATTAACTGATGGAAGAAATATGTCTACAAGGTTGCACTTGTAGCGATGCCTTCACAATCAGCCAGTAAATGCTTAATTTACTGACTAGCAGTATAATCTTTTAAAAGTGTGATATGGACAAAAAAAAAGTTTTTCAATAGCTGTGCAATGGAACTTTTTATAAATTGGAAGTCAAGGTACATTTTTTGATCATGTTTTGATCATTCACTTACGAGTGAACTAACCAAACAGTACCATCTTAATTTCTCATTACTCTTGTAACAGAACAATGAGACACTATTAGTCAGTCTCACCTGTGCAGATTTGGCTGAGTAATTTAAGCATTTTAAATTAAGATGTATTTAACATAGCTTAATGCACCCAAACTTGGAGTTAAATTTTAGTAAATTAATGACTCATTAACACTTGGATTATATGAGTGTTAATATCTTTCAATGCCTCAATTCTTTGCTTCATTTAACATGCATACACCATCCCCTATCTAATTAATGTCAATAGTCAATGGGTGTTAAGGCTTAAAGACCCATGAAACTTTGGGTCATGTTGTCACATACTATAAATCTATAGACATACAGAGCAATGACAGCAGTAACTTTTTTCTCTTGTAGAAGCCTTGCCCTTTTGTTTGTTTGTTTGTTTGTTTGTTTTAATCTGAACTCAACCCCCTAGATTTGGAAGTCTGACAGATTCACATTATCTCAACAACATATGTATGCATCCACTGGTTCACAGGGTTTTGCATTCACTGGGGATATGTTCAATGGCAACAGATTTTCAGCCAGCAGTAACAGTATGCGGACAGATGAAGGTCTGATATTTTCAAAGCACTGAGGATGTGTTCCTCCTTAACAGCTTAAGTCTTAGGTGATGGGCAGCAGAATATCTTATGCATCACCAATCACTGCAAGAAATGTCTCCTATGCAAATCCATAAGAAGTGGAAGAGTTTTCTTAACTTTACACAGGCAGAAATACAGCCAAAATAATCTTATGCCTCTATACTTAGTGTAACTTGAAAAATAGTCAGTTATGTTTTGTTAATTTCAGCTGACTACTTTACTAATCAGATGTAGTACCTAAAGTAATTCCTGAAAGCAATTGCTATGAGTAAGACTTTTAATTACCCTTAGGAAACACTAGGCCATTGACTTGCTAAATTCTATGCATTCAAACATTTTTCTTGCCTTCCTCCCAAGTAAAATGTATTAGTAGTTTCTGAATTTGACTACAGAAATTAATATGCTCTAGAAGAGTGGTTTAGGTTTTTTTTTATGCTGAGAATTAGAAGCTTTAAAAATGACAAGAAATTATCAGCCATGATTGCTTTTTAATATATTGAACCAGCTCCCAAGCTGGTAAAACTAACATGATTCTTGTGGCCTTCAGCCATCTTATGCCATCTGCAGGTATAATCACTTAGACAGCTCTCTAAAACAGAAGTGTGCTAATCATTAAGAATAGATTCATTATTTTCTACGTATTCTGTATCTCCATTCTGTAAGTCTGTTGGTGGAGATCGATTTATGGTTTTTTTATCAATATGTGTGACTGCAGAGGAATTTAGAACCCAGGCAGTGACATTCATATCTCATTTTCTGAACTGCTGGGCATTCTTACTGAAGGATTTCTTAACAAATAAAGTCTCAGTTCTTAAAGACAGAGCAATCTTTACGTACTCTCTCTTCTGCTATTGTAGGACCAATCCCAGTCACTGACAATTCCCATATCACTTTTGAGGAGAGTAATAAAAAAAGTTTTTTGTTTTAAAATGTATAACAGCTTCCAGTGTCATTCCTTTCTAGTTCTATAAATACAACTTCTAGAGAATTAGAAAAGAATCATAGAATCAGTCAGGGTTGGAAGAGACCACAAGGATCATCTAGTTCCAACCCCCCCTGCCATGGGCAGGGACACCCTACCCTAGATCAGGCTGACCAGAGCCTCATCCAGCCTGGCCTTAAACACCTCGAGGGACAGGGCCTCAACCACCTCCCTGGGTAACCCATTCCAGGCTCTCACCACTCTCATGCTGAAGAACTTCTTCCTCATTTCCAGTCTGAACCTACCTATCTCCAGCTTTGCTCCATTCTCCCTAGTACTGTCACTCCCTGATAGCCTAAAAAGTCTCTCCCCAGCTTTTTTTGTAAGCCGCCTTCAGATACTGAAAGGCCACAATAAGGTCACCTGAGTCAGCCTCCTCTTCTCCAGACTGAACAGCCCCAACTCTTTCAGTCTGTCCTCACAGGAGAGGTGCTCCGGCCCTCTGATCATCCTTGTGACCCTTCTCTGGACATGCTCCAACACGTCCACATCCTTCTTGTAATTTGGGCTCCAGAACTGGATGCAGTAGTCCAGGTGGGGTCTCACCAGAGCAGAGTAGAGGGGGAGAATCACCTTTCTTGACCTGCTGGCCACACTTCTCCTGATGCAGCCCAGGATCTGGTTGGGTTGCAAGTGCACACTGCTGGCTCATGTTGAGCTTCTTGTCCACCATGTCCTGGAGTCCTGTATACCCCTAAATTCCTCTCCCTCTGTGGCTTGAATGGGAGAGTAAAAGCCGCCTGTTCCCCCTCTCCCACCCCGCGCCTTGCCCTGCAGGTGTGGAGGAGGTGCGCAAGGGGTCCTTCCAGAACGAGGGGTGCCCATGCAGTGCCCGCACTGGATTCGGGCTGGGAATGGCTGTGCCCTTTGCACCTAAGGAAGTGGTAACTCTGCTCTTTGTCTAGAGAGGGTATAAATACTATGGGACTTCCCGCGTTTGGGGTTCCCACCCTGGATTCGTTCCCGCCTTGGAGTTCATTCCTGTCTGAGTGTTCTCCCCCCCACTCGCCCGGCGCTCTGTTCCAAAAGGATTGCTTCACTCATTAATACCTTTGTGCAGACCTGAATACCTCTTAACGACTCTTCTACGGCTTCAGAAGAGAGAGTGAGAGGACAGGCTGCAGGACGAAGTCAGCCTGACCACCCTGAGTTATTTTGGTTCAGCTTTATTATTAAGTGGGGAACACTATTAATTAATTGCTAAAGCCTTTTCCAACTTCTGACTTCCAAAATAGTCAGATTATCTATGGCATCCTGTAGATATTCTCAAACGAGCTGAATCTGGTAATTAAAACTAAATTAATTTCTGTATATAATTTGGGGGCGGGCTTCTGGGGAAATAACTCTATTTTTGCATAAAATTCCTGACTCAGCCACATTAATTCGCTGCCTCCACAACACACCAGCACCCCCAACTCCCTCTCCTCAGGGCTGGTCTCCAGTCAGTCACTGCCCAGCCTGTATTTGTGCTTGGGATTGCCCTGACCCAGATGCAGGACCCTACACTTCGTCTTGTTGAACCTCATATGGTTGGCTTGTGCCCACCTCTCCAGCCTGTTCAGGTGTCTCTGGATGGCATCTCTTCCCTCCAGCGTGTCTGCTGCACCACGCAGCTTGGTGTCATAATCACAGCAATAATGATTGCACAGTGGAAGACAGTTTTGTTTGGGAAACAGTATTTTTTTAAATAACATTTTTTAATAATGTCTTTGTTCTTTTAAACAATGTGCATTCGAGCACAGCAATGAGCTGTGCTGTTTCAAGAAGATTGTACTGGGAAAACCTCCACTTGAAAAGAAAGGGAAGGAATAAATGGAACAGAATTGTTCACCTGGTGGAGAAATGAGTCACTGTCCTTGGATGACTTGGAGACTGAATCAGGTCTTCTGCTATTTGTAAGAGTTCCCTAGAAAACAACCATTGAATTCTAAGAGGCATCAGCTTTTAAGTCCTGTAGGTTATGAGAAGAGACAATCCCTTCGGCACCTGGGCTTGTAAGCAATATTATTTTTTCTTGCAAGCATGACAAAGAACAGTCCCATCTTTCTATCTAGAAAATTGCAATCCATAAATTTATTTTACCAGAGAATGCAAGAAAATTAGGTTGACTTGAAGAAGTAAAGGTTGCACACACCAACATTCAATGCTTTGTCTTTGGTAGGCATTAGCCACTGAAAATAAAATTATGTTCATACTGACATTTAATTTTGATCTGCGTATCACAAATTAATACCTACTTTATTGAAGAATGTAAATCATTTGAAGCAAAAGAGGATTTTGTTTGTTTGGTTGGTTTTGTTGTATTGCATTGCAAATTACCACGCTCTACCCTGGTGCCTTTTAGAATCATAAAAGAAACTCTTCTAAAATATAACTGATGATTCATTAAGTCATCTAATCAGGGTAAGCTACATAAGGTAGACAAATCTTTCTTTACTTTTATTTTATCTTTTTTTTTTTTCTTGAGAAAGTGAAAATCTGTCCCCTGTCACTTGCAAATTGCAATGAAATAAACACTTCTGAGCAGTATTCAGACTTCAGCAATACGTAAATACAAGTAATCTGTTAAGGTGCCAAAAGTTATCCTGAAAGCTGTAAAAAATCCTTATGTTAGTGCTTAGAAGTGCTTTGATTTTCAAGGAATTAGTAGTTTAGAAGATCAGAGCACTTCTCTGGGAACAACCATATTGATTTATCCAGGCAACCTGCTGTACTGCCTGATTCATCTTATGGTGAAACAATTTTTCCTTATGCCCAGTTGTATAGGGTTAACACTCCTGGGGGAGTGACCCTGAACCTGACCCTAGGGGTCTTGGCCCCTCCTCAGGGGTGGGCCACACTCCAGGTGATGGTTAGCCCACTCCCCCCACTTCCTGTGGTATAAAAGAGACAGGAGTTTCCTGTCTCTTCCCTCTTTCTCCCTTCCTGCGTTCATGATCACACACACACTGATACTGCATACCAGCACAACACGTGGCAGCCACGAGGCAGAGACACCATCACACTACTCGGGTTGTATCCATCCCTGTTTGTATTTTGCTGTTTTCCCTTCCTTATCCTTTGTAAACTCCCCTACCTCCAATCCCTTTTTCTAAGTTATTGTTAAACTTTTCCTTTTTTAACTTCCAAATCGAGTGAGATTGATTTATTTGGGTGTCCCTACCTTTATCTCTCTCCCTGTCTTTTGGGGAAAGGAGGGGGGAAGAGGGGAGGGCACTCTATAAATTCTATAAATTGTCATTGGGTCTACCAAATTTATAAGAGTCTCTGGGAACCTGCATTTGAACCCAAGACAATTTATTTGGCGTCTCAACGTGGGGCTAGGTAGAAAGAATTCTTTCAGAGAAGATTTGGAAGTTAAAAAATGGATATTCTGAGAGTCTTAATCATTTACGCTTTTGCATGGCTGTTGTGGGGCTGGCTGTTAAAGTTTATAAGTTACCATGTCTTCTGGATTGTCTTTGATATGCTCTGGGAATATTCTAAGCATTTGCCTGCCCGAGTCTATGCCTATTTCCTGAATTCTGTTAGTAATATCACTGTGTTTAGAAATGTTTCTGGAACATGGAATCAATCTGAGTATATGCATTGGAGCACAGAAGCTCCAGATATTTTGGGCGAGAAATGGTACTGGATAGCTGTTATTTCACTGTGTGTAAATGTGGGTTTGGGAATTAACAAGGTAGCTGAGAACTTAGACACGTGGAAATATCGGGTGGGCGCCGCCATTAGGGTGCTTAGGGGGAGGGGTGGCCCTCACTGCCCGAGCTGCAGCTGCGGGGGTTGGGCGACAGGTCAGGCCGTTCCGGCCACCCCGAGCGCAGGCACCGCCCCTAGCGCGGCTCCGCCCCGAACTCCGCCTCCGGTCCCGCCCAGGGCAGCCCCCCGGACCCTGCCCCCTCAACCCAGCCCCCTTCACCTGGCGCCAATTACCACGCGGCCAGCAAGATCAAACCCAAGTCCTCCCGCAGATACCGATCCAGGGCAAGGGACCTCTTCGGGAACCAGCACCCCCCAGCAACAGCAACCAGCTGGAAATGGACCTGATAATGGAGTGATCCTTATCAGCTCCACGCCCAGAAAGGAAATCAGGCACATAAGGCAGGAGTATGCAAGGGCAAACGGACAGTCCCTTTTAGCCTGGCTTTTGAAATGCTGGGATGCAGGAGCAGAAACCGTGGACCTAGATCAGAGGGAGGCAAAGCAGCTGGGATCCTTGTCGAGGGATGGAGGTGTGGATAAGGAGCTGGGAAGGCTCGATGGTACCCACTCACTTTGGGCCAGGCTTCTGATAGCTGTGAGGTACAGGTACCCGACTAAGGATGACATGATTTTCCATCCCCTTAGATGGACAGATATGGAACAGGGGATCTCATACCTGAGGCAAATGGCGGTTCAGGAGATAATTTATGGAGCCGACCAGATGCCCTCGGACCCTGATGATGTCCGCATGAAGCCAGCCCTCTTAAAGAAACTGACTCAGTGTGCCCCTTCCACATATGCCCCCACATTGGGAGCACTGCTGCTGGGCAGACACCCCAACAACCTTCCCACAATCAGGGAGTTTGTGAATGACCTAAGACAGTTTGAAGACAGTTTGTCGAGGAAAACCTTAATTGCCACTGTAGAGACCCTCACCCAAGAAATGAACGAGCTAAAAGCCTCTTTCTCTGAAATGCAGAAGGCAGAGGATGACTGCTCTTCACCTTCAGAATGGGTGCAAGTCTCAGCTGTAAGGAACACACGCTGCCGTGCTCCTCCTCCCCGCAGGAGACCAGCCCAGAGCAGACAGGGTACACACAGGGGGTCACTCTGGAGAACACTGTGTGACCATGGGGAAAACATGGATAGATGGCATGGCCAGCCCACCTCAGCTCTATCGGCCAGGGTAAGGGAACTGCAGGGGATAAACACGGGGAATAACTCCTCCAGAAGAGGGGTTGCCCCAGTGTCCCGCAGGCAGCCCTCTCGCTCAAGGGGTGGTGAAGCCAGTAACTCAGGTCCATGTGCCTCATGCAGTCACACTGCTCAGAATTAGAGGTGCCCTGTCTCCAGCCAGGCGGAGGCCAGGGATAACAGAGTATATTGGGACGTGTTTGTGAAATGGCCTGGCACTTCTGAAGCCGAGAAGTACAGAGCGTTGGTAGACACCGATGCCCAATGCACTCTGATCCCCTCCAGCCACAGGGGGACAGAAACTGTTACAATTGCAGGAGTCACAGGGGGGTCTCAGGAGTTGACTGTGCTGCAGGCTGAGATAAGCCTCACCGGGAATGTGTGGGAGAAGCTCTCCATAGTAACTGGCCCTGATGCACCTTGCATCCTGGGGATCGACTTTCTCCGGGAAGGGTACTTTAAAGATCCGAAGGGGAACAAGTGGGCTTTTGGCATAGCAGCTGTAGAGACTGCAGACAAAGAGCAGCTGTCTATCATGCCTGGCTTGTCAGATGACCCTTCCGTGGTTGGTACCCACAAGGTGGAAGATGTCAAGTTACCTATTGCTTCTCGTGTAGTTCATCGCAGGCAATACCGCACCAACAGAGACTCCCTGCTACCCATACAGCAGCTGATTCGCCGCCTGGAGCAGCAGCTTGTCATCAGCAAGAGCCACTCGCCCTTCAACAGCCCGATATGGCCAGTGCGAAAGGAGACGGGGGAGTGGAGACTCACGGTGGATTTCCGAGGCCTGAACGAAGTGACTCCTCCAATCAGCGCAGCCGTGCCTGATATGTTGGAGCTGCAGTATGAACTGGAAATGAAGGAGGCCAAATGGTATGCCACAATTGACATTGCTAATGCTTTCTTCTCCATCCCCATTGCAGAAGAATGTAGGCCACAGTTTGCCTTCACCTGGAGAGGAGTCCAGTACCACTGGAACAGACTGCCTCAAGGGTGGAAGCACAGCCCTACAATCTGCCACAGCATCATCCAGACTGCACTGGAGAAGGGTGGAGCTCCGGAACATCTGCAGTACATCGATGACATCATTGTATGGGGTGAGACAGCAGAGGAGGTCTTCCAGAAGGGTGAGAAGATCATTAATATCCTGTTGGATGCTGGTTTTGCCATTAAGAGAAGCAAAGTGAAAGGGCCTGCCAGAGAGATCCAGTTCCTGGGAGTTCGATGGCAGGATGGCCGACGCCACATCCCTATGGATGTGGTGAATAAAGTGGCCACTATGGTGGAACCCACTAACCGGAAGGAGACACAATCCTTCCTGGGGTTTGTGGGCTTTTGGAAGATGCACATTCCCGGGTACAGTCAAATTGTGAAACCCCTCTTTGACATAACAAGAAAGAGAAATAACTTTGGGTGGGGACCTGAGCAGCAGGTGGCATTTGACCAGATCAAACGAGAGGTGGTCCATGCCATGGCCTTGGGACCAGTTCGAACTGGCCCAGAGATTAAGAACATTCTCTATACAGCAGCCGGTGAGAATGGTCCTAGCTGGAGCCTATGGCAGAAAGCTCCTGATGAGACAAGAGGCCGCCCACTCGGGTTCTGGAGCAAGGCATACAAAGGCTCAGAGACCAAGTATACCCCCACAGAGAAAGAAATCCTAGCTGCCTATGAGGGAGTCAGAGCTGCCTCTGAGGTGATTGGGACGGAGTCACCACTCCTTTTAGCTCCAAGGCTTCCAGTCCTGACTTGGATGATTAAAGGGAAGGGTTCGACTCCGCACCATGCCACAGATGCCACTTGGAGTAAGTGGATGGCTCTGATAACTCAGAGGGCTAGGATGGGGACTTTCGAGCGTCCAGGCATTGTAGAGGTCATCACCAACTGGCCAGAGGGCACTGACTTTGGAAAACCAGCAGAAGAGAAGGCAGTGACCCGTGCCGAGGAACCCCCCCCATACAGTGACCTCCCTGAGGAGGAAAAGGCATATGCTCTCTTCACAGATGGATCCTGCCGCCTGGTAGGCAGCAAGCGGAGATGGAAGGCTGCCATCTGGAACCCCACACGCAGGGTTGCAGAGGCAAGAGATGGAGAAGGCGAATCCAGCCAGTATGCTGAGGTGAAAGCCATCCAGCTGGCCCTGGACATTGCAGAACGAGAGCAGTGGCCAATGCTATACATCTACACCGACTCATGGATGGTAGCAAATGCCTTATGGGGGTGGCTGAAGGAGTGGAAGAGAAATGATTGGCAGAGAAAAGGGAAGCCTATTTGGGCTGCTGATCTCTGGCAAGACATTTCTGCACGCCTGGACAAACTGCCAGTTAAAATCCGACACATCAGTGCTCACATCCCAAAGAGCAGAGCCACTGAAGAGCAGCAGCATAACCACCAAGCTGACCAGGCTGCCCACATCTGCCAGATTGACCTGGACTGGAAACACAAAGGTGAACTGTTCTTAGCTCGGTGGGCACATGACTCTTCTGGTCACCAAGGAAGAGATGCCACATACCAATGGGCCCGAGACAGATCCGTGGACATATCCATGGAGGCCATAACTCAGGTTATCCATGAATGTGACATCTGTGCCACCATAAAGCAAGCTAAGCGCATGAAGCCTTTGTGGTACGGGGGACGGTGGTCAAAGTACAGGTATGGGGAGGCCTGGCAGATTGATTACATCACTCTGCCTCGGTCTCGTAGTGGCAAGCAGTATGTGTTAACCATGGTGGAGGGAAGCACGGGGTGGCTGGAAACCTACCCAGTACCTCATGCTACTGCCCGTAACACCATTCTGGGCCTGCAGAGCCACATCCTGTGGAGACACGGTACCCCAGAGAGAATTGAGTCAGACAATGAGACCCATTTCAAGAACCATCTTGTAAGTAACTGGGCAAAAGAGCATGGGATAGAATGGGTTTACCACATCCCATACTACCCACAAGCTGCAGGAAAGATTGAGCGACACAATGGTCTGCTGAAAACCACCCTGAAGGCTATGGGAGGTGGAACTCTCAGAAACTGGGAGAAGCACCTTGCAGAAGCCACTTGGCTGGTGAACAGCAGGGGATCAGTTAACAGAGCTGGTCCTGCTCAGTCTGCCCTACTGCCCACAGTTGAGGGAGATGGAGTTCCTGTGGTCTGTGAAAGGAATCTACTGGGAAAGACTGTGTGGGTTGCTCCTGCCTCTGGTGGGGGAAAACCCATCAAAGGGGTGGTATCTGCAGAGGGTCCTGGTCATACCTACTGGGTGATGATGGAAACTGGTGTTATCGAGTGTGTCCCTCAGAGAAATCTCTCTTTAGCTGAAAAGGTTTTGAAATCTCAGAGTTGATTCCATGTGTTCCAGATACTTTCAGGTTATCTTGTATTATAGTTGTATAATAGTTGTATCATAGTTGTGCAATACTTGTATCATAGTTGTGCAATACTTGTATCATAGTTCATAAGGGGTTACAAGTTGTTTTTGTAGTTATACCCTCACCACTACACGGCGTCCAACAGAACCTACATGACAGCAGCAGCTATCCAGAGTCATACAACATCGCATCACACCACGGCGTCCAGCCAGAACCCTGCATCTGATTCGTCACTGATGCCCTGCAGTGAGAGACTGTTCCTGATTTCCCTCCAGAGGATGTCTACAGCCATCTCATCCACACCTGTTCCCCTGATGCCAGACACCAAGAGAGACTGTTCCTGATGTTTTTTCTTCACAGAGGGAAAAGACTTTCCTGAGTTCCAACAAGAACTGTTCCTGCTTTCACTGACTTTTCTTCCGTTCCTGTCCTGCTCACATCTCAGCAACCTGCACCGGACCAGAGGAGCACATCGCCTTGAGATACAGCCGGGGACCAAGAAGGACTTTAAGAACTCTTAACCCATGGACACCTTTTTCCCATCTTTGGAGAAGAAGACTGTTCTTAGGAAGGTGGAAGTGGTCTAACCAAGGGGTGGAATGTATAGGGTTAACACTCCTGGGGGAGTGACCCTGAACCTGACCCTAGGGGTCTTGGCCCCTCCTCAGGGGTGGGCCACACTCCAGGTGATGGTTAGCCCACTCCCCCCACTTCCTGTGGTATAAAAGAGACAGGAGTTTCCTGTCTCTTCCCTCTTTCTCCCTTCCTGCGTTCATGATCACACACACACTGATACTGCATACCAGCACAACACGTGGCAGCCACGAGGCAGAGACACCATCACACTACTCGGGTTGTATCCATCCCTGTTTGTATTTTGCTGTTTTCCCTTCCTTATCCTTTGTAAACTCCCCTACCTCCAATCCCTTTTTCCAAGTTATTGTTAAACTTTTCCTTTTTTAACTTCCAAATCGAGTGAGATTGATTTATTTGGGTGTCCCTACCTTTATCTCTCTCCCTGTCTTTTGGGGAAAGGAGGGGGGAAGAGGGGAGGGCACTCTATAAATTCTATAAATTGTCATTGGGTCTACCAAATTTATAAGAGTCTCTGGGAACCTGCATTTGAACCCAAGACACCAGTCTGGACCTTTCATTTCAGTTTAAAACTGTTGTCTCTCAAGCTCTTACCATGTGCTGTGGAGAACCCTGGCTCCACCTCCCACTCAAAGGTATTGTCAGGCTACTGTTAGGTTCACAGATTAACAGATTGGATTGGGTTGGAAGGGACCCTTGAAGGTCATCTTGTCCAACCCCACTGCAGTGAGCAAGGACACTTCCAACTAGATCAGGCTGCCATGAGCTACATCAAGCCTGATCTTGGTTATCTGCAGAGAGAGGGCCTCCACTACCTCCCTGGGCAGCCTGTTCCAGTATTTCACTGCCCTCATTGTAAATAATTTCCCATTTATATCCAATCTAAATCTATCCCGCTCTAGTTTAAAACTATTGTCCCTCATCCTATCACTACATACCCTTCTAAGTAGTCCTTCCCAGTCTTCCTGTAATGAGCTCATCTGTAATTTACAGACTCACAGAATCACAGAATAGTAGAGGTTGGAAGGGACCTCTGAAGATCATTAAGTTCAACACCCCCTGCTAGATCAGGGTCACCTAAAGCAGATCACATATGAAAACATCCAGGTAGGCCTTGAAAGTCTCCAGAGATACTACCACCTCTCTAAGCAGCACAATTTTCTGTCATGTCATCCACTGCTCTTGGTTTTGTATCGTCAGGAAATTTTCTGAGGGCACACTCTATCCATTCATCCAGATCACTGATTAGGGCTGGATCCAGTACTGACCCCTAGGGAACACCACTATCCACAAGCCTCCAACCCAAATTCCTTGGGTATCTCTATGAGGTCATTGTAAGGTGTGCACCAGTTCCTCATAGTGCCTATTTGGGGCACATTTATCTCATCAATACAGGCAGAGACTAATGGGCCTTTAGACACAGAATAGCCAATCATAATGGTAATTATCCAAGCTTGATAGGTGAATTAGGTGAAGCCATAGGCTTGCTTTACCCAAATTTGGGAAGAACATAGGCCTTGCATGAGGTAGTCACAAGCCAAGTGTATGTACCTTGTTTACTACAGGATGTAAACAGAAGCAAAACAAGTATGGACAAGCCAGAGACCTAATGGCTCCAGGTTCTTTGTCCTCTTTCCTGTGGTTGCTTCTCCCCATAGCAGAAGGAAGGAGAGTAGAAAAAACATCTGTGCAAGCCAGGACATGTATAAACTGATTTTGGCCTGTTTATGCCTTCCACAACATTCATGTGTGTCTCCGCAGATTTATGACTGATGCACAAATCAAGAAATTCTTGAAGGCTTTTTCCAACATGGCTGTGGAGAACCAGTTCTTTTCTTTTTCTGGCAATAAGTTGAACTAATTAAGACATTAGCATTTCCTGAATAACAAGACAGAATTAAATGTTAACATTTGTGTATGTTCTAAAGAAAAATTGTATAAAACAAAGATTTGTCTCCTTTTCTTTTCCTTAAAACAAACAGACAAATCTCTGAACCCTGCACAAAATTCACATCATTCCAAAACATAAGCACTAAGAGGAAAAATAAAACCCAAAAAGCACTGGGATAATTGCTTGAATCTAATAAGGTTCAAACCAGCTGAATCACACAAACTGTCAAACAATACTAAAGTATCAAGTGACAAAGCACTTAAGCTACAGGCATCCCTAGTTGTATAATAAAGTATCAAAGTACACTGGATATATTTATTAAAGAGAAATGAGGGTTCTTTTAATTAGACTTTTAAATTTATACTTCAGTGTGATTTTACACTCAAATTAAATCCATCTTTACTAGTCTTTGTCCAGAGTTCATCTGCTGTATTCTCACAAGCTTTACACATCAATCTGATGGGAGAAAAGTATTATACTCCACTCAAGAATTAAGTTGAATTTGCTGATATTCATACCATGATTCTTCATGCCAGCTTCAAGATAAAAGTGCTGGCTTGAACAAAGTAGTATTGGCTTGAAGTTCAGATTGTAACATGAAAGGCTTCCAGTTCTAGTTGCTAGTTTTGGGTTCCGGTTTTGGAGTGTTGGTTCTTTCCCATTGGAATGGCATTAACACAGGTGAGAGTTGGTTAGTTTCTGCTTTTCTGATTTATTATATTGCTTTTCTGCTTTATGGTGATGGTTTGGGTGTTCCCTGCCCCCCACACTTTAGAAATACCCCAGACTAGACTCAGACAGCTCTGGGAATATGAATGAAGCTATTTATATACAGCTAGCACAATATACAAGCAAATATCTACAGTATATACAATTATATACAGAAATATACAAGGTAAAATGTAATACAGAAGCACAGCTCCCGTCCCAGAAACCGAGTCCCCAGGAGGGGCTCTCAACCACCCCTCACCTTCCCCCTGCCCCTCTCAAACTTACCCCAGTCCTAAAGACGAATAGAGGTTCATCCAAGAGGTTAAGAAGCAAAGGTGAGTGGAAGGTGAGGTTAGGGAGGTGTTGCTCAGCCAGCAGCCCAGCCAGAAAGTGAGACAAAATGGCAAGAGTGTTATCTAATGTTTACTTTCTTCTTGTTCAGCAAGACTCTGAGGGGAGCAGACATCACCATTGTTTTCCTTTCACAGCCTATGATCTAGTTCTTCTCACCAAAACATTCTACCCTGCTTCAAACTAGCACAGCTGCACTTTTCCCCCTGCAAATAGTTGTCCTGGAGTCCTGTAAACCCCTAAATTCCTCTCCCTCTGTGCTTGAATGGGAGAGGAAAAGGCACGAAAAGACCTGTTTCCCCACCACCACCCTGCAGGTGTGAAGGGGGTGAGCAAGGGGCCCTTCCGGCATGAGGGGTGCTCCGTGCAGTGCCCGCGTTGGAATCGGGCTGAGGATTGGCTGTGATCTTCATGCCTAGGAAGTGGCAACTCTGCTCTTTGTCTAGGAAGGGTATAAATATTGGGGGACTTCCCGCTCTTGGGGTTCCTGCCTTAGAGTTTGCCCCTGCCTGAGCGTTTGTGCCTGCCTGAGAGTTCTTCCCACCACCCCCCTGCCTGGATAGACTCTGCAGAAGGAGCCCCTTGCATTGCTCCGAAAGACAGATTCTCACCATTAGCACCCTTTAGGCAGACTCAACAGGTCTTAATGACTCTCCTACTGCTTCTGAAAGAGAACCCAAGAGGACAAGAAGCTGGACCACCCTTTTCAGCCAGCCCGACTGTGAGTTGTTTTGGCTCAGCTTTATTATTAAGTGGAAACGCTCTAATTTAATAGCTAAAGCCTTTTCCAACTTCTGACTTCCAAAATAGTCAAATTATCTATGGTATCCTTCTAGATTTCCTCAAATGAGCTGAATCTGATAGGTAAAACTAAATTAATTTCTGTATATAGTTTTGGAGGCGGGTTTTCGGGGAAATAAAATAAATCTATTTTTATATAAATTCCTGACTCAGCCACATTAATTCCCTGCTTGCACAACAATAGGCTAAGCTACAGTAATTCTGCATTATACTATTAGCTGGGGTAATTAAGTGATGTATAATTATTATCTGATTTGCTCAGTAAAACTTTTTATCTCAATTCTTTTTATCTCATCTCAGTGTTTTTGTGTGCTGCTTGTCCCTCACTTCTGTGCTGAAGGGAAAAATGTAGGTTAACTCGTTCACAGTGCCTTATCCTGTTGCATTCCACCAGACAAAAATCCGCTACTTTAGGGAAACAGTTATGTAGTTTCAGTGATACAATTTTCTTTTAGTTTATTTTAGATGTTATGTTTGTTTAGCATACCCTCTACAGGCACTGATATTTATAGTTTCTGCAAGATGCCTCTCAGATTTGTTCAGTTATGAACTCCGTCTTTCAAGATTTAGGAAAAACAACTACTGTCGTTGTTTCTGCTGACACCTATGAAATAGAACATTCAGCAAATCACAAGGTCTTTGAAGAGTTTTAATGAAGCATATTGACTAGCCCAGTTACAATGAAAATAAATACACAGTGAGTGTGTAACTGTCATGGAAGGTAATAGAGCCCTTTAGCAGGCCCCACTTCTGCACAGGGTCGTGGCTCACATGAAGGCCAACCATCGCAAAAACCAAAACAATATTCCTATCTGCTGTTCCAGCAGATACAGGGCCCCTGAGAATATTTCTCCCTCAGGAGGGGTAAAAGGTAAACATTGGCTTTGTTTTGAGACAGGGACCTTGGTTCCCATCGCCGCTGGACACCTGTTGGGGGCTGACCCCTGGGTGGTCTTACAGGTTGTTTGTGGTAAGAATTGTCCAATTGTATGAATTGATTATAACTTTGTACCAATCTGTAAAATTAACATAAAATCACCTGAACTGGCTAAACACACCTCTTTTGAACACTATAAAAATGCTGCATTTGCCTTAATCGACCACCTCTGCACCTCTGGACCCTCTTGCTCTTAACCCTGCTCTCCTTCTGAATGACACCCTGCCTGCACATCGCTCGGCAACATTAAAAACGACGGCCAGCTCGGCACGAACTCGGCAGCGCCCGATCCTCATAAGCCTCGGAAGCCAGGGCCCACCTCGGCCTGAACCTGCAGGAGGCTCGGACAACGCCCTGAAATTCATAATACTCTAAGACCCTGCTGAACTGCATTTGGACAGTGAGTAACCGACAAACTCTTTATCTAGAGACTAAATGATCTCTCAAGACTCAAATGAACTCTCTTAATATCACAGACTCTCTTCATTTTAGCCATTTTCTATTTTAATCTGCAACCGCAAATCAAGAACTTACGTGGGAAAGTTATAAATAAGTTTGGGGAAGGGGATTTCTAGTGTTTTAGTAATAAATAATGTAATCTTTTTTATACAATGGCCTCGCATGTCTTTCCCCATAAATTCCCCTAAACTCCATTCTGTAACAGTAACACGATGTTTTGCCTGTACAGGCCTATGACTTCTGAGAAGCCACATGACAAAGTGAAGAAATTGCAACCAACACACACATAATGGCAGAAGAATTATGACAAAAACAGATAATACCTCTTGGTACTATCATTCCTCACTGTCCCTTCTCAAGAGTGTGATCAGGTCTAGCAACAGGGAGAAGGGTCACCAAGCCAATTACATAAAGTAGCTTATTTTAGCCATCCTTTTTAGATGTGTATATAGTGCTGCTCAGTTCAACACAGGAGACAGAAATGTTTGAAGGCTATATAAAAAGCAGCAGGAAGTGCAGCAGCAGCTTCTCAGAAGATATAGTTAAGACCGGTCAAAATGAGTTCTAAAAGAGAATATCTTGGGGGTACTTCATCCATGAGAGATGAAGTTAAATAAGTTCTACAGTGGTCTTCAAGAAGGCATTCCTTTAGTCTTGTAACACAAGTTTCATTTCTGCCTGGGGTCTTCAGTTCCTGCTTGAGTAATGCTGTAGGTGTGTCTGTCCCTGACCCTGTTTCCTGGATGGGGCTGGGATTTATATCACAGAGAGCTGCTGTCCTAGATAGTACTATCAGACCTAGGTCAGTGCTTGCAACTCAGAACTCTAGGCATAGCATAGTCATTTCGCTCCTTCCATTCCACTCCTCTTCATTCCATTCCTTGCTCTCACCATCAGTTGGATAATGATGACACTATTATTTGACTGGAAGGCTGATAGGTTTTCAGCTCCGAAACCACTTTCAAGAACACAAAGGTTACAGGTGGAATTTGGATTTTATTTTTGTTTCCCTGAATCTTTCTCAGAGCAGATGCTCACAAGCACTAACGCAAAGCCCAAGTGTCGCTGGGAGAAGGCTGATGTTCTCTTCAGTTTAGTTTGGAAAAACATCCTGTGCAGTCTGGCAAAAAAACCCCAACAAAATATAGAAAGTAGCAGCAGGAACACAGGCCAAGCAGTCCCTGATTCCAGGAGAGTAACAGCTTTTAAGAATGAAGATTGGAATCCACCACACACAAAAGAAGAGGAGCCATGTGGCACCATAGGATAGTTTTCAAAGTATGACATGTGTTGATGGCAAGCAAAAGACTTTTTGTCTTCCAAAACTTACTCCACCACTGCTACTCAGTGATATGCGAAAAGTGCTCTGGTGCCTGCTCCATTTTCCAACATCTTCCATAGGCTGACTGGTTTTGCTTTTCTCAATTCCTTATAAAAATCTAATTAACATATAAAATAAGTAGCTAAAAGGAAGAAATTTTCTGTTGGCATAAATTTAAAGTCTTAATCTAGAAGATTGTGTGCTACAGAGCTGAGATCTTAGCTGAGACAGTACATTTAATGAAAATAATCCTTTTTCTCACCTCTGGCATTTATGAGTCTTTCTTATATTTACATTAGTGATTCTGACATTTCAGAATAATTGCAAATCTTTTCCCTTCCCCCATAATGATGATTTAGTTTATTGCTTTCTCAGAAGTTTTTGGCAGCTCTCTTTATGTTTAATCATTCTCGTGGGCCCTTCGCTCCTCCTTCCAATAGCTTCAACTGCTCAGTTCCTCAAGGACAGGAAGGAGAATTACCTGGAACTGCTATCAGAAAACGTTTATACTTTGCTGCCTAAAGAAGCTGGTCTGCAACCCCAAACCAAGGGGCTTTGATGTCTCATTCCATACAGTAAATAGAGCATATGCAAACTACTCTCACCTTCTCAGTCTCAGAAGAATTGAAATGCTGCCAACTCCAGCCATGCAACATTGCCAAACTTTCTCTAAGCTCTTCAGAACACTTCCAATAGATGCACTGCAAATTTCAGCAGGAGAGAAACAATCCATTTATGTATTTCTGTATTTCAGGGGGAATAAAACCACAAAACTAAAAACTTTAAATAGCTTCATAATTCAAACCTTGTTCATTTAGAATACCTGTTTAAGTGAATTGACATTTTAAGTTATTTTCATCCTAATTTGCTGTTAACATCTATTTTTATTAATACGGAGTTTTTGCCTTGTAGCATATTTTTAGAGGTTAACCATGGTCTCCTCTGGGCTGTTACAAGACCAGTAAGGTTGTGTACTAGAAAGATTAGAAATCAAACATCTATTCTTTTTGATAAACTGCTGACTTTGAGTTTTATACCATATAAATGGTATCTAACTATGCAAGGTGTGATAAAATTTGACACCAGTTTTACAGACTTCACTTTGTCCCTTCACTTTATGTGTAGATGATGTACAAACTTGCACCAAGTTATGTAGGTAGGCAGAAAGATTTGACTCATCTACAACAGTTGACAGTTACATTAATGCAATTTTCAAAAGAGGAAAAAATCTGTAGGCAATTTGTTAATCACCATTCAGATAAGGAAATTAAAATTATTAACTATTCATATTAACCATAGGTAATACCAAGGTTTAATTATTCCTTCTTTCTCTGAATTGCCCTGTCATATGCATCCAGGTCTGGATATACATGAAGGACATGAATCTGATGGAGCAGTTCCAGAGGAGGGCCATGAAAATGATCAGGGGGTTGGAGCACCTCTTCTACTAACACAGGGTGAGGGAGCTGGGGTTGTTCAGCCTGGAAAAAAAGGAGCGACCTAATAGCAGCCTTCCAGTACCTGAAGGGGGCCTGCAAGAAGGATGGAGAGAGACTAATTACAAAGGCCTGTGGTGACAGGATAAGGGGCAATGGCTTCAAATGAGAGAACAGCAGATTTAGATTGGATGTGCTCCATAAAGGAACAGATCCTTTACCATGAGAGTAGTGGAGCACTGGACCAAGTTGCCTGGGGAGGTGTTTGGGGCCCCATCATAGAATCACAGAATGGTTTAGGTTGGAGGGGACCTCAAAGATCATCCAATTCCAACCCCCTGCCATAGGCTAGGACATTTCACACTAGAACAGGTCACTCAAGGCCTCATCCAACCTGGCCTTGAACACCTCCAGGAAGGCAGTATCCACTACCTCCCTGGTCAAGCTGTTCCAGTGTCTCACCACCCTCACTGGAAAGAACCCTTTCCTAACATCTAGTTTGAATCTCCCCTCTTCCAATTTAAACCCATTATCCCTCATCCTGTCATTACAAGACCCTGTCAATGGTCCCTCCCCAGCCTTCCTGTAGGCCCTTTTCAGATACTGGAAGGCTACTATGAGGTCTTCTTGAAGCCTTCTCTTCTCCAGGCTGAGAGCCCCAACTCTTGTAGCCTGTCCTCATAGCAGAGATGCTCCAGCCCTCTGATCATCTTTGTGGCTCTCCTCTGGACTGGCTCCAACAGTTCAATGTCCTTCTTATGTTGGGGGCTCCAGAACTGTGCACAGTACTCCAGGGGGGTTCTCATGAGAGCAGAGTAAAAGGGGAGAATCACCTCCCTTGCCCTGCTGGCCACACTTCTCTTAGATCCCTGGAGATATTCAAGGTGAAGCTCTACAAGGCTCTGGGTAACCTGATCTAGTTGAGGATGCCTCCACCAACTGCAGAGGGGGTTAGACTACATGACCTTTGGAGGTCCCTTCCAACCCAGACTATTCTATGATTTCTATGATTCTATGATTCTGTCCCATCAGACAGAATGTGTTTATCTACATGTTAAGATGGGAATAGCAATAGAGAAAACAAATAAACAAACAAAAAAAAACCCTAACCAAAACAAATCCCCCAGAAGAGTCTTCTGAAGCTTAATTAACATTTCCAAGAGATTCTTGAATTTAAAGAAAAGACAGTAAATTTGTCCACCCTGCTTCACAGATTCTTATTCCTCTTTCACTCTTTAAAACTTTTGTACATATGAATAATGTAACACTATGTGTAGGTCTCTATCTACCACAATATAGACTACTGAATCCTAAATCAAACTTCCTAATACAATTCATCAGAAATAGGTTTGGTCTCTGAAATTCAGTTATTTTGCAGGAGATTCCAGTTGTGAAAAGAAACATTGGAAGAACTATAGAAAGCTTACAGCCAGGAGAAAATAGCTATATGAAACAGACTAATTCACAAAAGCATTCCATGAGAAAGAGGGAACAAGCTCCCCCTATAGTGTGAGAGTCTAAACCCTCTCTCTCTCGTTCATCAACGAAGATAAAGATTGCATCGTCCCTCCTTAAGCAACAAAGATACTTCTGGGACTCGGACTCAGGGACTTGGCCCAAAGCTCAGGGATGCAAATCAACAGACACCACCTTCAAAACTCCTGGACCTCACCCTGGCTGGAATGCCCAGGAAGCCTACATCTTATCTCAGCTACACCCCAAGGGAAAAGGTTTATGTGTATGCAGGGTGTGGACAGGTGCAGCCCGGGAGGAGGCAGAGGCCCTCTCCCTGGTGGCACCAGACCCCTGTGAATGCCTGAGAATGCACAGGAAGATGCCCTGGGGGCTGCAGCTGGACACTGAGCAGAAAACTGTATAAAAAGGCAGGAGAAATGCCTGCCAAAGTGTGGCACCTCCAGAGGACCACCAGAAGTGGCATTCCCACCAGACCACGAGTGGCATTCCCAGCGGACCACTAGTGGCATCTCCATCGGACCACGAGTGACCGGACCACCGAGGGCAGACAATCACCAGACCACCAGACCTGCACACCACCTGAAGAACTTCTGACAAACTCCACAGAAGATCATTCCTGGGCCACGCACCCGTCTCTCTCTCTCCCCTTCATCTGCGACTGAGGGTAATATGATCACAGCTTTTTCCCTTCCCTACTCCTTCTTCTCTTCTCCATCGATCTCTTTATCTTTTTCTCTCCCCCTTCTCCCATCTCTCACTCTGTTCTGATCTCTCTCTCCTCGCCTTCTCCCCTCTCTCCCTCTGTTTTGCCCAACCTTATCCTTTAAAAAATAGTTTCATGGTGATATATGGTCTCGTTTGAACCTTAATTTCACAACACGGAATCCATAAGAACTGGTCTTGCTCCCCTGGACAGAGATACTGTTAATCTCTGCTCCTCCGGACCTTGACATATAGTTAAACTCGAAAGCCCCCTTCCTGGGGTTGTACCATGTTAGAATACAAAATGCAGTAAATCCAGAACTGTGGTGTTTATGTGTTTACAGTCTCTCTTTCAGCAACATCGTTGCCTTGAAGTTAGGCTTGATGGATCAAATGTGTATGGACCACAGTAAAACTATGTGCAGCCTTTTCTCCCCTGTATATAATAACATTTCCAGGTGATGCAGCAGATAGTTCAGGAGACCAGTGAGAAGAGATACATTTCTGGAAAAAAATTGTCTGAAGTCCTGTTGAGATCCAAGGCCATAGTGAACAAACACTGGTGCCAGAGGTGTTTTCAGTCCTCGTTAAGGTTGGTTAGTCAGGCATGAGTTTTTAGTAAGAGTGAGAATCCAAATGTCGAAAGATCCTCAAGAATAAGGGCACTTAACACAACCTCATTTTACCTCCAGTCTTGCTTTATCACATCTCTGAGGAAAGGGTAGAGAAAAAAGTGTTGGATGAGAACTACTTCAGTTTCTTGAGTGTTCATGCCTAGTCTTTTATGAGTGATACAGCCTTTAAGATGCAAACTTGCCTATAATATCTGCTGGAGTAGAATTCTAGATGTCATTTTTGTAGTAGCCTTCTCAGTTCCCTCTAAATTGGTTATTCATTTGAAAAGGAAAATGTTAATTCAAAGGCCAGGCTGCATCCACACATTCAGTATTTTATTTGCTTGTTGTATTGAATATGTCCACATCAATCTTTTTCACCCCATCTGTTTCTATCCCTCTTTCTCATATACATAAACTCACTTTGAGTAAGCGTGATTTTATTGCCTCCAGGCATTAAGTTTCACGCTTTGCTTGGTATGAAAATAATATACAACCACTGTACAGTGGTAGGCTGTGTTCCCTAGAGGAAAGGAAATGATTGGTTATGAGATAAGGCATTCGAAAGTGAACATGCATGGTGGAACAACATAGGCATGGTCATCATCGTCATTAACTTCAGTTTTCTGAAGAGAGCTGCTTTCTCACAGTGACTGATAAGTACAAAAGGAGATGACATACATTGAGTTCCCCAAGTCATTGAATTTTTTAATCTTTGATCTGATTTTAACTCTAAGCAAATAGAACATCCTCTGCTTGCTCCACAAACAAGGAAGACAATGCAAGAAAAGACAATGTATTAATCATATAATCAACTACAATTTTCTTATTTTCTAAAGAAAATCTAATTTTAGTTTTTGGTGATGATGACACTAAATCACATACAGCAGTCTAATCTGTTTTGGGAGATATGCATGTAATAAACATATTTGTGGTGGTTTAGGTGTTACACCCCCCCCCCCCCCCCCCCCCCACACACACACTTTAGAAGGCACCCCAGCTAACTCAGTCGGGCTCTGGGAATATAAATGAAGCTATTTATTTACAGCTAGCACAATATATTAAAGCACTGTAGATATTCCACATTCTAATATCATCAGACTTGTATGCCAACTCCTCCTACAAATGCCTCTCCCACAGGCTCTTACAGGGTCTCCAAAGACAAATGAAATGTCGAACATTGTTTGACTCTTGGCTCTACTGGCCCATGATTCACCTGACATTTCTCCTTCTCCAAAGATCACAAACTCAGGGTTGTCTAACTGTAAATTTTGTCTCATCTCTGGATTTTTCAGACAGATATCTTCATTTAGATTCTTTGATAAAAATATTCTTCACAGTCAAGCAAAAACTGTTCATCTGTTTGAATTAAAAATGTTTAAATCATAGCTTCCTTTACAAACAATATACATACACATTCACTGCAATATGTCTGTCGATCAGCTATAGGGGATGTATATCCTTACCCAACATATGCACCCTTGCTCCAACCAGTATGCACATTATAAGATTGTTATGTGAAACTTGGTTAAATTTAAAATTATTCTGATTTCAAACAATCTTCTGTACTAAGAATTACACAAGGCTTTCTTTAAGGATATCTTTTGAATGGTAGTTCTTCAATTTTAACAGTTGCTATTAAAAAAGTCCATCAAAGGTTTTAGCATTATTTTTGTTTGGGAAGGCAAAGGGTTACTTTAAATTTCTGTATTTCTTAAACATATTTGGCCAATTTTTTCACTGAATCAATGATTTTAATAATTCCTAGAAGAGATCATTTGGTCCAATGTTTTGGTAAAAAGAACTAGATAACGGGCAGTGAAAAAGTAAACATGGTTGTGTCTCTTAGCTCACAGTCATGCTGAGAACTCTGGGAAGAAGAAGTAAAACATTCTCCATTTTGTCTTTCATTCTGCCTTTGCCTTCAGACCTAGTCACATCTCATTAACCTTGCTCCCACTAACCCTGCTCCCTAACCTCTTGGCTGCACCTCTCTTCTTTCTGAGAACTGGGGTAAGGTTGAGAGGGCAAGGGGAGGTGTTGGGGTGGTTTGAGAGCCCCTCATGAGGACTCAGGTTTCTGGGAGGGGAGTTGTGCTTCTGTATTGTTTATCCTTTATATATTTCTGTATATAACTGTATATATTGTGAATAGCTGCTTGTATATTTGCTGCTGTAAAATAAATAGCTTCATTTATATTCCCAGAGTCCGTCTGAGTTAGCTGGGGCAAATACAAAGTGTGGGGGGGCGGGTTAAGAGCCCAAACCATCACACTCTAATATTTCCTTTTTCTCTAATGCATTGTATTTAACAAACTATCGTGAAATGCTGATAGCCACAGATGTGTAGGAAAAAATGAGAAAGCTGCTCAACAAAGTTGGTCAGACACTAATTACTACTCCTGACTTCCTTGGAAATTTAAAACTCCACCAAAAAAATATCTACTGTAATGATCAAAGGGCTTCAAATTGATCCCATAAGAAAATTTGCTCATTGAATTTTTTGAGAGCAAATCCAAACTCTTAGAAAAATAATTGTTTTGATTAAGTCTTGGAAGTGTAACTTCAAGAACATTCTTTTAAAAATATGAATGTTTAGGGTATCACATGAAAGGAAATATGAGGAGGCTGACACACAAAATAAAGAATGTAAAGTGGAAAATAATTACAAATAAGAGACTATGACTGTTTCCAGTATTTTATGACTTGTGCTTTCTCGAGTGTTTGCCATTGGTACAGAAAGTCAACATAAAATATTAGTTATTCTAAATAATTTCTTTTGCATAAATGTTCTGTTGCTGAAAACAGCAAATGTGATGTGAGTTTTCTTTGAAACTTGATATATTGTCTGGCAATACAAATTTAGTACCTTAGGTATGCATGAATATGAGTAAACTTTTGTTAGCTTGAATTAAACATTATTTCAGTTTCTATCTAAGTGTTAAGATTAAGATCCTTTATACTTCTGACTCAACCGTGGAAGTCATATCTATTGACTCAGTAAGCATATGCTTTAGAACTATCACCAAGAATTAAAATACAAATTAATCTAAGTATTAAACTAGTTTCTCAAGTAATACCTTTGTGAGTGCTAACTACTTACATTACTGCAATATTACCTTTCATTAGTAAGTGCAAAAGGAATAAAACCTCTTACTCAGAAGAATTCAAGCTGCTAAATCCCATGAAGGGAGAAGTTTTAAAGATAGCTCATGGAAGTAATCTTCAGAGACTGTAGTGGACTTTCATTGAAGTGAACATATTGCAATTGAAAATAAAAGTTTAGGATTTTACTTTAAATTTCTTTAAGGTAATGCCAGAAAAACAGGCAGCAATGATTTGACTTCATGAGCTGCAGTCTGCAATGGTATCAGTACAATTCTTGTCACTTCTTCCAAAGGAATCAGATTATTTCCTGACTAGAAGTTAACATTCAGAACAGAAAGAATATTTCAGCTCTATCACCTCTATGAGCACTGCGGGGCTAGGGGGACAATTTACCCCACGGCAGCAGCAAGCGCAAGTTGATGGGTGCCTATTGTGCACTACAAGTGAAATGTGATCCAATCTTTTCCTTTGAATTTCTGCTGAGTGAGTTGTTGTGCAGGGCCTGTAGGCCCGAAAGCAAGCTTACTTATGCCTGCTCTTCCTGGACATGTCTCTCTGCCTGCATCAGGGGTAAATGAGCACAAAGGGGCACAACAGACTGGGGCCATAAGTCAGTTGCCCAGGACACCTGATTGTGTAAGTCCCCACATGCCCAGCTCGTGCCTGCCTGGTGCTGGGCCCATGTGATTCCCATATTTGGAGTTCAGGCCTGTGGGTTTTGCCTAGTATGGTAAGGTTTGGCTGACTGCCAACCTGATTGGTCATGCGAGTGGCCAATGAGACCATTAACTCTTGGCCCACATTTAATAAATAGGGGTGCACAGGCTCATGTGCAGCCTTCCCCACATTACTTGAGGCTCTGCCACATGCATGCTTGCCTGCCTGCATACTTCCTTGAGGCTTTATGCCTGCCTTTAGCCAGCATTAGACCCAAGCTCAGACTGCACGGAACCCTGGCTCTGCACCTGGAGATCCTGCCTGCATAGCTCTGGAGGGTGATTTCTTTTTAATCTGAATTGTGAGTAAATACTTGAAATGCCTCTGTAATTTCTATTACCTCTGCCATAAAGCAGAGAGCAGCTTTCAGCTCAGCTTTGCTGGGCAAATAGTATAAGACCCCAGGTGGCATTAAGCCACGGGGAAAACTCTTTCTCTGTACATAGTTTGAAATGTTTGCTAGTTATTAATAAGTTTCTGTAGATATATTCCCATAATGTCTTCGTAACTGTGTAAGAATCCTTTTAATATTAAAGTTCAGTGGTTGGGGGTGGCGAGAGTTGAAATATTGGAAGTTAATAAATATATATATTTCTATAAATATTCTCTCACATTAATTAATTTCTCCCCTCTGCCTAATCAGCATAGGTCACAGAATACCCCTCCGCAACATTAATTGAGCAGGCAATTCATACCACAAACAGCATTTAGACTATAATAATGCAATGACTATCTTTCTTTTTCTTTGCAGTGTTTACAAGGCCACAAACTTACCTATTCAACTACACACAAAACATGCACATGTGTGCACACATTATGTGCATGCAGATGATGCCCATTCAGTGGTAGGCTGGCACAAATAGGTTGGTAGTCAGCTCATCCTGATTTCTCCTTTTTCATCCTGATTTATCTTTTTTTTTTCAGTGGGGATTATAGCCTGAATAGAGAAAAAAATATATATAGCTGAGCTCTCTATCTTCTTTTCTGTGTATTTAGCTACCCCCCTAATTTTCTTTATAGTCCACGGCACTACAGGAATTCCTGTGCAGATGACAGCATTTGCTAAATACTAAGAGGAACACCCACCACAATTCTGGGTCTTTTTTTTTTTTTCTCTTTCTAAGATTCCTGGGTTAATTATTTGCCTTTTTTTTCTTTTTTAATTTTATTGAACTAAGCAGAACAAGGGAAAATATCAACTATGTGAGCACTAACAGTACTTATACGATGAAATTAACTACCCATTGCATTTGACAGGTGTGCTAGTTTGAAGCAAGCTAGAATGTTTTGATGAGAAGAACTAGGTCATAGGCTGTGAAAGGAAAACGATGGTGATGTCTGCTCCCCTCAGAGTCTTGCTGAAGAAGAAACAAAAACATTAGATAACACTCTCGCCATTTTGTCTCACACTCTGCCTTGGGCTTCTGACTGAACTGCATCTCCCTAACCTCACCTTCCATTTGGACTAACCCACCGTTGCTTCATAACCTCTTGGCTGAACCTCTATTCTTCTTTAGGACTGGGGTAAGTTTGAGAGGGGCAGGGGGAAGGTGCAGGAGTGGTTGAGAGCCCCTCCTGGGGACTCAAGTTTCTGGGAGGGGAGTTGTGTTTTCTGTATCACCTTTCACCTTGTATATTTCTGTATATAACTGTATATATTGTAAATATCTGCTTATATATTGTGCTAGCTGTAAATAAATAGCTTCTTTTATATTCCCAGAGCCGGCTGAGATTAGTCTGGGCGATTTCTAAAGAGTGGGGGGCGGGGAACACCCAAACCACCACAACAGGAGAGGTTGTGCCACAGCATAGAGCAGATGATTCCTTTATGAAACTAAATGTATACGTAAGTATACATCCTTTTTTAAAAAAATTGGCTAAAAGGAAACTGTGTCAAGCAATGATTTAACTTACTGCTTAGAAAGACTTAGGATTCAGGTTTTCATAGTGATACTGTGTTCAAGCATAATTTCTTAGTTGCTGCTCTTGGAACTCTGTATCTGCATTTTTACTGGAAGCTTTCCAGTCCTCTCTCAGAAATTCAAAAATATTCTTGTCTTTCAAAGTAGAAACAGCAGATAAGTCACCTTCTTGTCTTCATATCAATACATCATTAAAAAGATATTCATTGGGAAAAGAGAATAATGGAAGAGAAGATAAATGAATTCATCACATTGGAAAGAGAGGGGAACAGCTGTCATGAAACAAGGTATAGTATAAAATATAGGCATGAATGAAATAAATATTTTTTTACCTTCATAGTTCAATTTTTACCTGACCTGTATTTAATTTAGATAGAATGCATGCCTCACCCCACAGAATATTTCCAGGTTCTACCATTATTCCCTTAGGAGCTGCCCTTGGGAAAAATAGATATATCGCTTTTATTTCAAAAACTGAGAAACACACACCCCCCTCCATCATTATTAAAGCTCCTGCATGCATATCCTCCTCTCTCACTTTAGCTAATTATTGCTTAGATTCATTATTCTTTGTTCAGTATGCAGATAAAACCAGTACATATTTCCTGAATACAAAAAGCCCTCAGAAAATAGCTTGCAAAGAAGAAATACATATATCTATACTGGGTGCTATCCATAGACAAGAATTCCTTATGTTTTACTTTAGCACAATGCAAATCTGCTCTAGAGCTCTGCTTTAAGAAGTACGTGATCAAATATTTCCTCCAATTTACATGAAACTCAGAAACACCATTATATTCTGCTGGCTTTGGGAACAAGATGCCTGTTTCCTTGTTCGACTGTGGGGACACACAGAGATCATCAAGCCCAACCATTATCTAAGTCTTATCTAGTTCCTATTTTTCATACTCTACAAACTTACATATGTTCTACCTTTAACAAATGCAAGAAATATACATTTATTTTACAGTTGTAACAGATTAAAAGCAAAGCAGTCCTTCACTTTTTCTCTGTATAGATACAGTATGTGAGAATCAATTATGAAATACACTGAATACATTAATTCTTTCTGTTACAGACGTTTGGCTACCATGGTGACAGGTGCTACAAAAAAGTAAAAGCAGCTCACTGGAGATCTTTTTGTGCTACTTAGTGCGTAATTTTCCACATAGGTTCAGGTAATTTTTTTTTCTGCTTAGTCTTTCATACTGCTGAAAATAATATTTTGTCCGCTAAATAAAAAGCGGGGGAAATGTGGAAGACAAATTGAGTAAGTGAGTTCTGCTTTTAGTTGTGTCCTGATTCTCCTTTGCCATGTTTAGAAGGCTTAGGTGCTGAGTGAACTAAGATGCTGTCTGTATGGTCATAACCTCAGGGACTGTAGTTGAAATCCTCCAAATTCAGTTGGAACTTTGCAGGCAGTGTTGGAGGGTAACCACATTTAAACTAATGATTTTTAAACTTATTTTATCTGATAGCAAACTGAGTCCATAGTCACAATTTCTTACTAATATTCTTGTGCCAATCACTACCAGAAACTTTTAGGGTGCTTGCAAAGAGAAAGGCAGATACACTCCTGAGGGATAAACACCAATTGTGAGGTTCACATTATGATTCAAAGTACACAGTTATTCAGTTCCACCTAAAACACATGCCTGAGGTAAGACTCAGTTATAAAGACAGGGGCCTAATGCCACTATAGATACTACAGTATGCAAGATAGGCAGCTGACTGACAGATAAAAGACAAGGCCCACATAAAATGGAAGCTTGTAAAGCAAACAATTATTTGAGCCTCCAGTTATTTTGTGTGATTAGATCATACTTTTCTCCAACAGGTTTGTCAAATACTGCACTTACTCTCTTTCTTACCTCTCCACAAGTTATACAAAGACTTTAAGAGTTAATCATACCCTCTATTACTATGTATGGTATACTATTATACAAAGAGTTAAATGTGAGAGAATGTAAGATAAGGACAACTGATCCATTAAAAGAAGAAAAACTGTTGCAGGCTCAGAATTTCTCAAGGAAGAAACTGAGGCATAAACACAAATATGTTTATGTTATCCTTTAATTTGTCCATGACAAATAAATTTAAATGCTGTTGATACTGCTGTCTGAAGTTTTAAAAAATCAATAAAACAAGCATATGAACAAACAAATTAGGATCTGAACTCTTAAAGAACACTGTGCAAACTGGAAGAATCCATCTCTTTAGAGTAAAGCAGGCCTAGCTGGTCAGGTCAGGAACAAGAAATCCATCATGTTCTGGGTAAAGTACCGTGATTTGTTATTCTGATCCTATATCCAGCAGTAAATTAAAAAGCCTTGTGAATTATTTGTTACCACAAGCACTTCTGATTCTTTAAAAACAGCAAATAAAAGCCACAGAACATTCCAAAGTGTGAACTACCAAAAATAGCAAGGGCTAGATATCTTTAGCAGCTGATCCCCTGAATTTCTTTCAAAGAGCCATAGATGACTCCATTGTAATTGGGATCTCACACACATTGGTCATGTGTAAAGGTATGTATTTAAGTGTCTTAATCTCAGAATTTGCTTTCAGTAAAGAGAGTCTCAATAGGAACAAAGAGACAAAGGAAGAGAAGACATGACAAGAGTCTGTGGTCTGAGTTCATTTAGTTACCTCTTCGGGGTCAGCTACTATAATGTGGGGCATTTAAGATCATATGAGCCATCTTTGCGTTGGAAAACAGAATGAAGGGCTGTTGAATATATTCCCATCCAGACATGAAACTAGAGGTCAAGTGTGATTCCGTCAGCCATTTCAAATATCACTACACATTTTTGTGTGGGAAACTGAATCAATTTGTAAGGAGACATTTTTGTGGCATTTCATTACATGAAAGGGGCCTACCAGAAAGCTGGTGAGGAACTTCTTAGAATGTTGGGTAATGATAGGACTAGGGGCAGTGGAACAAAATTAGAAATGGATAGATTCAGATTGGATTTTAGGAAGAAGTTCTTCCCCATGAGGGTGGTGAGTCACTGGAACAAGGTGCCAAGGGAGGTGATAGAAGCCTCATTCCTGGAAGTTTTTAAGACTAGGCTGGGTGGGACTCTGAGCAACCTGATTGAGTGTGAGGTGTCCCTGCCCATGACAGGGTCATTGGAACTAGTTGATTCTTGAAGTCCCTTTCAGCCCTGACAATTCTATGATTTTATGATTAAGTTCCCAGAGACATGATAAAGAAAAATGTGATAAGAAAACAGTTATCAAGAGGACTTGGACTGGAGACAATCCTTTACAAGGGAAAAATCTCAGAGTTATCAATTTGTAAAGAAAATAGAGATGCATATCCTGTTAAGTAACTCTTTAAACATACATGAAAATTTCAGGCAAATCAGGCATTTAACTTTCAGAAAACCAAATCACTACCTCAGGTGGTTGGTGATGAACCCAACAGTCACATTTTAAATCACCTGGAATAATTTCTGCACTGAAGTTGATTGCAAATTGCATCCAAAACGGAATAAAATTAAAGAGGGTGTTTATATAGCAGCCACACCAGTTTAAGGTTCCTAGACAATGATTATCTGGGGTATGCACTCT
Source organism: Pogoniulus pusillus (assembly GCF_015220805.1). NCBI lineage: Eukaryota > Metazoa > Chordata > Aves > Piciformes > Lybiidae > Pogoniulus > Pogoniulus pusillus. The sequence goes on along the minus strand of NC_087267.1, from coordinate 24,023,781 downwards.
TGTGTCACCATCACACAGGGAAAAGGCAACACCAGTGCCAGGGCAATCACCCAAATGTCAGAGTGGAGCTGCTATGGCACATTGTTCAGATTTAAATCAGTTCTCAGTCAGCATGCTGATGCTTTATTTTGTAAGAAAAATGTATCTAGACGTCATATGAGAAACCTCTGTTTATGAGCAGTCTTGGGTTACCATGAGAGTCTGCAGGTCCCTTAACAGCAGGAGCACTGGGAAAGTTCATGTCATCAGGCAGGACAGGGCCTGGCAGCTGGCATCCCAGCTAGGGAGCAGAGAAATTTGGGGCATTATGGCAGCCACAACCCTGGCACCCCCCTGGACACAGGGATAGATCAAGACCAGGCCACTCTATTAGTCTTCACAGCTGGACCTGGCTCAGTAAAAAGCTGGAGATCACTTTTGCTCTGACATAACTGGGGCAGGGGCTGACAGCCTTGGGGTGGCGCAAGAGATTCAAATGGGGTCCTGGGAGATGGGCACACTGATATGAGGTGAGTGGTACTCTGAAAGTGCAGTAATTATTTTAGAGATTGTAAAGTGGCCTAGACAACTTGCTAAGATGCAGACTTCTAATGATGTGTGAGACTAATCTCTTATAGTTAAATAAAATAGTTTGTTCCTCATCTTCCTGGCTACAAAATGAAGAAATAATCTGTCCCCAAAAGGTTGTTTTGAGGATACATTACTTCACAGCTGTGTGATACACATCTAATTACATATTCAAATTGAAGTTTGACAGTTTTCTAGAGAACTTTCAATATCTCTTTTTTTTTTTTTTTTTTTTTTTTCCCAGATTGTTGATTAAACCTCAGATACAGATACACAGAATAGCTGAGTTTGGAAAAGAGCCATGGAGGCCTTTTTCTAAAACCCCTTAATTATGCATACCTATTTTATGCTTGAGAATATGATATCATATGCTACCATAACTATGATTGAGTTCAGATTACTTAGATCAGCTCTATACTATGATCTTGGCGGAGTAATGAGGTTTTCAGTTTTTAGAATAGGTTTAGATGGGATCACGATCTCTGCAGATGTTTAAAAGATGCATAGATATGGACATGGTTTAGCACCAGACTTGGTAGTTAGACAATGGTTGGACTCAATGGCCTTAAATGTCCTTTCCAACAAAAACAATTCTATGATTCTTAGAGTGGCTGGAAAGCTGCCCAGCAGAAATGGATCTGGGGGTATTGTCTGACCACCAGATGAATATGAACTGGCAGTGTGCCCAAGTGGCCAAGGGCAAGAACATCCTTCTCTTGTATAAGGAACAGTGGTACCAGCAGGACTGGGGAGGTGACCATCACCCTGAACACAGCACTGATAAGGCCAAACCTTAAATACTGTATTTACTTTGGGGCCCCTCAGTAGAAGAAAAGCATTGAAGTGCTGGACTGAACCCAAATAAGGGCAATGAAGCTGGTGAAATGTCTTGAGAGCAAGACTTAAGAGGAGTGGCTCAGGGAAATTTCTCTGATAAGCCTGGAGAAGAGGAGGTTGACATCTTACCACTCTACAATGGACATGTAGATGTGGTGTTTAGTGATATGGTTTCCTGCTGGACTTGTCTGTGGTAGGCTAATGGTTGGACTCAATGATCTTAAAGGTCTTTTCTAACCTAAATGATTCCATAATTCTATATTTTGCATTGCTAAATGGCATTGCACAGAACCAGAAGGAGGATTTGCTGGAAGATTTCCTTTAACTTTGCAAGTGAGACATTCAGGATGATGTCCTAACACACAGTTTCAATGATGTTCTTCTTAAAAATGTATGATGAGACTCCAGTATAAAAGTATCTCCATCAAGAACTCCTGCATACTTACTTTGGTAATATGGATGCATCCAACTGTATTATTACAGAGCACAGAGGATACACATTTAGACAACATTACAAATTGATTCTATATCTGTACACCTCAAGATTCAATTAATATGTTTATTCCTGTAATTTAGAGCTTCATAACAAGTGAATTGGACTCTGTTTCTTACAAAGAAAATATATCTGCAAGAAATATTGTGTTCTTTATCACTAAAATGAATGTCTTCTATTATAGCAGTATTCATCTTGCTCACACCAGAATGTTTCTAAGATATCACAAAGCTTCTGGTCCTGCCACCTACAACAACACTTTCTATTCTTTATGGTATCTTTTGTTTCCAGAGATGCATGTAAATTCCATCTGTCTCTTCCAATATTTTGCCATGTTTATTTCTGCACTGAAAGGTTGCTTAGAATAGAGTGATTGTTATTTTAATTCTCAGCACAAGGTAAAAATAACAATAAGGGAGCTTAAAGAAAAGCCTAAGAACTGTATTCTTCAGTCTTGGGATAAGCCATTAGTTTTCTTAAAATCCCAGAAGAAAATTTCCTGACACAGTAAAGTCTAAGAAATTCGACTATATTTCAGCAAAGCATGCTCACATTCAAATATTTATCCACAAACTAAGCACCCAAGCTACTGCCCTTTCAAGGATTACTGTCCTGGAGTCCTGTGTACCCCTAAATTCCTCTCTCTCCGTAGCTTGAATGGGAGAGGAAAAAGCCGCCCGGCAAAGCCGCCTGGTTCCCACCCCCCCACTCCCCTCCCCGGCTTGCCCTGCAGGCGTGAAGGGGGTGAGCAAAGGCTTTTCCTGCCTGCACAAGGGGTGCCCCGTGAAGTGCCTGCGTTGGAATCGGGCTGGGATTGACTGTGCCCTTTCGCGCCTAAGGAAGTGGCAACTCTGCTCTTTGTCTAGAGAGGGTATAAATATTGGGGGCTTCCTGCCTTTGGGGTTCCCACCTTGGAGTTCACCCCCGCTTGGAGTTCGTTACTGCCTGAACCTTCGTGCTTGCCTGAGAGTTCTCCCCCTCCTCTCGCCTGGCCTGGATACAGAAAGAGCTTCAAGGACTGCGCCACCCATTGACACCCTTTGTAAACCTAACGACCCTTAATGACCCATCTGCAGCTGCTGAAAGGGAACGAGAGGGACAGATCGCACGATGAAGTCAGCCTGATCGTGAGTTATTTTGGCTCAGCTTTATTAGTAAGAAAACTGCTATTAATTAATAGCGAAAGCCTCTTCCAACTTCTGACTTCCAAAATAGTCAGATTATCGATGACATCCCTGTAGATATTCTCGAGGCAACTGAATCTGGTAATTAAAACTAAATTAATTTCTGTATATATAGTTCTGGGGGCGGGTTTTTTTTGAAAATAAAATAACTCTATTTTTGTATAAAAATTCCTGATTTGGCCACATTAATTCCCTGCCTCCACAACAATTACATTATACAAACCTTAACTTTGATGATGTGTCTTCATCATCTTAATCTATATTTAGCTAGTTTAGCAAAAAAGACCATTCACACATAGCTCTTTCGCCTGAGTACAAAAGTGCACTATATGCAGAAGTGCAGAGTAGTCTTGACAAGCCAACAAAAGCCCCAAAAGAAAAGATTAAATTGAAACATAATCAAAACTTTTCCTCCACTAAGGAAACTTTCCACAACTATTTTAAATTGTGTTTTACAATAATGCCTAATGAATACAATTAAATATAATTACAAGACCTTGCAGATTCAAATCTGAATACTAAAGACTGGTTAAAAAACTCAGACTCCAGATGTTGACAGAACAAAAGTACCAACGAAATTAAATACATATCTTGAAGATAGCCCCTTAAAAGGTTACTATTTTCTTGCTGTGTTCATTAATAAGCATAATTTCCTCAATTATCAGACAATTGCTTGTTTAGGTGCATTTTCTTCTTTTAACTACTACTGTTGCCCATTTTCAGTGCCTCTTTTGTAATATGAAATCCAAAATTTTACTGGTGATGAAGAAATTTGATTTTTCTGTATAGTTTCTGCTTTCCTACAGTATCATGAAAGAACATATAACAATATCCTGCCTATACACAGAAAACGCATGTATTTGTATGTTCCATGTATATATAACAAACATACAACACAAAACTGAAGAGCTTGAACCAAAATTCACCAGCCACTGTATGAAGCCAGGGCAAGATAAAGATACAAAGCACTGCTGGAAACAAGGAAGATAAGTTTCCCAAACGACTAATCTCATTATTTAATCCAGTGTCTGAGAAGATGTGATCTATGATAATTTTTTTTTAGGTGACAGAGACATTTACAAGGAAACATGTAGATAGAGTAAGTTCATTTGGATATTTTTTCCTCTGGTTAAAAGCATAGATCATATGCTTCTTTTCACTTGTTTCCTTTGGTTTACACTGATGTAAATTTTCCCCAAGCACTAAATACTGAATACCTCTGAAAAATTTGCCCATTTCTCACATCAGGTTGAAACTTGCTACTGGGGACAGATGTTTCTGCAGAAGCTGAAGGTCAAAAATTGTGACATCCACGCTCAAAGTCATATGCTGCATCAGATTGCATCAGTGAGGCTGAAGTGCTGTTTTGTAGACAGCTGTAAAGAAAAAGAATATACTTTTTTTAATATTATGACATAATTATTTTTCACTGAATTTTACTGAAACCCCTATATGATTTACTATAACCTTTAATATAACCTCAGACAATATCCAAGTTCTGCAAGAAGGAAAAAGATAAAGCACCTAAAGAAAACACATACCTTTTTTTTTTCAAAGAAGAATTATCAAATATAATCTGCCTTAATCAGCAGACAAATCTTTAGCAACTGAATATCTCTCATAACGTAAACCACTGTCGTGCAATAAACTATATGGAAGTCTACATAAAGAATTGAGTTCAACAGTGCAGGGTTTTTTTTCTGTATAGCAAGTTGTTATGTTTATGCCTCACTTTGGAAAATGTAAAGGCAAAATTGTATTTTGGTAATAAAACTAAGCAAAAAGGTGTTGTGGGTTGTTTTGTGGTTTTGAATTGTTTGTTTGTTTATCTTTTCCCCAAAAGAACAGATAGAAAATACAAAACAAAAAAGGGACCGAGAATATGAAATCTAAGATTTTCATTACCTGTGCTTATAATACTTGTGCCTGGCTGAATAGAGAGATTTGGCTGTCACTCAGGGGAAAAGGAAAGTTTATGGTAGTTGGAAGGACGGTCAGGCCACACAGGAGGAATACAAAGTTGTGAGGCTATGCAGGGACAAAATTAGAAGGGCCAGTGATTAGCTAGATATTAATCTGCCTTCAGCTGTTAAAGACAACAAAAACTCTTCTACAAATATATTAGCAACAAAAGCAGGACTAAAGAGAACTCTTATCTTTTTTTATCCTTTACAGAATGCAGGGGAAAATATAGTAGTCATGGATGAAGAAAAGGCTGAGGTGCTACTGTTGTTTGCCTCTGTCAGTAGTAGTAGGGCCAGCTGTTTGCCAGGTACTCAGATCCCTGAGCTGCAAGGTAGCGATAGGAAGCCAAATAATGTCCCCTAATCCAAGATGAGTTGGCTAGTGGCCTTCTGTGCCACCCAGACATACACAGGTTTATGGGGTTCCAGTGTGGGGTCCATCATGGGCTGCAGATGCTCTACCCTAAACCTCCATGGGCTGCAGTGGGACAGCCTGCTGTCTTGCTGTGGGATTCTCTGGCTCACCTCCTCCATTCCTTCTTCATTGACCTTGGTGTCAGCATAGGTGTTTCCTTCACATGCCACTCCTCTCTCTACTCCAGGTTGCCCTAGTTTTTCTTTCCTTCTGTAATATACTTCTACAGAGAAGCTTTCACCAGCACTGATTGATTTGCTTTGGCCAGAGTCAGGTCCAATTTGAAATGGGAGAAGGTTCTAATAGCTTCTCACAGGGCCCACCCTGTAGGCCCTCCTCTGTAGCATTTGGTTGAGGCTGCAACAGGCATGGACTTCAGAAGGATTTTCCCCCATGACGACATTTAATTGCACAACTTATTTTTCTTATATACACTTCCAGTTCTATTCACATGGCAATTTTCAGATCACACCCTTTACTACTCATGCATATTAATTACACTGGTTAATTACATGAGGTCTACACCCAAATTCCTTCCATTCACACTTCCATTTATCTCATCTACCATCAACACCTAGATGGCAGACCATTTTTTCATACTAAACTGAGCTGAAATATGTCATTCCCATTCTCCTCTAATACAAAATCACACCACACACCACCAATTGACCATTGCTTTCTGTTAGCTTTAGAAAGACAAGCCTTAGGATGAAGATTTAAGGTTAAGGAAGTGAGAACTGGTTTAATCAATTCAGCTTCACCTTTTCTTCTTTAAGGAGCACATAAGAATGGACGCATTCCTTAAACCAAGAAATATTACAGTTCTGGGCTAATATATGCCACCTACCTTTAGTTAATTTCAAAACATCAGTACTTCTTTGTAGGTCTGCATCACATATAAACTCAGCTTGTGTGATAATCACAAGGTGGTAGAATTGTACTTTATTGGAATTGTTATAATTATTACTGTAAGCTGTGATGGTTTGGGGGTTACCCCGCCCTCCCACACTTTTGAATTTGCCCCAGCTAACTCAGACGGACCCTGGGAATATAGATGAAGCAATTTATTTACAGCTAGCAGAATTTACAAGCAGCTATTTACAATATATACAGTTATATACAATTATATACAGAAATATACAAAGGATAAACAATACAAAAGCACAACTCCCCTCCCAGAAACCTGAGTCCCCAGGAGGGGCTCTCAAACCACCCCAACACCTCCCCCCGGCCCTCTCAACCTTACCCCAGTTCTCAGGAAGAAGAGAGGTGCAGCCAAGAGGTTAGGGAGCAAGGTTAGTAGGAGCAGGGTTAATGAGATGTGACCAGGTCTAAGGCAAAAGCAAGAGTGAGAAACAAAATGGAGAAAAAGTCTTTCTTCTTCCCAGAGTTCTCAGCGAGACTGTGAGAGAAGTTGACATCAATTGTTTTCATTTCACTGCCCATTATCTAGTTCTGTTACCAAAACATTCCAGCTTGCTTCAAACTAGCACAATCCACCCCTGTCTACTTCGCTCAGAGTATCGCTGAGAATTATCCAATCTAATCTAAACCAATATTTACACTAAAACAATATATACAAGTTCAGTTCACACTTCAATCAGATGTAGGTGATTCAAAAGCTCAGAACAGGGACTCCCAGGTGATGTTGGGTTCGTGCTCACGTACTGTAGATTCTATCGTAGATTCTCTCAGTGTTGGGCGCCGATGTTACCTAGAACAGAAAACTCCTAAGAGCTTGAATTTAAACTCTCTCAGCTAAGGTTAGATTTCTCTGTGGAATACACTGAATTTCACCATTCTCCTGCATTACCCAGTATGTATGACCAGGACCTTCAGCAGAAACCACCCCTCGGACAGGTTTCCCTTCGCCCGAAGGAGAAAATACCCAAACAGTTTTCCCTAACAGATTCTTCTCATGTACAACAGGAACTTTATCACCGTCTACTGTTTGGACCAAATCTGATTGTGCAGGTCCTGCTCTGTTTACTGAACCTCTACTATTTACCAACCAGGTAGCTTCTGCTAAATGTTTGTCCCAGTTTTTTAGAGTTCCACCCCCCATGGCTTTTAGGGTGGTTTTCAGCAAACCGTTGTAGCGCTCAATCTTCCCTGAAGCTGGTGCATAGTAGGGTATGTGGTAGATCCATTCAATACCATGCTCTTTGGCCCAGTTTTTCACAAGATTGTTCTTGAAATGAGTACCATTGTCTGACTCAATTCTCTCTGGAGTTCCATGTCTCCACAAGATTTGTCTCTCCAAACCAACAATGGTGTTACGTGCAGTAGCATGTGGAACTGGATAGGTTTCCAACCATCCAGTGCTGGCTTCTACCATCGTTAGCACATATTGCTTGCCAGAACGTGATCGAGGTAAAGTGATGTAGTCAATCTGCCAGGCTTCACCATACTTGTACTTTGACCATCTCTCACCATACCATAAGGGCTTGATTCGCTTAGCCTGCTTAATAGCAGCACAAATGTCACAGTCATAGATGACTTGGGTGATAGCATCCATGGACAAGTCAATTGACCTATCGCGAGCCCATCGGTATGTTCCATCTCTGCCTTGATGTCCAGATGAGTCATGGGCCCACCGAGCTAAGAACAGCTCACCTCGGTGTTTCCAATCAAGGTCAATGTCAAGATCAGAGTTGGTATCAACTTGAGAAATCTTAGCAGCTTGGTCTGCCTTCTGGTTATGTTGATGTTCCTCAGTGGCTCTGCTCTTAGGCATGTGTGCATCTACGTGCCGCACCTTCACTGGAATTTTCTCCAGCCGTGCATCAATGTCCTGCCATAGATCAGCACACCAAATAGGCTTTCCTTTCCTCTGCCAACCATTCTTCCAGTCCTTTAGCCAACCCCATAGAGCATTGGCTACCATCCACGAGTCGGTGTAGAGGTAAAGGATAGGCCAATTCTCACGTTCAGCCACATCAAGAGCAAGTTGAACAGCTTTTACCTCAGCAAACTGACTGGATTCTCCTTCTCCATCTTTCGTTTCGGTAACTCTCCTGGTTGGACTCCAGACTGCTGACTTCCATATTCGCTTGTTCCCAACTAGATGACAGGAACCATCTGTGAACAAAGCATAGTTCTTTTCCTGATCAGAGAGATCACCATAGGGAGGAGCTTCCTCAGCACGAGTTATTTTCTCCTCTGGAGGTTTGGGACAGTCTGTGCCTTCCGGCCAGTTGGTGATCACCTCCACCAGACCAGGTCGGTCAAGATTACCCATTCGTGCTCGTTGGGTTATCAAAGCCATCCATTTAGACCAGGTTGCATCTGTGGCATGATGTGGTGATGAACCTTTGCCCTTGAACATCCAGTTAAGAACTGGCAGTCTAGGAGCTAAAAGAAATTGTGACTCAGTTCCAATCACTTCAGAAGCTGCTTTCACTCCTTCATAGGCTGCTAGAATCTCTTTCTCAGTTGCAGTGTAATTTGTCTCTGAACCTCTGTAACAACGTCCCCAGAAACCAAGTGGACGACCACGTGTCTCATTTGGAGCTCTCTGCCAAAGGCTCCAAGTTGGACCATTGTCACTGGCAGCCGTATACAGAATGTTTTTAATGTCCGGACCAGATCTCACAGGTCCCAAGGCCACTGCATGGACTACTTCTCGTTTAATTTGATCAAAGGCTGCTTGTTGTTCAGGTCCCCACTCGAAATTGTTTCTCTTACGAGTCACATCATGCAGAGGATTGACAATCTGACTGAAACCAGGAATGTGTAGTCTCCAAAATCCCACCACACCAAGGAAAGAAAGTGTGTCCTTCTTACTGGTGGGAACTGCCATGGTAGAGACTTTGTTAATCACATCCTGAGGAATGTAACGGCGACCATCCTGCCACCGCACTCCCAGAAACTGAATTTCTCTGGCAGGTCCTTTGACCTTGTCTCTCTTAATGGCAAAACCTGCTTGCAACAGAATGTCAATGATTTTGTTACCTTTCTAGAAGACTTCCTCAGCAGTTTGGCCCCACACAGTGATGTCATCGATGTACTGGATGTGCTGTGGAGCTTTACCTTTCTCCAGTGCATTGTGGATGACTGAATGACAGATGGTTGAGCTGTGTTTCCACCCCTGAGGCAAACGGTTGAACTGGTACTGCATTCCTCTCCAGGTGAATGCAAACTGAGGCCTGCACTCCTTTGCTATGGGAATAGAGAAGAAAGCATTAGCAATGTCTATGGTTGCATACCATTTAGCCTCCTTCGATTCCAGCTCGTACTGGAGTTCCAGCATGTCCGGCACAGCTGCACTCATGGGTGGCGTCACCTCGTTGAGGGCACGAAAGTCAACTGTGAGTCTCCAGTCGCCCGTAGGTTTACGCACAGGCCAGATGGGACTGTTGAAAGGTGAATGAGCTTTCTCGATGACAGCCTGACTCTCCAGTTGACGAATCAGCTGATGAATGGGCAACAAAGAGTCACGGTTAGTTCTGTACTGCCTATGATGAACAGTTTGAGTTGCAATTGGCACTTCCAAGTCCTCTATGTCATGATGTCCCACAACTGCAGATTCATGAGAAAGTTCAGGTCTAACAGACAATTTCAATTTATCATCCTCAATCTCTACAGATGCTATTCCAAAAGCCCATTTATGACCCTTAGGATCTTTGAAACAGCCTTGTCTCAAAAAGTCAATTCCCAGAATGCAAGGCGCATCAGGACCAGTTACAATAGTATGTGTCTTCCACTCTTTACCAGTTAAACTGATCTCAGCCTGTATCTTAGTTAACTCTTGAGATCCACCAGTGATTCCAAAAATAGATATGGACTCTGTCCCTTTGCAATTTGATGGCAATAAAGTACACTGAGCACCTGTGTCAACTAAAGCCCTGTATTTCCGAACTCTTGAACTGCCAGGCCACCTAATGAATACATTCCAATAGATTCGGTTCTCTCCACTATCCCTTTCCTCCTCCTGGCTGGAGGCAGGGCACCCCTAATGCTGAACATGGCATGTAGGGTGTACACAATGATTGGTGGTGTTGTGAGAGGAACTGCAACTGTTGGAATAATTGCAGTTGCTCTCAGGAGCTGAAGAAGTGACAGCTACTTTCCGGGCATTGCTGCCTCTGTTTCTGCCACTCTGCAGATCCCTGACTCTCTTTGAAAGAGCTGAAGTAGGTTTACCATCCCATTTGTTCATGTTCTCACCGTATGTGTCACGCAGAATTATCCACAGTGATGCACGTGATTGCTGCTGTCTAGGTGGAATTTGACTCCTCCTGGGCTGGAATTGCCTTGCCGGAGGTGGGCGTCTGTTCCTGACTGCAGAAACATGCACCCATTCAGATGATGCAGGAATGGTATCCTTTACCAGATTGGAAATTGAGGTTTTAAGGTCCTCCTTCAGTTCTTTCATAGTATTCTCAAAACCATCTTTCATGCCCTTTATTTCAGAAGTCATAGTTTGTATGGCAGAGATTAGGCCAGAATGTGACAAGCTGTCCTCTATCTGCCTGAGCTGGTCAGTGAATTCACCAACAGTGAAGGATCTTCCATTATCACTCCTTGATAGAAACTTGCTGGCCAAGATGTTAGCATAGGATGAAGGAGCAAGCTTAATAAGCTTCTTCATGAGACCTGTTCCAAGAGGAGTATCATCAGGCTCATGAGTGCCATGATCTCCATAAAGCACTTCCTTCACAGCAAACTCCTTCAGAAGCTTAATTCCCTGCTCAACGGTGTTCTACTTCTTGGCAGCCCATGGCAAATCATCTCGGGAAGGGTATCTCATAGCCACAGCCAACAGAAGGCGTGTCCACAAGCTAACCCTACCAAGAGGACTTGCTAGGTGTTTGTCCACTCCACTCTCCTTAGTGAGTGGTCCCAGCTGCTTGGCAGACTTGTCTCCTACCTGCAGAGCATTAGCACCAATGCCACGGCATCTCACTAGCCAGCTTAGGATTGGCTCACCTGATTCCCTTGAGTGTTCCTTCCTAACTTCCCTGACCTCTCTGAGTGGATCCTTGGAACCCTGGATGTCATCTTCCACCTCCTCTTCTTGTTGATCTGGTGGTACTGGGCCTAACAGAACCTTCCTCATAGCATTCCTAAACTCATTGGAACCATCCTCTCTCTTGGCAGCTAACCTTACAGCACTCCTCTCACTTGAATATTGTTGTCTCAGCACATCTACAAGGTCTCGCAGACTAACTATCTCCTCCTCCTCTTCTCCTTGCTGCTGATCACCAGAGGTCCCCTGTCTTACATCCTCCTGCGAACCACTCTTTGTCTTAGCTTTTGCCTTAACAGGTGCCAGAAGAGCCTGAGCAGCAACAGACTTGGATGTGTCTGCTGGAGGATTTGAATCTTTAGGAGTCTGACTTGGAGGGTTTGGATCATTAGGGGTCTGACCTGGAGCATTTGAATTATTGGAGGTCTGACTTGGAGCATTTGTATTACTGGGGGTCTGACCTGGAGCTTGTGAGTTCAAATATGCCTTGCTTTTAACAGGAGGATTTTGGTTCTGGTCTGCTGGCTGGGGGTTTGAATTAGCTGAGCTGGTGTCATTAGGATTTGGACTGACTGGGCTAGCGTTACCAGCATTAGTGGGATTGTTTGCCTGTCCTCCTGGGATGCCTGCCAACCCTGCCATGTTTTGATTGTTGCTAGGAACATTCTGATTTTGGGTATTTGCCTGTGCTCCTGAGGCTCCTGCTAAACTCTGCGGCTTGTTTTGGTTATCCTTATCATTGTTTACGTTAGCGGCGGGAACATTGGCCGTGTTCCCAGCACTTGGAGAAGGAGGGGCAGAGGCTGGCAAGGGGGAAGCCGATAACTGTGTTCCCTTGTTTTGCTGTGAAAGAGACTGCTTCTGAGACACAGAATTTTTCCTAGTTCTTACAGAAGCTGGTTTTGAATTTTTCACAAATAATACCAAAATTAATATGAAAATTAAAATCATGAGGCAAATATTAAAAACTGTGAGAAGAAAAACAGTTTTACACCAGCATGTGCCTATACAAACAGTTGGAATTCCTGTCTTAGGCTGAATAACTCTCATTAGAGCCATATTTAAAGCAGAATTTCCATTGATTGTCACATTATTGACCAGAGCTCCTGTAATGTCCTTGGTAATATTCTCAGAGATATTAAAACCAGCATAACCAAGAATAAAATCACCCCAGCTCCAGAACATATCTGAAACCTTAGCTTTAGCCTTATTATAAGCCAGATCAATGAAATAAGCAACAATTTGACCTTTTAACCAACTAAATGCCAAGAAAACAAAACCAGACCAGAGCAATGCACCAACCAAATACAATAGCTGCTTGATTAGCTTCATCTTAATTCCCAGAGCTAATTTTCCAGTCACTCAAAAATATCTAGCCCCACGTTGGGAAAGCCAATTAAAAATGTGATGGTTTGGGGGTTACCCTGCCCCCCCCACACTTTTGAATTTGCCCCAGCTAACTCAGACGGACCCTGGGAATATAGATGAAGCAATTTATTTACAGCTAGCAGAATTTACAAGCAGCTATTTACAATATATACAGTTATATACATTTATATACAGAAATATACAAAGGATAAACAATACAAAAGCACAACTCCCCTCCCAGAAACCTGAGTCCCCAGGAGGGGCTCTCAAACCACCCCAACACCTCCCCCCGGCCCTCTCAACCTTACCCCAGTTCTCAGGAAGAAGAGAGGTGCAGCCAAGAGGTTAGGGAGCAAGGTTAGTAGGAGCAGGGTTAATGAGATGTGACCAGGTCTAAGGCAAAAGCAAGAGTGAGAAACAAAATGGAGAAAAAGTCTTTCTTCTTCCCAGAGTTCTCAGCGAGACTGTGAGAGAAGTTGACATCAATTGTTTTCATTTCACTGCCCATTATCTAGTTCTGTTACCAAAACATTCCAGCTTGCTTCAAACTAGCACATAAGCTTAGAAGGATACTGTCACTGCTCTAAATTATACCTTTATATGCTTATAATTTATCATATTTAAGTCATATATCATTAAGGGTCTATGTATTGGTATAGCAAAAGTCAAAGATGCTGTTATTGTTGATTCATAATAAAATCATGCTGTTAAGATTACATTCCTGGTGTCAAAGTTACACTGGTGTCAGAACTTCTTCTCTCAAAAAAGATCAGTTCATAGTGTTTGCCTGGTTATGCATTATTTAGCTAAAGGAAGAAGTAGTAGAATGCTGTTATTTCAGCTTCATCTGTTTAATAGACTTCTTAACTTGACATAGAAACCTATTGGGTTTTTTTCTCCTTTCCAAATGAAAGGAAAAGCTATATTTCAGTAAATGCACACATTAAAGTGCAAACTTGCAGTGAAAGGCAATATCTTCCAGTGTGTGCCGAAATTGCAAATTAAGCTGGAAGTGTTCAAATGAATATACTTTTTTTACTAATAAATTGTCAATATTTTTTTCTCAAAATGGCTTTGTTATATGCTTTATTAAACTTGTGGACCAGAATACAATTAGAAAGAACACAACATCAGTAAGTGAGAAGAAAATTAGATGCCTCAGGCTGGAGAGACACATAAATAGATGTTAAACCAGTAGGAGATAGGATCAGGAAAAAGAAGATCAAAACTTTTAAACTGATATGTAAACTGGTAATATCACAACATCTGTATTTAGCACTCTTCTTTTTCAGAGGTCTCTTGGAAATATGTTTTAATGTAATGATGTCACCTGTTGGTTTAATCTAGAGCTTCGAGCACTGAGAATATCTGAATACAAACCCTCATTTATGCTTTATAATGCAACCACTGACCAAGCTTTGAAGATCAGGGTTTTTTATGCCTCTCAATACACTTCTGCTTAAAAAGGATACTAAAAGCAGACTTTCCATAGAATCATAGAATGGTCTGGGTTGGAAGGGGCTTCCGAAGATCATCTACTCCAAGGCCCTCTGCAGTCAGCAGGGACATGACTTCAACTAGATCAGGTTGCCCAGATCCCTGCCAAGCTTCACCTTGAATATCTCCAGGGATGGAGGCCTAACCAAATCCCCAGGCAACCTGCTCCAGTACTCCACTACCCTCATAGTAAAGAATCTGTTCCTAACATCCAATCTAAATCTGCTCTTCTCTCATTTGAAGCCATTGCCCCTTATCCTATTACCACAGGCCTTTGTAATTAGTCTCTCTCCATCCTTCTTGCAGGCCCCCTCTAGGTACTGGAAGGCTGCTATTAGGTCTTCCTGGAGCCTCCTCTTCTCCAGACTGAACAACCCCAGCTCCCCCAGCCTGACTTCTTGGCAGAGATGCTCCAACCCCCTGATAATTTTTGTGGCTCTCCTCTGGACCTGCTCCATCAGGTTCATGTCCTTCCCATATTATGGGCTCCAGAGCTGGACACAATACTCCAGGTGAGGTCTCACCAGATCAAAGCAAAGTGGCAGAATCACCTCTCTGGATCTGTTGGCAATTTGATGCAGCCCAGGAAGCAATTTGCCTTTTGGGCTGCAAGCTCACACTGTCTGCTCATGTCCAGCTTTTCATCCATCAGCACCCCCAAGTCCTTTTCTGCAGGACCGCTTTTTAATACTCCTCTGCATAAACACACACACACACACACATAGGGACAGTGTGTGTTCATGCACACAGTTTCCTCCTTCAGAACACATATTGCTGCAAATGAACATCTTTCTTTGGGCTTCAGTGAAATTTTTTATGCATATTTTTAAATTAATAGCATCCTTATCCCCAAATAATCACTTATTTTGTGACATTTCAATGCTCTCTTCAAAAGGCAATGCTGATTCATGATGCTGTTATGTACTACACTGGGTCTTATTTCACACTTCAGTTTGGCAGAGAAAACATTATTTTTATATAGTGCTTCTTCACTCTCTAAGTCCTCTGGTTAAAGAAATACATACAAACTATAGTAAACTAACCCAAAAATCTCCACTTTCTAGGTCTTAATGCCACCTCTTTTCAAGTCATATCCTTTTCTAACTGTGTTACGGAAGGGGTTTCTCTATTCCTCCCTTATTAGGGGGAAGTCAGAAATTAATTTGAGGTGGTATTAATTTTTTATATATTTTTTTAATTAAAATTAATATTTACAAACTCTTGCCACCCCCAAACACTGATTAGTTCTTTTGTGCCAGGTTATGAAAACAATTAGGATATGATATATATGTACAGAGATTTGGTTAATAATTGTTAAATATCATCAACTATAGACAGAGAGAGATTTCCCTCAGGCTTAATGCCTGTTTAAGAACTATGCTGTCTGCCCAGCAGGGGCTGAAACTGTGTCTGCTCTAAGGCAGAGGTACCTTATATTACAGAGGACTCGAAGCTTACTTAGATGTGTTGCCCTTAATTATTGATCACCCTCCTGGGGTTGTGCCTCAGCCTGTGCCCAATGTCTGGACCTCTGTAGGGCTGGAATCTTCCCAGCTTGTGAGGGGGAAGCTAGATGAATCGCCCAGTCTCTGGGGTAAACAGGTTTCTCTAACCTTCTCTCTTGGTGTGAGGTGGTCTCTGCCTCAACGCTGCTGGTTTTCTGGATGCTGTGTGTCCAGGGATGATCAGCTGGCAGGATTCCAGGAACAGGAGAAGGATGTTTGTGCAGCTTCTGGCACGGTCCTTTCACAGCTAGCAGGCTGTGTTTGTGGGTTTGCAGACAATTCAAATTCTGCTGTCCTGGTCCTTCTTACAAGGATGAAGCTAGGAGCTTACCAGGATGAAGCTAGGAGCCTGTGCTCCGTAGATAAATGCTAGATATGTGGCTGGTTGTGGTGGAGGGTTGCAAAGCTCTCTTGCAAAGTCCTCATTTGGACAGAATTGTGGCTCAAAGGACCATCAATCGCAGGGTCAAAACCTTGCTCCGACGCTGCATGACTACAGCCACGGCACCAGCTGCTGCTCTTAGCTGTGGGAAAATTTCTCCCCCAGCGGGGCATAAGCTGTAAACATGAGACGTTGTTATGGGAAAAGGACCTTGAGTCGGAGACACTATGAGCACCCTACGCACACCTGCTGGGGGCTGACCCTGCCAGCCTCCTGGGATGGGACCACAGGTTGTTTTCATGAGAAATAACCTATCTGTGCCTTACCCATAACTTTGAGCCAATCGGTAATGTCCACTTGTGCCAGCATCAGTTTGGCTGGATACACCTTCCTCTGAACACTATTTAAGACATTGCATTGCCCTAATAAACTGGCACTCGCATAGCATTCGCATTTGCACTCACACTTGCACTGCATTGCACGGCACTGATCGAACTGATCGCATTCATCAGCGTCCCGATCCGCGCCTCGCCAGCCTCCGAACGCCAGCACCCAGCTTGGCTCGTATCCGCGGAAGCTCAGACAGCACGCCTCAATCCATGATATTTGGGACTTTTCAAACTAACTTCGGCCAGTGAATAACTGAGAAACTTGATTTAAGCCAGAATAATCTCTCAATAAGCCTACCAGTGGAACTGTCAAGCCAGACTCTCTTCCTAAATCTTTTCAAAACTTTGCTAAATTCCTAATTGGTTATTCATAGACATTCTGTAAAATATAATATCACAACTGCAGACAAAGAACTTGTGTGGGGTAGTTGTAAATAAGTTTGGGGAGGGGGAACTCCTAATATATATAATATTAAATCTTTTAAAACTCTTTTAAACAATTGGCCTCATATTTCTTTCCCCAAAACCCAGGCAAACTCCTCCACAACACTGGTATGCATGGTTGGCTCTCGGCTTAGGGGGCTATTGGCTCCCCATATATGTATCAGGTGCAGGCTTGAATGTGCTCTGCTTCCAAAGGTTCGCAGACAGGTTAACTGCGAGTTGAGATCAAAGTAAGAGGTCTAAGCCTCAGTGAGCATCGGAGCAGTGCTTTGGCTTCTGAGCATGTGAGTGTGAGCGGTTAAGCGCTTCGCGTGCAGGTCAGAGCTGCAGTGTGGATCAGAGAGCTGAGCTGCACTGCAGGCAGGGTCAGAGAGCTGAGTCTGAACAGCTCAGTCTGAACACTCTGAACACGTGGTGCACCTTTGCACCCCTCTTTATAGACTGTGGGCCAAGATTCGTGGCCCTTTTGGCCATCTAAAGTGACCAATAAGGCTGGCAGTAAGCCAAACCTTACCTTAATAGGCAGGAGCAGTTTGTCTGGGCCCTCCC